>NC_143019.1:32671770-32971770 GCF_055824585.1 Amblyomma mixtum | reverse complement strand
CGAGGCCACCTGAGCCCGGTTGAAAGAACCTCGGGCTAAAAGGGTGGCAGCCTCGTTTCCGGGATTCCCGGAGTGCGCAGGCACCCATATCAGCTCCACATGGCGGGGCGGGGGTGCATCGGGCGAGTCCAGTATGCCAAAAGCAGGGACATGAACTCGGCCTCGAGCAAAATTTAAAATCGCAGTTTTGGAGTCACTTAATATATACCGGGCTTCCGTACGAGTGATAGCTAGTGCAATGGCGGCTTCCTCTGCAGCCTCTGGGGACGTGTCTGGAGGGAGAGGTAGTGTGAGGAGGGCGGATAAGGAGGAGTCCACCACAGATGCTGTCGCTTCATCACCCGTGCAGGCAGCGTCCACCCATACGGCGTCCTGCTCGGGGCCGTACGCTCGATGGAGTGCCTTCGCACGGACTCTGCGGCGCTGCTCATGGTGGGACGAGTGCATATTCCTCGGGAGCGGCCTAATGAGAAGCTCCTGGTGAAGGGGTCGTGGGATGGCGAGGAGGGTTGGGTCGTTGGCCGGTATTCTGATGCCGAGGGAGTCCAGGATATACCGGCCTGTGGAAGTTTGTGTGAGCCTGATGTATTGGACCTGTAGGTGGGTCTCCACTAGTTCCCCGATCGTGTTGTGGAGGCCCAGGCCTAGTAATTTTTCTGTGGGTGTGTTGAGGGGAAGATGAAGTGCTACTTTGAATGCCTTGCGAATCAAAGCATCCAAAGCGTTTATGTCATGTTTGGATAGTTGTAAGTACGGGGTAGTGTACAGCACACGGCTGAGGGCAAAGGCATGAATGAGGCGACATAGGTCGCGCTCCTTCATGCCTCTATGACGTCCCGAAACCCTGCATGCGGATGAGGTGCGATATCGCGCCTACAACCTGCTTGAGTTTCTTGAGGGTAGTGGTATTTTTGCCATCGTTCTGGATGTGCAGGCCCAATACACGGAGGGTGCCAACCTCAGGTACCGGGTGACCATCCAGTTCAATGGCAATGGGGGAGCGGGGACAGCGATGGTTCTTAGGACGGATGAGGAGCAGTTCGAACTTCTCTGGGGAGCAAGACAGTCCGATGGTGCGTGCGTAATTTTGGGTGAGTGTGGCTGCTTCCAGTAAGGTGCTGTCTATGTCCCGGTCACTGCCGTGAGTGGTCCACAGGGTGATATCGTCGGCATAAAGAGTGTTCTTCAGGTGGGGAATAGTTGCCAATTTTCGGGCGAGGGGGATGAGAGTAATGTTAAAGAGCAGGGGGGAAAGGACGGACCCTTGAGGGGTGCCGATACTCTGAAGCGTGTAGGAGGGGGAAGACAGAGGGCCGAAGTGTATCTCAGCCGAGCGGTCAGTGAGGAATGCTTCAAAGTAGGCATACGTGCGCGCACCCACATTCAATGGGGATAGAGCAGTCATTATCGCCTGATGTTCAATGCGATCAAAAGCTTTGGAGAGATCCAAAGCTAAGACTGCCTTGGTGTGACCTGGAAGAAGCGGGTCGAAAATATCGTGTGTGAGTTGCAGCATGGCGTCCTGTGCGGATAGATGGGGGCGAAATCCTACCATGGTATGCGGGTAAAGATTGTTGTCCGCCATGTGACTTGTGAGTCTCGCTAACACAACATGCTCGAGGAGCTTCCAGAGGCATGATGTTAGCGAAATCGGGCGAAGGTTTTGAAGTGTAAGTGGTTTGTTGGGTTTAGGTATGAATATTACCTTCGCGTGGCGCCAGGACTGAGGGAGGTTGCCCTCCCTCCAGCACTGGTTGAAGCATTTCGTAATGTGGGTGATCGATTGGTCATCCAGATTACGGAGCATCGAGTTTGTGATCTGGTCTGCACCAGGTGCGGAGTTGGCGCGGAGAGTCAGGAGGGCCGCTCTGACTTCCGTCTCCGTGATGTCGGTGTCGAGCGTGGGATTTGCTTGTCCTGTGTAGTGCGATAGACGTATGGGGCCGCCTGGAGATGTGTACATGGTTTGAAGTGTGTCTAGAAGGGTGTACTGTGCTAATTTTATAATCTGCGCCATAGTGTTGCGTGTCTGTTATCTAGGGAGGGGCCCCTTACCCTAACCCACTATCATCCCTCCTTCCCCACTCCTGCTTGCGCCCTATGCCCAGAACCCTTCGCTTCTTCCCTCCACATCCTTTCCCTCTGCCCGGCGGACCCTCCCCCGCGGGACCTAGAGAACCTCAAGACCTGGGAGGACTGGGAGACCCTGCTGCGCTCGGAGGACCCGGCCGTGCAGACCATCGCCACCGGCCGTGCTGCCAGTGTTATGGACCTCAAGAACATAAACACTTGAGTGCAGTGGGGCCGTGCGGGGACCCTGGGGCGTGCCCCGAATTCCTTTGTAAATAAAGTTTTCTCTCTCTCTCTCTCTGCCTTCTCTGGTCTACAGAAGCTTGCGCAGGTAAAAAAAAAATACTCGGAGAGATCGGGCTTGTCGGAGAAGACATGGAAGCAGCCCTGGCCTGCTTAGCTCCTCCCTTTCAGTTCATCTACGAAAAAAAGCATATTAACCTTTAACGACGCACGCGCAGACACGCCCGCGCAAGCACCACCACCTTCTACCCGCCACAAATGCATTTATTTTTTACGCTGAGCAATAGTAGCCAAGTCAGAATGAATGCATATCTCACATTCGTATTATCTATAAAGCTTACGCGGCCAGCGTTACCTATTGCGATGGAAGTGAGATTGCTCATGTTTGGACAGGGACAGCTTAATAAATTGGGTAGAATGTTTTTGATAACCAGTCATTATTCTCTGACCTTATGGGATGACATCGAGCGACTAAAATTGCGCTATTACGTTTATAATTTACAGTTGAAAAGCTCTATGTGTATCTGGGCAGGGAACCTCTAACTGTCACGCGCGTGAACTTGGCAGGCTGGTTCGCCAGCTGAACCTATCAGATGCCTGGGTCTCCATGCATGGAGACCTTTTCGTAGCGACTCGCTCGAGGGGTCAAAGCGCCAGCAGGATTGACAGGGTGCATTAAGCATGAAATGCTTTTAGCTCCCGTTGTCGGCAGTGTGGTGACGTCATGCCGAGACCGAGAGCCATCATCCGGGCACTGAAATCCACTCATCCGGGCACTGAATTCCAGTCATCCGGGCACTGAAATCCACTCATCCGGGCACTGAATTCCAGTCATCCGGGCTCTGAAACGAGAACATCCGGGCACCGTACGAGACTTAACGAGATTTAACGAGACTCTCTAAGCCCTCCTACGCGACCGGCATGCAAGCGCCGGTTGGTCTCCAAATGAGACAAAAAATAACTGCTGCCAGTGCCTTCTCAATGTTTATCAAGATATCAGTGGAGCTGTGGGTTTGATAATGGACGGAATTATAATTTCCGATTTCTAATAACACGTGCAAAAAGCACATAAATGCCACGTTACACTTCGTTGTCATACGTGATCCGGGGGAGAAGCGCTGCGTTCAAAGGGCAAGGCATCGCGCCGAACGGGTGGTGACGTTCCTCCCTTCCTTTACGGTGCGGTTCGGGTGTCCACCGAGATGGCAGAGAATTACTGCGCCATTTCCTTTCCTCAAAAAACCTTGCGTTCAAATGGCAACGCATTGCGCTGAACGGGTGGTGGCGTTCCTCCCTTCCTGTACGGTGCGGTTCGGGTGTCCACCGAGATGACATTAGGCCCGTAAACATTTCATGCTTACTCTACTCTCGTTTACGGGAGAGGCAGAGATTTTTTGCCTCCAGCTCTCACCTTAAACCTGGAGTCGTGCGAGGTTATGTCCTCTACAGCAGGCGTCCGCCCAATTAGCGATCACCTGCCAGTTCTGGTCACCATGAGGAGCGCGGCAGGCCGAGTTCACCACACGGGGACATGGCGCATGGACGTCTCTTTGCTCCACGATGAAGACAGCGTTCGCGAGCTTCGCTCCGCGTTGGCTCAGTCGGTCGCGGGCGTCGAACGCGCCACCGCCGACGTATGGGACGAGCTGAAGCTAGAGTGGCGCGACATCCTTATCCGCCTCGGAAAGGAGAAGCGAGCCCGTCACACCGCCGCGCTCAACGACGTCCTGCGCCGCATGCGCATCGTGAAGGAGGGCGGGGATCTCACTTTCGCTATGCGAGAGTACCTCGAGACGCTTCGCGCCAGATACCACCGCATTCTCGAAGACGGTTCGCGCGCCTCCCGCGCCGCAGCCGATCTCCGGCTACCTCTCGAGAACCCCGCGGAACTCGGCTACTCACGCAGGATTGGCCACCCAAGTGATCGCCCGGCCCGTGTTGAGGAGGTCCTGATGGAGGACGGTACCACTTCTTCCGCGCCCGCAGACATCACCATAGTCTTCTGCGGCCACTTTGCCGATTTGTTCACGACCCGAGGACTCGGCGAGCAAGAGAATTTTGGGACGAGGGTGGCCGATTTTTGCGGCACTTTACCTCGACTCCCTGAAGCAGCAGCAGAATCGCTGTGCGCTCCGGCTACGCGGGACGAGGTGTTCAGTGTACTGCGCCGCATGAAACAGACGTCGGCGCCCGGGCCGGACGGCTTAGTGGTGGGTTTTTACCGAGACTTCTTTGACGTTATCGGTGACCTATTCACGAGCCTAGTGAATGGCTATTTGGAGGAAGGGTTGAAACCGGCCTCTTTTAATAGAGGGAGGATTGTTCTCGTCAAGAAAGAGGGGGCGGAGCCGTCGCGTCCCGAAGCTTGGCGCCCAGTAACCTTACTAAACAGTGACTACAAACTGGTGGCATCGCTGCTCGTCGAGCGCCTCCGTCCTTCCTTAGCGAGCCTCGTTAGCCCGTTCCAATCGAGCGCCGTACCTGGGCGATCCGTCTTCGCGTCACTGACTTTGACGCGGGACGTCTTTGCGTTTGCGCACGCCAAGGGGCTTCGGGGGGTGTTTGTCTCCTTGGACCAGTCCAAGGCTTTCGACAGAGTCGACCATGCTTACCTTTTTCACGTGCTGCGGTGCTTCGGTCTGTCTGAAACTTTCACGGACCGCATCGCCTTACTTTACCTAGACTTGGAGAGCGAGCTGTTGCTCAATGGCAAGGCGTTACCGCCCTTTTCCGTGACTCGAGGCGTGCGCCAGGGTTGTCCGTTATCTCCTTTGCTCTTTGTCCTTTCGCTGGACCCGCTCCTGCGGTGCGTGGCTTCTCACCCACACATCCGCGGGTTCCCAATGACGGGGCAGGAGACTGTTGCGGTCACTGCTTACGCAGATGACATCGGCATTTTCGTGCGGGACGGCGAGAGCCTTCGTCATTTTTTGGCCATTTTCGAGACATACGCCGCTCTGTCAGGGGCGGAGCTCAACGCCGCCAAGAGTAGCGCCTTGCGTTTCGGCACGTTCAGAGACCCGCTGCCGATCCCGATCCCGTTCGTGGACGCAGTACGGGTATTGGGAGTCGTCTTCGAACAGTCCGGCGTTTCTCCCCGTACCTGGGAAGCCGTCGTCTCGCGGACGACGAAAGCACTAGCAGAGGCGGCCCAGTTCGAGCTCTCCTTTTCGGCGAAAGTGGCCGTCGTCAAAACGCGAGCGTACGCTTTCGCCTTCTACGTCGCACGTGTCGCGGCGCTACCGCGCCGAACAGCAGGACGCCTGGCCTCCTTGGTGGGAGCCTTCATCTGGGATGGTCGCACGCGTCCGTCGCCCGCCGTTTCCTGCACCTCCCCGCGAACCGAGGAGGCCTCGGGCTACCTTGTGTGGCCACAGTTGCTCGGGCGTTCAGCGCCAAGTGGGTGGCAACACTCGTTGCCGACGCGTCTTACCCGGGGCGCTCGCTGCTTCACTACTGGCTGAGCACAGCTCGCCGAGCGTTTGCCCCGGGTCGGCACTCAGGCCCGCAGGCCGAGCGACCCCTCGCCTTCTACCGTGCCGCCGCGGGTTTCCAGCTCAGCCTTGCGGCGGACCTCCCGGGCGTCGAACTAGCCGACACGTCAGCTTTGCGCATAGGCGAATTGGTCGCGTGCGCGCAGCTCAGCCCTGACGACCAGAGGCGCACCGCGGTCCGCAAGTGGAGGGCGTGGGCCGCGAGTTCGCTACCCATCGAGGTCCGAGACTTCGAGTGGAAGCGGCGGTGGGGCGTTCTCCCGACGCGAGAGCGCCTTGCAGCGTGGGGCGTTGTGCCCAACGACAGGTGCCCCCAGTGTGGTGCAACTGAGACGGCGCACCACGTTTTCTTTGAGTGCCCGGTCGCAGTGGTGATGTGGCGCCTCGTGTGGCGTATGTTTTCTGTCCGCGCCCGCCCCGGAGCTCGGCGCCAGCGCGGCTTGTTTTCGCGCCTTGTTGTTGCCTGTGTTTATTTTCTGCTGTGGCGCCGCCGCTGCCTGGCTGAGGCCCGCAGGCAACCGGCGCGCGCAATGTATCCAGCGTTGCAGAATCTGCGCCTCCTCCTTTGGACTTACCTGTCCCACCGCCTGGAATTGGATGGGGAGACGCGGTTCCTGCGACGCTGGCATACGCGCTTCTTTGTTGTTCACGAGGGCAGGCTGGCGATTCCAGTCTTGCTCTATTAGTTGAACGGTGTGTGCCTTTTGTAGAACAAGTGTGTTCACTGGTTGTTTTCCTTTTGCACTGCCCCTGCCCAAATTCTGTAAGGCTGGGGGAATTTCGGGGAAGACCCCCCCCTGCCTTCGCCTCTCATCTTTCATGTAATTTGTAGAATTGTTTTTTTTCTTGAGTTTCTCGTGTGCAGTGTTTCTGCATTGTTACTTGCGTGCATTGTTACTCGAGCGGGGCAAGCTTACCCGCATTAGTGATGTACATTACCACATGCATTGTACAATTCCTTTGTGTCTTTTTGGCCTGTAAGCAACTGGCGCTCCTGTCACGACCTTTCTTCTGCCCTGACTGTTTGGAAGTCAATAAACTTCTCTTTATGTATCTGAGACCCCCCCTCCCCCTACCTTTGTTGTCGGATTTTCTTAGTGACAGGGGATACCCGGTCAGTGTTTTGCTATGTGCTTTCGTGAAGTGTTTGTCGCGAAGTGTCTCGGCGTTGCCTATGTTTTATGCGCTTATGTGAGTGCAGTGTTTGTGTTTACTGCTTTGTCGCGAAGTTTTGCCACGTTACCCTTATGTCCACTCTGAACGGTTTGCCTCATTTGTTACTGTCACGTCTGGCCGTTACAATAAACTTCCCTTTATGTGTATGATCTTTTGTTCGGAGCAGGCTCCTCAGTGTATATATGTGTGTACTGAATTATTTGTTTGGTTTGTACACAATAAATTTCTCTTTGTGTGTTTTGCCACTTTGGCAAACTTGTTTTTGTTTGCGCATTGTTTGTGCTTTGGCGACGCCGCTGCCTGGCCGAAGCCCGCAGGCAGCCGGCGAGAGCGATGTATCCAGCGCTGCAGAACCTCCGCCTCCTCTTGTGGCAATACTTGTCTGACCGACTCGCACTAGACGGAGAGGAGCGGTTCCTGCAGCGCTGGCATACAAGGTTTTATGTTGTGCGAGATGGCAGAGTCGGCCTACCAGCTCTGCTTTATTAGTGCAGTATGTGTCCTTTGGTTGTACCTGGATGTTTGTAGCCCGGGGGAGAGGCTTCACGCCCCCCCCCCCCTATTTTTTTTTCATGACCCCATCTTAGTGTTTTGACAATGTCAATTTGGGTCTCCAAGTGTGAGAATGTACTTGATTGATTTTCCATGCAACTGTTTTGTGTACCCACTCTTGTATCGAGATTCATTTTTAACAAATTCTTTGTTAACTTGTAGCACGTGCCGGTAAGGCCGTGCGGATCATATACACCTGTTTGTTATAGTCATTTCTTTGTGCCCCCTATGTACTATATGTGTATACTGTTTTCACTGTTTGGCTGTTACAATAAACTTCCCTTTATGTGTATCTGTTTTTGAATTATTTGTTTGGTTTGTACACAATAAATTTCTCTTTGTGTGTATCTGTTTTTGTAGCGGGACGGATGTCCGTTTTTGATCGGTCGAAATAAACTTCTCTTAAGAGCCGGTACTAAGGACGCAATGCATTTTACATATAAATGCCCGCAGCTATGGTGACATTTACATTGCCTACGCAGTGCTATCTACGAGTTCCATGTATTAGGAAGCAAGCGGGGACTAATTTTGAAGCGAAAAGCTTCACTATAGTACGATACAACTTATAAAAACAGCAGTTGCTAACACTGGGCCGCGGTCCGCGGCGTCTTGTATTACTCCGCTGGCCAATTGCAAATGTAAACGAAACCAATTTTTTAATGTTTGACTATATCAAACAATCGACGTATCAAAATTCTAGAGTTCATAATTTTTTCCTGTGCTAAGCTTCTTATTTACGTATTAAGAAACGTTTAAGCAACGGACTACTTCTCTGTCGTGGAGGAATTTTGTGCGCGGAGGCTGAATGTGGGCGGAGCTTCACTGCAGACTTAAGTTGTATCCGACTATAGGCTAGTCAACACCCCGCTTCGCGTGAGCCGTAGGCCAGATCTGCCACTTCTGCGCATGCGCGAAACCGAGCGACGTCACGCACAGTGCAGGTGGCCGCCGACTCCGTAATTAAAAAGGTTTGGTTTTAGGTTTTATGGGGTTTAACGTCCCAAAGCGACTAAGGCTATGAGAGACGCCGTAGTGGAGGGCTCCGGAAATTTCGACCACCTGGGGTTCTTTAACGTGCACTGACATCGCACAGTACACGGGCCTCTAGAATTTCTCCTCCTAATTAAAAAGGATAAAAATAAGCACACAAAACAGAATAAGAAAGAAATAAAATAAAATTACCGACGATTACGTTACTTCCTAATGCGAAATTTGAGCGCAGCAAATAAGCTGTTTCACCTTTTCGATAGATTGAGGCAAAGAAATCGAGCAACACATGTATGCGCTATCACAGAATTTTTTTTTTTTTTTTCACACGTATTCCTTTAACAAAGACTCCACTAACAGTTCTTGACAGTCATGAAGGAAGCTTTGTGGTCGGAGAAATAGACTGATATATGTTCGACTTGGTACACCAATGCTTGATTCTCAAAGACGAGATCTATACAAGTGCCTCGCGAGGTTGTCACAGCCGTGGGACGCGTTACGAGCGAGAGGAACGGGATGTTCTCCCGCATAAGTGTTAGGAAATTGCTGTTTGTCTTTATGTCAACATTAAAGTCCCCCACTACTAACATCGGTATGGATCGATGGACGGTTAATGCGAGTTGCAGGAAGTGCACGACGTCTTTCGTGAGTGCGGTAGGGGCGAAGTAGGCAGCTACTACCAGCAAGCCGTTGGGCAACTTTGCGGCGCACAGTTCGCCAACTTCATGTGACGTGCCAAACATTTCGACTGGCATTGCAGAGAGACCTGTGCGCAAGTAGATAGCGACTCCCGCCGCTCTGTTGTGGTCTCTGCGAGCACCACAGCAGTATAGGAAATCTATGATTTCGAGAGGCTCTTCGGGATCCATCCAGGTTTCAGCAAAGCAAAGTACAGAGGAATGGCGCAGAATGTGATCGTGGTGTACGTCCTTGGCATGTGCGGCAAGGGAGCGTACGTTAAGAATGTGGTTGTGAATGATGAATCAAGTGCTGCCAGCGAATGACGCGTCCATTGGCTGTCTGCGTGTGTTACTAATGTGTGGTTAACATGTTAAGCTTCGCCTGTAAGAGTGGAACGCGACAGCGTCTTGCAACGCTGCCAGGGAGTCCACAGAACGCCATCGCCAATTCGGCTGTACGCCTTGCTGGACGGTAAATTTATTTTTTGAGGAAAGGAAATGTATCTCTCTCGCATATCTGGGTGGACACCTGCACCTCGCCGTAAGGGAAAGGGGGAAGATGGGAGTGAACGAAGACGCCGTATTAGCTAGACGCGCCTTTGTTCATTCCAAACCATTCAGCTGGCATTACGGAGTGGCTAGCGTGCTCGTATCGCACTCCGGAGACCCTGGTTCGATTCCCCAACTCGACCAATTTCGTTCTCGGTTTTATTGATTTATGCGGTCTAACTAGAAAGGTTAATTAGGCTATTTCATATTTATATTCTTGCATTTCTATCCATCGTGTTCTGTCATTAACCTGTCAATTGTTGGAACTGTCTAGGGTGTTCGACAGAACGTATATGAAACGAGCAACGTCTTACTGAGTAGGGAAGTGCGTGGTGGTGGAGGGAACGCGGCTTCGCACTTATCTGTTTTTTTTCATCTGTTTTTATCTGTTTTTTTCCGCGGACGCTGTTGTCGCTGCGGCGCGCGTCTTTCTTTTCTTTTCTTCTGACCTCTTCATTCTCCTCTATATTAATTAGGCTAATTGATTAATTAAGCAATTAACTAAACTCAGTCCAACTTAGTTGCGCAGCATCACTATACGATCCCTTTGATTGGTTGCATGGTTACTAGCCAAAGTACAATTGGCCCCATTTGAAATTCGCGCACTGTGACGTCACGAGCATTTCGACCAATTGAAAAGCGTGACATTGGGGGCGGAGCTGGTTACGAGGCCGACGCCGACGACGACGCGAAACCCAGGAACGGACGCCAAAGAGCTGCGCTCTAAAAATAAAGTATCAGAAATAAAAAAAAACACGAGGAACTTTAGCGGCTAAAGTGGTGAAAGGCGAAAGCCTGAGTGCTGCATTCTGCTACGCGATTGTTCACTTCACATTTTGTTGGTGCATTAATTAACTGCCAATTAATGACGCTTAATGTTTGCCTTTAGGAGTGGAACGCGACATCGTGTAGTAGCGCTGCCAGGCAGTCCACGGAACGCCACCACCCGTTCGGCGCGCTGCGTTGAAAGAGAAAGAGGGGCCGTAGTGAAGAAAATGAAGGTTGTATTTGAGGAAAGGAAATTACGTAGTAACTGTCTCGCATATCTCGGTGGACACCAGTCGAAAATTGTATTTGAGCAAAGGAAATTGCGCAGTAACTGCCTCGCATATTTCGGTGGACACCCGTCACAATTCGCGCGCAGTGACGTCACGACCATTTCGACCAATCTGAAACGCGGACAAATTTGCTAACACGTCTTCGTCACGACAGTATGAGCCATTAAAGGCTTTCGCCTTAAAATATAAACGAAGGACAAACAGTGCCCCAGGAAACACTCATATCTCGGTGGACACCCGAACCGCGTCGTAAGGGAAGGAAAATGAAAAGATTGGTTTGGTTTTAAGGAAAGGAAACGACGCCTGTCTCTCTCATATCTTGGTGGTTGTGGTGGTGGTGGTGAAAAAACTAATATTCAAAGAGAGCTTGATGGTTAAAGAACCCTGCTGCATGGTCGGTATCCTTAGTCCGGGACACCGCACGACGAGGCCCCGTCTCGCGCCCGCTTGACCAGAGCCCTTTGGGACTCCAGCGTGGAGCAGTTGAGGAGGGCAGTCTCCCATGCCTCTCGGGTGGGGGTGGGGGAACGGGGAAGGTGAGGATTTTGAGTACATGCCCACACCATGTGAAAGATATCGCAGATCTCTCCACAGTGCGGGCAGCGTCCATCTGTGTTCGGATCGGAGTGTTTTGCTATGGCAGGACGGAGAAGGGTTCCTGTCTGCAGGCGCCGCAGAGTTCGCTCCTCCGCCTTACTCAGCCCATTGGCAGGTGCTGGGTAGAGACGGTGGCTGTCGCAATAATGAATTAGGATTTCGCGGAACCGCAGAAGCGGTTTATGAGGTTCTGAGCCAGGAGAGCTAGGATGAGGAGCCCGGTGTGTGAGCGCTAGGGCGGCCGCATCAGCGGCCTCATACCCGAACCGCGCCGTAAGGGCCTTAAGGAAAATGAAATGAAATAAAAACTGGTTTCATGGAAAGGAAATGCCTGCCCTCTGATATCTTGGTGTACACCCGAAAGGAATAGTTTGGTTTGGTTTGGTTTTGTGGGGTTTAACGTCCCAAAGCGACTAAGGCTATGAGAGACGCCGTAGTGGAGGGCTCCGGAAATTTCGACCACCTGGGGTTCTTTAACGTGCACTGACATCGCACAGTACACGGGCCTCTAGAATTTCTCCTCCAAAGAAATTCTAGCCGCCGCGGGGGAGACCGCCAGGGGGCGTCGAGGAGTACGGACGCGTTCACGTCGGCTCTGCGAAATCAGTGATTTCATGGCGGATTTTTTCCTACGTTGACCGTAAATGTCTTTTAAACCTGTTTCCTAAGGTGCAAGCAACCTGAGGATACCACATTTGTGCCTGTAAGTGCATCTTTAAAGACTGTATCGTCATTCCAAGTTCGCCAGCGCTACACGCCACGATAGGCCTACTTCCGAGAAGGCGGCGACCGGCGAGCTCCCGCCACCGCCGACCACGCCCGGCTCCACGATGACGATGGAAGTGACGGTGGTGGGAACCGACATCGACCCCAAAGAAAAAGAAAAAGAGGAATGGATTATGAGACTGAAGAAGCGAGCGGAAAAATTGGAGAACGACGAACGCCATCTAGGACGCCAACATGGTGCCGGAGACGCGGCGGCAGCGAACGCCGCCACTGTTGCGACGACCGACGGCAGCGACACGAGAGCCTACAGAGAGGCGGGACGGAAACTCGCTGAACGTTCAATAGCCTCAGACCTCCCGAGACTTCCAGCGACCGGATGGAAAGTAGTTCTGCGTCCCAAAGAAGGACTAACAATGCTGAAGAGCACCACCGAGATGAGAATTGCGGCGGCCATCAGGGAGAAAGCCGGAATCAAGGACGAGGAGGCACTGAAGGACAGACTAGCTATAAACGTCAAGCAAGGTACGATTACCTACCACTCGCCTAGCTACGAAAACGCGAGGAAGGTGGAGAAAATTGAAACTGTCAAGATCGGAGACAAGGAACGCGGTGTGACCACCTACATGAACGCACCAGAGAGTTGCGGCAGGGGAGTCATACATGGCATCGATGAGGAATACACACACAAGTATGTACTAGAAGGACTGAACATTAACGGATTCAACCCTTCAGTCATAGATGCACGAAGAATGGGGAAGACCAAATCTTTCCTAATCACCTTCGAAGAAGAGAAAGTACCACGCAGAGTAGTCTTGAGCGGAATCACTTTCAAATGCTTTCTATACAAGAAACGCTATGAGGTCTGTTACAAGTGCGGAGGACTTGGCCACCGCTCGGACGTCTGCGACAGTGAGGTGACCAAGTGCCGCGGCTGTGGCATGACATCGCCCCCCGAGGGGCACCAATGTACACCGCAGTGCCAACTATGCGGCAAAGAACACTACACCGGGGACAAGAGGTGCAAAAATCTCTTTCGCACCCCTTATATTGTCAAGAAACGCCAATGGGAAGCCAAACAGGAGGCTGAAGAAGCGAAGCAAGAAGACGGAAGGAACAGCCGCTCCCGTAATAGATCCGGCAGCAGAACGAGGTTTCGGTCAGAGTCCTTCCCCCGGCTACAAACCGGACAGCAACAGCCACGCAAGGAGCAAGCTGCAAAGGTGAGCTGGCCAACTAAAGTTTCCCAGGACTCCGAGACAGTTAAAGAATTAAAAGAACTTATTAAACAGCAGGCAGATCAGATTAAGACTTTAACTGATTATATTAAGAAGCAAGAAGAGCGGATCAAAATGCTAGAAACGACAGCTAAACAACCGGAGGAAAACAAACCGCAACAGGAAAAGGCAATGGCGCCTATGCAAGTGGAGCAGGATAAAGAGGTAGAGACTACGAAGGTTGAAAAACCCCCTTCAAAAAAGAAACGTACCAAAGAGTCGGATCTTGAGACCAAATTCGAACAACTAAACGACAAACAACAACAGGATATGAAACTACTGAACGGAACACTAATGCAATTCATGAAACAAGTCACAGAAACGATCAGAGTAGAATTTGCAAAGCGAGACGCTGCTCTCACGGCGGAATTTGAGAAAAGGGACCAATGGATATACGCGGAATTCCAAGCAACCAAAAATGCCTTGGCCAAAGAACAATAATACTATCTGGCAGTGGAACTGTAGGGGCTTTCTGCGTAAACGGGCCGTTTTACAATCGTTCCTTGCAAACGGAGACAAACCCGAAATTATAGCTTTACAAGAGTGCGGGAAAAACGCGAAGCTGCCCGGTTACAAATCGTACCCGGGCCGAGGGGACAACACGCAGGTTGTTACCCTTGTCAAACGCAACGTTACCGCGCTGCAGCACGAGACAGGGCACGTCCAATTAGATCACACTCTAATCGAAATGATACCGCGTAAGCGGAGAGAGAAAAGCCTATTCGTTTTAAACGTATACAGCTCTCCGAAACAGAGAAAGGATTGCGGCTTCGGCAGGCTATTCGCAAAAACGAAACAGATAGCGGGCAAAAACCCTATCGTCATTGTCGGGGACTTTAACGCTCATCATCCCGCATGGGGATACAAATATACGCAAATCAAGGGCAGAGAACTCTGGGACAGTATTCTCCACAATGAGCTCATCTTGATCACTGACCCCATCAAACCAACAAGACAGGGCAATAGCGTGAGTAGGGACACTACACCTGACTTAACTCTCACCGGAGGCCAAATCACGGCAAGGTGGTGTAACACGGGGGAGGACCTAGGAAGCGACCACAAAATTATTGAGATCGTGGTAGAAGACGGACCGCCCACGCCAAAACCCAAAAAGGTCGCAGCGGTAAATTGGGATCTATTCAGGGCGAACCTTCATACCCGAGACGCAATCAGGGATATAGAATCTTGGGGCACAGACATTCTCGCGGCAGTTAAAGAAGCCACCGAAGAGGTGGAAGCAGACGAAACGCAAGAAGAGGTAGACAGGCGTATGATAGGCCTGTGGCGCAAGAAAAGGGAGCTAGAAGAAAAACTTGCTCAAAACAAGGGGAACAGAAACATACGTAAGCTCCTAGCCAAACAGAATAGAGATATCGAGGAGCACGCGCTGAACTTAACCAGACAAAACTGGGGTAGTATCTGCGAGCAGATGGACCGCAGAATCAGCAAAGCCAACACGTGGAAAATGCTCAGACATCTCTTAGACCCGGACAAGACAAAGTATGAGGCACGACAACAACTACAGAAACTCGTATATAAATACGAAGGCACTAGTGATCAACTAATCTCTGAAGTGAGGGACAAGTACTTGAGGTGCACACCACCCACACCCCTCCCCGAGTACAAGGGCGCAGAGAATCCTCTTCTCGATGGGCCCATCACCATCGGAGAGGTTAGGGCGGAGTTGAACATACTCAGAACTAAAACTGCGGCAGGTCCAGACAGAATCAGCAATCGCATGCTGAGGAATTTGGATGATGCATCAATTAGAAATCTAACAGCGTACATGCAGGAATGTTGGGATAAGGGCCGAATCCCACCTTCGTGGAAAGAGGCCAACCTAGTCCTTATTCCAAAACCAGGTAAGAAACTAAGTCTCGAAAACCTGAGGCCCATTTCGCTTACCTCATGTGTAGGTAAGCTAATGGAGCACGTTATTCAAACGAGGCTAAACAGATTCCTAGAAGAACAAAAGCTTTACCCCGACACGATGATCGGATTCAGGACACATCTTTCTGCATGCGATGTTATGCTTCAACTTAAAGAACAAGTGCTAGACAACGAAACAGCTGATACCAGAGTAATAGTCGGCCTTGACGTGGCCAAAGCTTTTGACAACGTTGACCACGCAGCCATACTAGAACGCTTAGAAACTCTAAATGTAGGGGGAAAGGTATACAACTACGTGAAGGACTTTCTTTCAAACAGAACAGTTACTATCAGCCTAGGAGGGAAGGAAGAGAAAGGCATAAGGCTGGGCAACAAAGGTACTCCCCAAGGCTCGGTCCTATCACCAACACTCTTCAACATTGCAATGATTGGCTTACCACATAAATTGGCGTGTATAGAAGGCCTCAACCACACAATATACGCGGACGACCTCACCCTCTGGGTTACCAGAGGCAGTGACGCGCACATCGAAGGTACCCTCCAAAGAGCGATCGAGGAAATTGAGTCGTACCTAAAACAAATAGGACTCAAATGTTCTGCCGAGAAATCGGAAGCGCTCTTCCTCGGCCCACAAAAGAGACAAAGAAAGCCCCATGAACATGGGATAACGCTAACGGTAAACGGGGACAAAATACCCTCAGTAGAGATGATTAGAGTACTGGGTCTTAGGATACAGGCAAACGGTAAGAACACCGAAACGATACGAAAACTCGAATCGAGTGTAAGCCAGACGTGTAGGCTACTCAAAAGAATAGCAAATAAACACGCGGGAATGAAGGAGACGAACCTCTTAAGACTAGTTCAATCATTTGTAATCAGCAGAATCACATACGTGGCACCATATCTACGGCTAGCCAAAGCAGAAAAAAACAAGATTGAAATCCTAATTAGGAAAGGCGTCAAAACCGCTCTGGGCCTCCCCCCGTACACATCCACCCAGAAAATTCTGAACATGGGGATTTCGAACACACTAGACGAGCTCATTGAGGCCACCAGAGTAGCACAACAACAACGACTCCTACGCTGCCATTCGGGGCTAAAAATACTAGAAAAGCTAGGCTTCGAACCTCGAGCGCGGCTCAAACACACGGAGAATATCCCAACAGACATAAGGAACAAAATCAGAATCCCACCACTCCCAAGGAATATGGATCCGGTACACCATGAGGGTAGGCGAAAGGACAGAGCGAAAGCTCTGCAGAAAAAATTAGCCAATAGACAGGACGTGGTTTACACGGACGCGGCGGAATATGAAGGCAGAACGGGTTTCGTAGCCCTAGCAACCAGGGAGGGCGGAGACCGAGTCTCGTGCTGCAGCACCCAACAGAGAGATGCAACAGCGGCTGAGGAGGTAGCCATTGCGCTGGCTTTAACTCAACGGAATGTCAGGGTGATTATAACAGATTCCAAATCGGCTATCCGCAACTACAACGCAGGCAGGGTATCTGTCGAAGCAGTCAAAATTCTGAATGCCGGCCCGACACCGGCAGAACTAATTAACCTTGTTTGGACTCCTGCCCACGAGGGCCTCCGGGGAAACGAGACAGCGCACGCATTGGCCCGAGGACTCACACACCGGGACCCCAATGCGGTCTCGTCAAGCAGAGAGCCCCTTCAGACGAGCGAGGAGCTGAACACGTACCAAGATATTCTTAGCCATTACAGATTAGGAAGACAGACATTACCTGGAGCATGCAAGGGCCTTAGCAAAAAGGAAGAGGTCATATGGAGAAAGTTACAGGCGGGAGTTTTTCCGAACCCACTCGCAATAAGCAGATGGCATCCGGCGATCCAAGACCCCAGGTGTAAACATTGTAATGAAATAGCAGACATGATCCACATGGTGTGGACATGCCCTAGCCACAACAAACCAGACAGGAATATAGAGTCCTGGGAGGCTTTAATGGCCAGCCAGAAAGAAGAAGAACAAAAAGAAGTTATCCGTCTGGCCCTGGACACCGCTGAATCCCAAGGGATCCCAGCCTGCTGAAAGGGGAGGAAGATGACGGCGGTCAAGACTCGTCTTTTTCGCCCTCTGATTCCTTGACGGGTGCCAATAAAGTTATTTCATCATCAGCCGCCGCGGCCGGGATCGAACCCGCGTCTTTTGGGTCAGCAGCCGAGCACCATAGCCACTGAGCCACCGCGGCGGCCGCCGAAAGGAATAGACAACACAGTACATGTCTCTAGAGGAACCTTATAAGACAGCAGCGTATTCACTACACGGCTATGAGGGACGCCATAGTGAAGGGCTCCGGAAATTTCGACCAACTGGGGTTCTTTAACGTGCGCTGACATCGCACTGTACTCGCGGGCCTCTGGAATTTTGCCTTCATCGAAATTCAGCCGCCGCAAGTTTACCTTCAAGTGACCTTCGTAACCAAAGCCCATGCCACGTTGCCAATAGATAAAGCAAAGCAATAGAGAGGCGCACAACTGTCCCCCCCTCCCCCCCGCAATAGGACAATGGACACCTAAGTCGGGCTTTAAGATACGTGGCGGTAGCATAGAGTTTCTTACTACTACCTAGAGGGAAAGCTGGCGGCGCTGCACTTCAGCCAACATGGACGCTCAAAGCATCATGGGGCGGTGAGCTACTTGTTGCGGCACAGTCGTAGTTTTTCGGGAACACAGAGTGGCAGTACTAAGGCGTTTCATTCCGAAAACGTAGTTCGTGTGTGCGCAGACGACTTTCGCGCGAACGCAGTGTGCAAAAGCCATAGTAGTGAAGACGCGACGACACACGACGCAAATAAAAGGTTTTACTCTTCCGAAATGCCATTAAAAAACCTCTTAAAGTATCTAAACAACAACATTTTTTTTGAAAACATATTTACTTTTAAAAGTGCGCCTGTTAATTACGAAATATTAGTTTTTTTAGTGTTCATCACTTGGCCAATAGGAAAGCTAGTCATGTCTTATTTTAGGCAAACTTTGCACTTAAATGCTTTTCTGCTCGTTTGTTGCAATCATTAGACAAGATATTGAATGTTAGGACGTTTGTAGCTATCAAACAGCTTCATTTTTTTATTATTTTTTGGCCAAAAGTTACAGTTCCGCAACAAGTAGCTCACCGCCCCATGATGCTTTGAGCGCCCATGGTGGCTGAGGTGGTCACGTGGGGTCTCCATGCAAACTCCCATAGACGGCTTGCCAGCTTTCCCTCTAGGTAATAGTAAGAAACTCTATGGGCGGTAGTGACAGATGTGCGCTGTATGAGTTGGCATTGACAACGTTGTGTGTAATGGTGGTGAAAACATTCATTCAGAAGTGACAGGAGCTATGCTTGGATCAGCCGTGGAGGTCCATAGTTTGGGACCCCAGTGGCGGTGGCCGCCGCCCGGGGGCGCCCGATTAAGGCTTGTTGGGCCTGTAAGTCGTGAAACGTGGCAGTGAAGCCATAGGCCGTCGGTTGTCATTGTGTTCTTTGGCGTTGGCTATAACGTTTCACAGTCCGATGTTTTAAGGAAAGGAAGTGCGCATAACTGGCTTCCCGGGTCAATGGACGCCTGAATAGCGCTGTGCGCTATTTTTTACATCATGAACGTTATCCAACTTGCCCAACTTTCCGCTTTGCTGCATATTAAGCTGTCCCTGTCCAAAGATGAGCAATCTCACTTCCTTCGCAATAGGTAACGCTGGCCGCGTAAGCTTTATAGATAATACGAAGGTGAGATATGCATTCATTCTGACTTGGCTACTATTGGTCAGCGTAAAAAATAAATGCATTTGTGGCGGGTAGAAGGTGGTGGTGCTTGCACGGGCGTGTCTGCGCGTCGTTAAAGGCCTACTTGACCGAAAGTTAATTTCGGCTAATTTTGCGCTCGATGTATTGTGCATGTTATGAACAATATTTATTTTAATATAAGTGCTGTGAAGCATCTAGTATTTTATTTAGAAGCGTTCGAAAACCTCTGTAGCAGACGACGCAGTCCCCCAGCGGTGTGTTGGACAACTAACAAACCTGACCTTAAATGACGCACCATTGAGACACTGGCATCGCCGGCTCTCCAGTTCCAGGCGTTCTAAGTGAGCGCCCCTTGCAAGCCCTTTTCCTGGCGCGTTTCTGGCTGCTTTCACGGCGAAGTTCGATGGTCTCAGATAAATGCTGGCATCATGACGAAGTGCGAGACTGGGGAAAGGAATACGGGGAATGCGGAAAGCACCATTGTCTACCTCTCTGCTAGTGTCCTTCCCACGATATCTCGAAAGCTGGTGTCAACTGTATGGAGCTGAGGCATTGACCTGAATTCCCTTCTCTTCTTGAAAACGATAACGACGGTGGGCAACTGATGCTGCTCGCTCGCGCTAACCCCTTTTGTGGGTAGAGCTTCGTCAATATACCTCTCCCGGTCTACATCATGCATCAGAGCACGTACGTGCGCGTTTCTGGTCCGATCGCCAAAGCATGTCGCGTACCGAGGGGGCTATAGTTGGGAGAAGAAAGGCTTCAAGGCGTCTCTAATCGAGAGAATAAAGAGGATAGGGGACCGCTGGTCAAAAGCTAACTTAGCCTGTTCAGAAGGTAAAGCGCAACATGGTTTTCGTCAAACATACTCGTGTGAAACTCAATTACTTGCCTTTACTGATAACCTGTATCGCATACTTGACAACTCATCTTGTGCTGACTGCATTTTCTTGGATTTTTCCAAAGCCTTTGATAAAGTATGTCATAAATTGCTGCTACATAAATTGAGCCATCTTAATCTCAATCCTAACGTCTTCGACTGGATTAAATCTTTCCTTCTTAACCGTTGGCAATTTGTGCATGCTAATAACATTAATTCACCGATTGCTAACGTGCTATCTGGTGTTCCACAGGGATCGGTCCTTGGACCACTCCTATTCTTAATCTATATTAATGACCTTCCTTCTGCCATATCTTCCAACATTCACCTTTTTGCTGACGATTGTGTAATATTTCGGGAAATAAATAACGTTAACGATACTGACACTCTCCAGTCAGACCTCAATTTGGTGTCAGACTGGTGCACTACATGGAATATGGAATTAAACATTAATAAATGTAAAGCTTTGCGTGTTTCCCGTGCACCTAACGCTCTTCCTTCATATTATCTTAACGGCACTCCTCTTGATTGGGTAAAAACATACAAGTACCTAGGTATTCATATCACTCAAAATTTAACATGGTCTATTCATATTGACTACGTTATTAATAACGCTAACCACATGTTAGGGTACTTACGTCGCAATTTCTCAGCCGCTCCCTCATCTCTTAAGCTTATACTCTATAAAACACTTATACGTCCTAAACTAGAATACGCAGCATCAATATGGGACCCTACACATGATAACCTTGTATATTCCTTGGAACTAGTCCAAAATAATTCCGTTCGCTTCATTCTTTCAAATTACAACCGTACGGCAAGCATCACAGCCATGAAATCTAACGTGTCACTCCCACCGTTACAATCTCGCCGTAAAGTTGGTCGCCTAACACTATTTGACAAGCTATATCATCACGTTACGCTTCACGACTATTTCATATCACCCCCAGAATACATTTCACGTCGCATCGATCACCGCCACAAGGTTGGCATCCCAACATGCCACACCAAATCTTCTTTTCAGTCATATCTTCCTCGCAGATCTGTGGAATGGAACCGCCTTCCCCCCGATATTGCAGCCATTGCAGATAACAAAACCTTTCACGATGCAATAGCTAACATTGTTTATTCAGAAAGATGTTGATTCATGTGTTATATCTGTTTCCACTGTGTTATGTACATTGATTTTATGTTATTTACTCTTTGTGAATATTGTTTGTTTTAATTTGGAGAAAATTTATTCTGTACTACCTGTTTTCACTGTATTGTATTCATTGTTATTTATCCTAATTAACCCACTCCCCTCTGTAATGCCTATGGCCCTGAGGGTACAATAAATAAATAAATAAATAAATAAATAAATAAATAAATAAAGTAGACGGCTTTCCTCATCGAGCAACGCCCTTTTGACATCAAGTTGTTTGCAGCAGGCATAAGTCTAAGGGAGGTCTGGTTCGTCTGAAAAGGAATCAACATGCACGCGTTTATTGCAGGTACAGCTCTGCCCACTGGGCAATAATGCCCTTGTGCACCGTCTAAGGGAGGTCTGGTTCGTCTGAAAAGGAATCAACATGCACGCGTTTATTGCAGGTACAGCTCTGCCCACTGGGCAATAATGCCCTTGTGCACCGAGTGTGTCTGCTGCCTCAAAGAATCGCAGGCCGGGCTGAGCATCCTGGAAGGCCACACGAGCCTTACTGAAAACGTCGAATTTCTTACTGCCTCACCCGGTTAATACTTGAGGTCGATTACAGGATGCTTCAGCATTACATCCGAGGCGAGTCTTTAAGACCCCAGAGGTTGAACTCATGTTATTTGAATGATAATATTTTCAAAAGAACACTACCCGTAATTTTGCCGCCGCGGTGGCTCAGTGGCTATGGTGCTCGGCTGCTGTCCCGAAAGACGCGGGTTCGATCCCGGCCGCGGCGGCTGAATTTCTTTGGAGGAGAAATTCGAGGCCCGTGTACTGTGCGATGTCAGTGCACGTTAAAGAACCCCAGGTGGTCGAAATTTCCGGAGCCCTCCACTACGGCGTCTCTCATAGCCTTAGTCGCTTTGGGACGTTAAACCCCGTGAACCAAACCAAACTACCAGTAATTTTGATTATATGTTCTGCGTTATTACTCAGTCGATACCGAGCCTGAGATGCTTTAGGACGTTGAAGGCATACTGAAGCGAAATCTTAAAATTGGACAAAAACGCTGAAAATAGATTATCGGAATTTGATTACGCCGAAATCTAGTCGTCACTGCGCATATTTTTCAGCGGATGGTTTTATCTTCGATGTTTTATCAGCGCGCTCCAAGCCCTCCCGGTCGGCGCGAGGTGAAGAGCGTGACGTCATGACATCCTCGTCCGACAGGCAATAGGACGGCGAGTACGAAGTTGCATTCCCGCGGTGACAAATATGGATGTGTTCTTCAGCGCATGACGCCTTGCTTCGGACTGTATTCGTCGTTGTTACTGCTTTCTTCAGCGCGCTCAATGGCCATAAATCGTACACCGGTCTTTCGCACATAAGAAAACGTACGAGCAATAAATTTGCTTTACTTTTTTTTTTTGAGAGTGACGATTCTGCCCTTTTTAGGCTTAAGAGAGGCGTCGGTTTGTTGACAACAATGGTTCCCCTCTTAACCACCAGCTGGCCCCACTAGTCTAAACATCGTCGCGCCTCTGTTTTAAAAGTGAGAATGTTAGAAACGGCGTAAACCTTTTCTGATTTTGGTCTTTTGGCCTCAGCTTATACGCTCCTCGAGTCCTCGGAGCATAATTCCACATTCTCTGTATCATCATATACGATTATGTTTTTTTGTGCGTTTGTAGACAATAAAATTGGCAGTGGCTTAGCGCAGCTATGCCAGGATATACTTAGCGAGAGGTGCGCAGTCTCTCTCTCGGTCGGGTCGCAGCTACGGGTCGCAAGCTAGCTTACTATTGAGCTCGGAACAGGGCAGGTCCTGGCTGCATCAGCGTAAGAGGAGGACGTTTCACGGCTGTCCGGTGGAGGGCGTTGAAATTGACTGAAGCGCTACCAACCTGTAAGCAAGTATAACCGCTGGGACCAAACCGTACAGATCGTCGACGTAATGTTTTTCTTGCCACCAGGGTACTCCTTCCATTCCAGAAACTCGAAAACACCTTAGCTGCGTGTGGTAATAAGTATGTGGATGAGATCAGGCAATGTTTTGCCGACTTCAGATGTAAAAAATAACGCTGAGTGGAAGAATTCTTTGCTCATCGAGCGCTGCGCAGTTGCCTGAGAAATCTGTACGACGCGACGTTACCTTAACACGAAAGACGCGAGTTCAGTCCGGGGAGCGGCGGTCGCATTTCGATGAAGGCGAAATTCTAGAGGACCTCGTGCATAGTGCGATGTCAGTGCGAGTTAGATATCCCTCCACTACGGTATCCTTCAAAGACTAAGTCGCTTTGGGACTTTAAACCCTATAAAGTTAAAAGCAAGCCAACCATAAGCGTCCGTTGCAACGCGAACAGATTAACTGTAACTTTAACACTAAAGCACAAAAACATTAGGCCGTGCTGAAGAAATTTAATCTGGATTCATTGTAACTTCAACGAAACTGTTTTGACGCCGTAGAAGTGAAAATAAAATTCAATAATGTTGAGTTGCCGTCAGTTAAAATCTTTTCACTTTGCTGTTTCCATTTTCTTTATTTTCTTGGCGTTTCATTTGACCCTGACTGTACATTAAGGTAGCCTCGACGCTCTGCCGAATTGTAAGATAGGACATGTCTCCGGAGGACAACATTGTCATAATTTATAGGTCGGTGGAGATGTTTATAACATTCCGATCACCTATGGCACCCTCACCCCTACATATGACGTTATGCAACCTTGCCGCACGTCTGGGGCGCTGAAAACCTGGTGAATTTGACCCAATATTGGACCACTGTCTTCTGGCTGCCGTTGTCATTCTACGAGAAAGCATCCTGGCACTGAAGCAACGACTTTAGGGCGGTGCGTCCGTAAGTTTGTCATTGCACCAGCGCATGTTGCAGTGCCAACATGTCATGTCGCAGCCCAGACCGGACTCAAAACGTACATCAACAGTATCTCATATATCATATATAACTGATGCCATATAATATATCTCATATGTAATGTCATATGTAATGTCAAGAAGTGGTAATATGGTGTCACAAATGGCAAATGGAACTGAACATTAAAAAAACAGCCTTCTTATCTGTAACCCGTAAAAAACAAAGGTCCGAATATGTGTACATCATCAATAACATACCGCTCACCCGAGTTCACGAACACAAATACCTTGGATTAATCATTTCACATGATCTAAGGTGGGAATCACATATTAACAGCATAGTATCATCTGCTTTAAAACGATTGTTCTTCCTTAGAAGACGGCTTCGAGAAGCGCCACCGGAGACCAAACTGTTAGCATATAACACATTTATACGATCAGTTCTCGAATATGGAAATACGATTTGGTTTCCCTACACACAACAACTCATTAACAAACTAGAAGGAGTGCAGAGAAAGGCAATTAGATTTATCTTTAACAAATACAGGAGCAGTGATTCACCATCCCAACTACTAAATCAAGCATGTATGCTTACTTTACAGAAACGCGCCAGACTAGCACGACTAAAATTATTGTTCCAATTAGTTCATAACACATTAAACATAGATACTTCGTTATATATATCTGTAGATGAATCCAGACCATCCCGGCATAAGCACCCATTAACCCTTAAAGAGTACGCATTCCGAACCGACTGTTTCAGATATTCATTTTTCCCGCTTGCCATAAAAGAATGGAATAGTTTGAACCCCTCTATTACTACTAATACATCTTTGCAGAAATTTGTAACTTTGGTAGAAGAACAGTTGAGCGATAATTAAATAGATAATTAAATCATAATTATTCAAGTACAACAGACCACTCGTATCACTGCATGTAACAGCATCTTTATGAACATATTACTTACAATGTATAAAATTGCACCCTTTTCTGTGAAAAATATTCTCTCGTTATGTGTTTTATTTTCTGTTATCTGTGTTTTTTTCCCATACTCATGTAATTACTTGAAAATAACAGTGTTTTTAATGTATACCATTCCATTTGTATTCGCTTTGTACCTTCTTACTATATGCCCATCCTGTAAAAATCCCAATGGGATTGACAGTATGTGAAAATAATAATAATAATAATAATATATAGCTGAATAGCTCAGCAATATCTCAACAAATGACGCTACACAGGCCAAACAGCGCCGACATTGCATGCTGGTTTCGAAAATCCCCGCTTTTACCTGATGGCCACTGAGAATGGTCTCGAGAGAGACTAAAGTGTCACGTGGGTTTTCATTTGATCCTTGTTGGCTTGCGCCACGTCGGCATATGAGAGCGGTGGAATGATTTCATTTGAAAATACAAATTGATGACCCAGGAGAACTCTCCGATCTACCAGTTCTGAAAGTGCGCTTCGAAATCGTACTATTCCTGTGGACACCTGACGGCGGTTTAAAGAGGTTTAACAAGCGGTGGCGCTGCCTTTGAAGTGTGCTGCCAGCTATCGATGGTGTCCTGAAACTGTTTTTTTTTTATTTTGTATAAGTTTTGAGCAGTGCTGAGCAGTTTGTCTGATCGCCGCAGATGGCGCGACGGGTTGTTCAACTCAGAATGTTCGCCCAAACGGAGACCCAGGTTTTAAAGCTCAGTTTGTATAAGGAGTTTCATAAATTGTATGGAGCCATGGAGGAAAAAAAACTAAGGAGGGAGCGTGACGTCACGTGCCAGCGTTCGCAAGCCGGGTGCTTATGAAGCCTTTTTTATCCCTCAGTTTTTCGCTCTCCCAGTCAGTCCTTAATGTTTTGGTTCTGGTATGTTTTAGTGCGCGCGTATGCGCGGCTTGTGGCGCGGGGCATCTACAGCAAGGAGGTTGATCTACGTCAGTTTGCCGCGCTAATCCGCGCATCCGCGCGCAGCGGGGCTAGATTTTACCGCACGCTGCCACGTGGTGTGATCACGGGGAGGGGGGGGGGGATATACTCTGTTCTTTATATACTATATTTTTGCTTGTTAATACTAGGCTTTAAGGTTGTCGCCGGACGCTCCCTCTTCAGTTTTTCTTCCTCCATGTATGGAGATTATCAGATCTTGTGCCTGTTTATTCAAGGAATCTTATTGGGAGAGGTGCTCTAAGCGGGTGGGAAGAGGAGCACTTATCGCTGGATTTTCTTCCTTCCAGAAGGGGGTAACTAGGTTGGGATGTACCAATGCGCAATGGAATGTACTGCATCGCGCAGAATGTAGAAAATATACAATATCCCCAGTTAATATCCTGGACAACAAACATGTGATCCCTAACCTGAGGGTAATGAGAGTTTTCGAAAAAGCTCGCAGTGGAGTCATCTGGACAATTACAACTGGTGATGTGAAGGAGTGGGTGGTTCGGTGCGCCCGATGCTGTGACTTAACTGCCACAGAGGAGACGAAATTGGTTTTTGGCTTTGTTTAGATATGTAATGAGCGAAGTGTAAGCAGCCTTCGAGTTCATGGCCCTGTGTTACTTTATAATCCAGAATGTGTGCCCTGTCTACAAACTGGTTTAAAATTCCAAAAGTTGTAACTGTGGATTTAAGTTGCCACGACGCGGAAACAATTTCTGCTTGTTCTTCGCGATCAAGAACAGCGTGGCTTCAGTTTTTTTCAAGCGGCACATACCTGTTTTGGGCATACAGCCATGGCTTAAGTCACGTTTTGTACCTTGGTTCATTGCGAGAAAAACGACCATGAACAAATATTTGTATTCTGCCGACAGACCGGCAAAAACAGTTTTTTATTTCACGCACATATTCACATAGTTTCACTCTGAGGATGAACATGTTCATGATGTTCACACTTATGTACATCACACGAAGCTTGCACAGGCTTTCACACAACTCAAGCATTTGGGATGATGCACCAAAGCAGCCTTCCTGATGATAAAAGCAAAGCACTTTGATGGCTTTCCCTTTCTGGAGCTATCATGGTGAGCATACGGCGCATATTAGGCTCTTATTTGTTGAACGTAGACAGGCCGTTTGGTTCATTGAGAGTCTTAGCTTGTTGGATATCAGACTACGTTGGCGATAAAGACTTCAGGCTGCTCGCACTCGAAAACATTCGATTATCGGTCGTGTTTTCGCATCTTAAAAGACGAATCAGTATTGGCAGTAAGCACTAGAGCCACGTGCCCCATTTGACTAATGGCTTTTTTATAGCCTTCAGAGCACGCAAGCTCTCTTTCCAGCTGCAAATGAAAGCAGCTCCATCGATATGCTAGACAGTGCACACACGTTTCTGTTTTTTTTCCTTGATGATAAATGAAGAACAAAACAACTCGACAGCACCTCACGACGGAAAGCGCCTCGTGCCAACTCTCTCCTACGCCGTCCACTTTCCAAGGGCATCAGCTTTCAGCGCCACCTGTTAGACGCTCGCTGAATCACACATCGCGCAGCTAACTTGCGTTCCTCCAGACGGCGCTTGCGCGGTCTGCCTTCATAACGAGGCTTATTGCTATAATTGTTTGCGGTTCTATGCTACGCCTCCATATGTGAGTCGTTGCCATAGCGACCATTTTCTCCAGGCTGTACAGCCATCTGACGGTCGGTGCCTCATAAGTGTGGCGCTTATCGCAAGAGGACGCTTTCCGAGGCGAGGTCTGCATGTGAACAATGGGGTGCCTAAACCATTCGCAAGACAACCAGTAGCACGGCTGTCATAAAGGCACGCGAAAGGAATTTCATCGACATTTCGTCGAGCGAGTCTTCAACGCCCACCCACAGATCTGTACCACGCTCGTCTCGTCCACTGCAAGCGAAGAGACGTGAGACAACGTATCCTTATGACAGTCCGTGGCCTAGTAGCCTGCGAAGGTCACTAGAAAATTAGAGTAACATATCTATCCCAGTTTGCTGGCGATAACAGCCAGTGGATCGATGAATCCCTTGTCGCGTGCCTTGCTGTCATCTTTCGTCGGGAGCACGGGGAGGGCTTCACAGGCGCCTGTGCCCTTCTTGTACTTGCTGCAGGCCAGGCTGAGGACCTCGCCGAACACGTGGTCGATGATGTCGTTGAAGAACTTGGTGGCTGCCGGCAGCTTGCACTTGCTGGTCAGAGCTTTCTCGGCACACTCGATGAAGTCGTGGTAGTAGCTGAGCGTAAAGAGACAGCAGGACATCAGAATGGTCTTAATTCATATACAGTGGTAGCTCGTAATAACGAAGTCGAAGGGGCCCGGTGAATACTTCGTTATAACCGCAGCTTCTTTATAGCCGGTGTTATCCGAGCTACCAAGTGAAATCGTTATTATTTTGTTTCATTCGCTATTTCGTTATAAACAGTTTCGTTGTAAAGAGGTTTCACTGTATTTAATTTTACTTCCTTAGTGACTCATTGACTCGCTGTGAGCTTTAGAATCATGGCAAGTTAAAAAGACGGGAGACTTTACAGGTAGCCACAATTATCAAAGGCAAAGACGTGTCACCCAGTAATCTTCTGGCAAATTTCTTCTCCGGTAAGCAATTATATGTTCCCTACCAAGAGTGCTAAGTCAGCGGGAGTGTTTGAGTCACTGCAGTAAAGCATGAGTCGTGCGGTACCCATTGAATAGTGAGATTACGTTCCCTGAAGCTGTTATTTCAAACTATTAAACGACCTCAAATGAATAGAAATGCTGAATTAAAAGGTGACGGACATCAGCCGCTTCTCAACCAGCGCTGCGCGTAGCGCTTTCAAGAGTTTTTCATAATACCTCATTATTAAAGCCCGCTGATAAGCCAGTTAACATGTCGCCCGCTTGCCACTTTCTTGCTACTAGTTTCTGTGAGAGAGGTATGGACGTCTGTTACTCAAGTCAATGCCACAACGTTCGTCAGTGCCACATACCCAGATTGGGTAACAATTTCGACCTAGCCTTGCTAAGAAATAAACGAGTAGTTTAGCTGTGCGCTGTCGCGAAGTGAGATCAGGTACACCCTGCAATGGGTACTGCTTACTTACCAGCACGAGTAAGGAATCTGCTGACGGTCGGGGGCCTTGGAAGCGCGGTGGAGGGCCACGAACATGTCACTCATGCACTTCTGGATGCCTGGGCCGGCCTGGTTGATGCACTTGATGCTGTCCAGGTACTCTGCAGTCGATGAAAAGCATACGGCACAATAAGCAGGCAGCGATGAAGTCAACGCGGACATGGACAGGCCAAGTGAGGCTGTGAGCAGATAACCAATTGTGCCTTACGGAAACGGAGTGGATTACAATAGAAGGCATGCGTAGCAAGGGTCGCGGTATAGTCAGATGGCCAGACAAGATGGGGAAGTTTTCAGGGGTAGGATGGGTGCCGCTGGCTTAGGACACAGTCAGTTGGAAATGAGTCAGAGGGACCTTTTCCCTGCTCTGAACGTGTTTAGGCTGATGATGATAATCAAGAAACTCAATACCGCATATTCGGCACGCGTAAACGTTAATAAACATTTAAAGACGGCTTTGTAGTGATTGTCTAAACCCAGATGTCATAATCTTCACTGGGGAAATCACTGCGTCGAAGTGAGGTTCGGCCGAGTCGAACGGCTCCAGAAAGGGCAGCTTATATGTTTTTAAAGGCATGCTTGCGTTCATTCACGCGTGATCTCATTCGATGATGAGCTAAAGAGGAACTCTTGAGAGAGTGGAGTAAGATGCCATGGCCTTTTCATTTGAAGGTCGTAAAATCGAAAGAAGAAATGAATTGGACCGAGGTTAAATGTGCTTTATGCATTACTTTAGAGGAAAAAAAGCTATTAACTCACCGGCATTAAGATAATCGATTGGATTCCTAAATCGAATGCTGTCAAGATAAACATGTTGATTTTTTGGTTTCTCCGTAATATAGTGTTGTTCTGGGGTTGCTGCTTACTACCGTTAGAAAAGAGTGTGCTAGTCGACTTTAAGATTAAATAATCCAATACATTTTAGCATGCTGCTGTACAGCCGAGGAGTTAAACGTTTTGCTGGCGTCCTAGACATGTTCATGCTTCTAAAGGCTCGCGATAGCTTCTAGACAAATAAAAATTTAATCGTCACTAGAGGTATTAGTATTTCTCTGTTCATTTAGAAGTGTTCAGGCAAGCTCCGGCTGCTTCCGGAGGCACATTCAGGTGATGCAGACAGGTTATGCGTAAGACTCTAAGCAAACGTTAAGGTGCCCATATCACCATCGAGAGTACAAACTCTCAAGCTGCTGACAATGCGATACCATCGACCGATGTACTGACCCTTATGCTTGCGGTGGGTCAAAATCTCAACCCGCTAGCAATGCGGTACCATCGACCGATGTACTGATCCTTATGCTTGGGGTGGGTCAAACTCTCAAGCCGCTGACAATGCGGTACCATCGACCGATGTACTGACCCTTATGCTTGGGGTGGGTGGCGTTGCAGAAGGTGTCGTACTCATCGACGGCCGCCCTGAGCATGAGCAAGATGACACCCTTCGGAAGGCCGTCGAGGCACTTGACCGCGAAGTTTTCACCGCATTTCAGCTGGCCCTTGAACTTCCTGAAACGGTGGAAGTGGACGAAATTGTTACAATGAAATGTACATCATTCTGCAATGCGCTGGACTGCCAGCAACAGCTTTCAATTAAGGCATCATCGCATCATCACTGTATGTGACGTCTTCACAGTCACATAACTGTCCAGATGAACATTGTTCTTGCGTTTTCTGTATAGATAAGGTAGACGAACACACTTACGTGCACTGAGCTGCGAGACCTTTGGCATCCTCAGCGAGCTTTGTGCTAATGAAGTAGGGGACAAAGTCGTAGCCGCATTTCTCGGCCTCAGCCGACGTGCACCCTTTCAGGTCCTTGTAGATGGTAGAACCGGACACGCCTGCGCAACAAACGGAAAGAAATATTCAGAGCGTTGCTTTTCATTCACCTGTGCGGCAACTAGCGAGCTGGTTGCCAAAGAAAGACAGCACGTCCAATTCAGTGATCTAGGTATAAATAAATGGGCCAGCCGAAATACGCAAATTAAGTCTTCGTATAAACTCGTTCCTGCGCAACCTTTAGTTCCTGCCGGGCAATTATTCCGACAGCCGTTATCAAATGGGTATTTGTAAATTTTTAAAGCAGTTTTTGCCATTATGCCAAAAGTGACAATTCGGTATGGGTGGCCCAATTCTGCCTGCGAAAGAATCCTGCTCTGACGAGTCCAGAAGCGTGGTAAATAGGATTGAGGCAGTTTTGAATAACTAGTAATATTACGATTACATGCCGTCCACTTTTGTCTTAATGGCAATTACTCTTAATTCTCTGTGAGAGCGTCGCATTCTTAAGCACCTGTTAGCATTTTAAGTTATCAATGGGCCCTCTTCTCCTGGAGGAATCCATTACGCGTCGCAAGACAGGACAATAGACAGTTGAGGACGCACGCTGCAAAGGCATAAATTGTATAACAAAGTATAGAATGGGCTAATAAGAGACGAATAAAAACAGCAGGTGCTTCCTGGTAATGTTTCACACAGATAGAAAGAGCGCCTGTTTTGAAAACACAGTAGAGACAACAGAAAAGCACGTGTCACAATGGGCTGACAGTCTTTGCAAGTTGAATGTAAAGAGGCGGCGCATTGTACATAGCTTCATAACACTAATTGTTTCATTCCCGGAAAAACAACACCCGATTGTGCCTACACAGCTGCAGAGCTTCCTGTATGCCTCTTTGAACACAAAGAACGCACACTCTTACTTTTTGTTTCTTCTATTTATGGCAAGGTCACATGATTGTATATTTTAGTCTGGCCGATGCATTCTACCATAGCGGGGACTCCGAAACGTCATTTGATGTCTAATTTGCTTTGCACGGGAAGGAATTAAACCTCCCTTCCGGCAAAGCGAGAGAAAGTTGCGCGTATCCTGTCACGTAGACCACTCGTGTCTGCTAAGATGCAGGGCCATCCCTTCCTGTCTTTCTGTTTTCGTCCCGCTTTTTGCCTGCGGCAGGTCACGTGTGATGAAAACATCAATTGGTAGGAGTAATTGCAGCGGAAATACGAGATTTGCGACTCGCGTTTAGGAGACGGCCGTCGAAGGTTGAATTGCGCGGTGTGATATCTGCATAGCTGCGATAGCATCATCGCTCGCGTTCTTTTTGGCTCGAAGACACTACGTCGCTGGCGAGGCCTCCTTTTTGTTTTGGATAATCGCCGTCATCAGTGGCTTCCGTTCGCGACGTCTGCTTTTTCGGACAGCAGGTCTAAATTTAGCCGCGCTGCCAAAGCGCCTCCATCATCATGGCTGCTGCCGTGAGGAAACCTCATGAATTCAACCGGAATTCTGTTTATACACCGGCTGTAATTTTGGCCGGCAGGAATGAAATTAATGCGGGAACAGGAACAGGATGCAAATTAAAGCCGGCAATCAGCGCGGCGCATCAAGCCAAGTCATTTCGAGGAGAGGGACCACTAGATGGACTGTAGCTCTCATCTTTGAGCTGTTTCGTTCGGCCACTTGAAAGCAGCTGATGGACGAACGATCTTGATTACTACCAAACAATTTGCCCCAGCTAAATACCCGAACGCTTTCTATGTGCATGTTGAATGCAAAGATAAAACAAGCCAATGAAATAGTGTGACCGTAGCACTGTAATATTACTGTCTCATAACAGAAACCAGGCAGTAAGCTCAGTGCTAGGTGCCTAAAGAAACGACAGGCCGTCTTCAGCTCAAGTCGTCCAGTGAGGCTTTCATAGAGGCTTTAATCAACCGCTTGTGGTTTTAGTTATGTTGATTGCTTGACCGATTACTTTATTGGTTGAGGGAGTGCTTGATTGATTGAACGACCGGTTTCTTGACTGATTGATTGATTGATTGATTGATTGATTGATTGATTGATTGGTCGTGATCGAAACAGAAATTTTGTGGACACGCCGCAGTTTACTTGCGAAATCAGCCGGTGGCGACAACGTTCGTGTTATCTATTTTCGAAATTTCAAATATGTCTGCAGGTAAAATACGTTTTTGTATTTGTCATTAGAATGCTTAATCGGTCGAGGCAGGCGGTCTTAAATTTATCCTTAATATTCCATTAATGAGTTGGGCATACCAGGACCCAGTCATACCTATCACCGCGGGGTAAGGTTAGGCATTAATTGAAGGCAGCGTTAAAATTTACATTTCTAGCTGGCTTCCTGACTGTCTAATGCCGTTCACAAGAACGCAGCAGGCACACTTCCACCGACAGTGAAAAGCGGTGTATTAACTTTTATCGCTAACCTTCATCCCCCGCTGCAAACTATCTCTAAATCCTTCATGGGCTCAAGGGCGGCAGTACCGAGACCTTGAAGAGAGTCCATTGGCTGCGTTATATCACGTAGGTGTCGTAATAGTTAGCGAGAAGGTCGAGGAAAATCCGTTTATTTACATAGGCTTAGAGAGAGAAGCACGTGCAGATTCCACTGCTGTGCCAATTCGCTTCTCTAACCGTAGTTTTATTGCACGCAACAAAAACAAATACTCTAAAGGCAAACTTTAGGCTTTACGTTCTAGCGTCGACGCCTTGGCACGCAGCCCGCCCAAGGTGTGTAATTCAGAAACACCGGCGAGGTCGTAAAAAAAATAGACGGCACGTGGCAAAACCGCCTGCAGGAATGTTTGACGGGCCTAACACCGATTCCTATCACTCGTGTGAAAAATCGATGTTGTTCGTTATGGGCTTCGGAGAAAATGAATAGGGTTGGAAGCTTGGCACTCCTTTTTACGATGTTTTGCTACCGCCTTGCTCGTTAGTTAACTTGCTGGTCGTGTTATTTCGGGCATAATATATATCAGATTGAATTCTTTAAACATTTCTTGGCTTTGTACATACATTCCAATCGAATTGAACGCTTCCATGCCACTTTCTTTTTTTGTTTGACGGAGTGGAAAAGGCAAATGATGTGTTTTTCTCTAGTGAGAAGACTTCTAACGTCGCGTGTATTTACATTAGTGAGGTCGGGCTACCTAAAAAGAAATAAAAACAGTCGCACCTTTGCGCGGCATACACTTACAGTAGGAGTTAAACTTGCACTTTGTCACTTTGTTTACTAACGCCCACGCCCCAGTGTAGGTTTACTGGTGCAACACGTAAAATACGTTGCTGATTGTTTACTTTGAATTTCTGTTGTTTTTATGTTGACTGTGCCTAACATGTCCAGGTTCACTTGCATTGACACGCCGCTCATATATTAAATTGTTGGTTTTAAATCTCTATATGTAAAGCCTTGTTCGGAGTGAGTACAGCGTGCGTTTTCTTGTACTCACAGGGTCCTCATTTGCAGTGCTTCGGGGCACTGCACACTTCTGGTAATTAAATGAGCATATGAATGCGATCCAAACTTTCCAAATTTAATTTGTAATCATGGGGTGCATTCTTCTCTGTGCTCGGCCCGTCTTTCACTGTGAAGAAGAATAGTTTCGCAAGATGGCAGCGTTGCAAAGAAAAGGTCTATGGGAGTTCCGATGATGCTCGGCTATATTTAGTACTGCTTTTCACAATTCTTGAGCTTCATTTCGCTCGGCTGTTTTTGCAATCAACTCTTCAGTGACTCAATACATACTACGCCTAAGGAATAAAGTGCACCTCCGCTGTCTGCTTCGGGACGGACACTCCGCGAATGATATTACGTCACGTTGCGACGCTTGAGTGTTTGCTCAATGCGTAGTTCTATTCAGAGATTCCCATAACGTGGCGGATACCAGCGCGTGAACTACTTGTGAAGTGTAGCTGCAGAAGATAAGAAGAGCTTCATTGCCGAAATTAGGCCATTCTCGAAAAGGCCAAAGAAAAGATGCCCAGGCTTAGCTTGGTTAAGCCAAGAATGCGTTGCATATTGCGCGGTCTTTTTGCGCGAGGTATTGCTTGGCGGCACTCGATTTTCTCACCAGCTTTTCCTCCGTGACGTATGGATGGATGGATGGATGGATAGGAGCACCCCCTTTGAAACGGGGCGGTGGCAACCGCCACCATGCTCAGCCGTCCTTTTTTATTTTTTCCTTTTCTTCTTTTTTGTTTTCTTTTCTTCCTTTCTTTTTATTTTTCACGTGGTTTGGTGACGTCACGTCACCACGTGACGTGCCGTCACCAAACCACGTGACGTCAAGTCACGTGGTTTGGTGGCTGCCCGGCCGCGCCCAAGGGCTGAACAGAGTGATTGCAATATGCTACGCATAAAAGGCCGTGGTGATGAAATAAACTCGTTTGAGCGATAATAGCAATCGCAAGGACGCAATGGGAGGAATGCCAGTCTTTCCTTTGTGTGCGTCCTTCCATGGCGACCCTATCTACTAGATTTTACAAAGGAAAGTAAAAGTGAAACACGGTTTTCCGAAGTCTCGATGCGTGCGTCACCTAGAGGTCCTACTGGCGCGTCTTGCGCGCTTGTAACGCGATTATGCTGCACCTGCAGTATATAAAAGTGTAATGGACAGGGCTGCTTCTTTTGCAATCGGCTTGTTATGGCTACGGAGTCATATTTATCACAACAAAATGGCGTCAGCATATATGCTGACCAGTAAGACTTCCAAAAGCTATTGCTGTGCGGGACAACTGCTGGTATGTCATCGGGAATTACGTCTGGAACTATCGCAGTTTAAACGCGGCTTGATAAGATTCTCTTTTGCATGTGTACGCATATGCATTGTATGGAATTTAATGACTGACGTCTTGTGGAAAAGAATTGCTTTTTTTTTGTTATAACGGACCTAGAGGTTTGTAATTAGTCGAAGCAATGTAGCATTGCTAGGATTTGTTTCACTCTCGTATTTCAGATACCAAAATCTTAACACTACGCATAGTCCACCTTTTTAAAATTAACCTGTCGTATCGCAGCGTGACAATATCATTAGAAAAGTGCTATATTTTCGTTAGTATAATTCAGTATGTCGAAACATTGAATGGCTTTGAAGACGTCCTCGCAATCAGTAGCATCATGTTGTTCGTGCTCTTCAAGTGAACATGTGAAACATGTGAACATGTGAACATGTGAAATGAAATATGAACCACCGCTTGATATTATAAAACCCCGTCAGCTGACGATAGATTTCTTTTTTTACTTAGAACGTTCGTATCCTGTGTTCTGCTTTGTGCAATGCCACTCGTCCTAATAAAATTGTAAGCGCCAAGGTCTTCACTGATTTATAACCACTTCATTTGCAACCGCTGGTTGAACATGCGCCTTGTGGGACCTTCTTGTGATCAAATGGACGTAATACTGCATGTTTATGCACATGACGCAAATTCCTTTTTCCTGCGCACGTGCGGAGGCTAATTCTCCGGCTTGTTTCCTGTCTGACGCTCGAAACGCGTAACCTCGGAATTACTCACCTGCACTTGTTTTCCTGCGCCTTGTACGCAAGCAGATACCGATCCCCGCGGAGGAACGTACAGCCTTTGCTTTTTATTTTTGTTGAATGCGCTCAAGAAGCACGCAACAAAGCTTCGCGCTACTAAGCAAGGAAAAAGGTTGCTGTGCTGAATTCATCAATAAGATAACAGATCTTGACAAGCTAAGCACAGGAAAAACTGTCGGGAGCAGTGGAGATATCGTTGCGCTCTTTCTCTCAAGGCCACCTCAGATTCTCAATGAACGCTTTCGCAAGACCACACGGCCGGAAGCGCGTCAAAAGGAGGGATTACAAGAAGGAAGGGTTTGTTCTTTTTGTTTTTTCTTCATGTGAAGGTGGCGAAGGCGGTGAAGGCGGTGGTTAAGACAAAGCGACAGGTTCGGTAAGCAAGCTGGTGAGTTTCGAGGATTGAGTGCTTGCTTCCCGCCTAACTATAAGTAAGCGTAAAACTACACGGCCACGTCTGGGTGGGGTTAAAGAGAAGAAATTCGAAAGCTCATGAGGCTTGCAACTGAGAGGACGTCCGTGACAGATCAGTGCTTGGCGTGTTGTTTTTGCGATGCATTGCCTACCCGGTGCAGCCAGCAGCGGCGTCTACACGAAGAATTATGAAATTCAGTGCGAGGCAGAGGGATGTTGACTTCGTCAGTTCTATTTATAGGCCCAACTTTCTTCATTATTTGTTCTAAACTTCAGAACTTGCAGCCGAATGTGCCTGTGACACTGGACTCAATCACAAGTGTGAGCAGCTTCTGGTCGCGTCTTTTCTTAATGTTTTTTTTTGTTTCTCACTGCGTGTGTATATGTGCGTGCGTGCTTGGGCACATATGGTATTGAGTAACGTGCTAAAGTTCCGCGGCATGATCCCAAAAATATTTCTACTAAATATTATTCCTCTTATGTCGGCATAAAAGTCTTCATCGAAATTCTTTTCAGTTCTAAACAGGCCATCTGATCGAACAGAATGCTCTGATCGTGGTAACCGCACACGGTAGAAAATTATACGAATAAACACTAGTGGAAACTGCAGGCGTGTGTCTACGAATAAAAGAAAAATTAACACACCTACGTCCCAGAATATGCGCTCAGTCGATTCCGAGAATTGGGGTTGACCGAACGGTGAGATGTCTATCGTCGTCGGTCTGGCTTTTGCGACGTGAACGAGCTAAACGCTAAGCTGAGCGGAAAAGTAGACGGATTCGACAGAACCATACGACGAGGTTTTCGAGATTTCGAGAAGGGTTAGAGAACGACTTCACGACTCACTTTAGAAGAAGCGTCCTTTTGATTTGCAAGCTCAGTGGTTACCTCGAAAGCTCTAGTAACTAGGTAACCCACTGCGGTGACTCAGTGGTTATGGGGCTCGAGTGCTGAGCCCGGATATGGGTGTTCAACCCTCGCTGCCGTAGTTGGGCTCCGATGGAGGTGAAATGCAAAGTGCCCGTGTACTCGGCTTTGTCAGTGCACATTAAAGAACTTCAGGTGGCCCAATTGTATCGCGAGAGCTCCACCACGGCGTTCCCGATATCCTACGCGTCACTCGTAGACGTTAAACCCTGTATACCGTGCTTGAACTACTACCTAATAATGTCGCCACGCCGCAATAGCTCCTATAATTTTCCGCTCAGGTTGAAAAGCTCTAGACAAATTTCGCTCACGGCACTCGCTGGCAGCGACTTTACTTTCCCGTAATCAGCAGAAATTTTAACCGCGGTTCTAACTAGGCATCACCACTTGGTGCGAGAAATAATTCCACTATCAGAAATATTGATTCCAACACACTTTCGCTAATTTACCCTTCCAGCCGCATTCATTAGCTCAACCAGAACTGAGCCTTAAGATTTTAACTATCCTGCGGTTCGCTAAGGGCAGGCTTGAACTATTAGATCTTTCTATCATGTGTGTCTAGCCGCACCACCACCGCATTCTTTACTTCTCCCCCGTCACACTATATGAAGACAAATACGACGATACAGTTTGAAAAAGTAGACACCGCAACAAATCCCCTACAACTTATCGGACGACGTAACAAACTTCACCTATAGTCACCGTGACCGTGAAGAGCCACTGGGACTGCATACTGTGGTTCTTACTTGAGCGCGAAATTTATGAAGATGATTCACTTTCAGGGTTCCTATTAAAAAATGGCTAATTAAGCAGGAGCGATAGGTACATTCCTGTCAAACCCAACCGGAGTGATCTACGATTGAAGATAGATACTCGAATTTTATAAGCTGTTGAAAAAAAATCTTCGAACATAGAATATATTTGCCGGGATTATCAAACCTGGCTCCTTGAAAGGTAGCGAAACATTTCGAAATCCTCGAAGACAAGTTTTCTCGAATCTACAAAAGCTGAAACTGGTTCAAGTCAATGAAGGCCCAGCTCTGTCGCGTCCCAATCCTTCGAATCGGTCGAGATAACATATTAAAATCGATTGAAGCATTCCGAGCTTACACCTGTAACATCGTCCTGAAAAAGTACCTTTTTGCTAATCTCAGCCTGTGTATTAAGTAGAAAAATGTTTAAAGCACAGATATACCCGACAGTGCACAATTCCTAAAGTTCCCGATCTCGTGCCTGCACAACGCAAGCAACCATCACTCACCTGCAGCGGCGTAGGCCAGGCCGAAGCACAGGATCGCGATCGCACGGTTCATCTTGACCCTACTGAGTGCGGATTGGAAATCGCTCTACTGCCGGCGTGGCCGGCCCTTGCCATTTATTGGATTGGCCGCCGGCCATGCGCGTAAACAGCCGCCACCGCTTCTGTCGAGCCACGCACGAACGCACGCACGCGCTCACAAACACACGCACACACACACACGCACACACACACATTGAAAAAAGGTCTCACTCGCACCAACTATTCGCCGAGACGAATGCCATACAAACAAGACAGCCTCTACAAACCTGCACGCACTCACGCACACGCGCATGCCCTCTCAAGAGAGCGTAGGGAAGGGAGAGGGAACGTATTATGCGACGAACCAATGCGACCGGAGGGGAAGAGAAGCGAGAGTGTATTATTTTCGATGCTTGGTAGTCCCCCTCCCCCCTCCTCCCCCTTCTCGTTTACGGCTTTGAAACATGTTTGCCTTGAGGACAGCACCTGAGAGGCGACGGCTGCTGCATTCACTACTGTGGACGAGCAGGTAGTAATTTCACTGCCAGCCTCGTAACGCCTCATACTGCTCCCCTCCGCCTCTTCACAATCTTAACCACTCTTCCTCTGCCCCCCGCCCCCCCCCCTCCTTCCCTCCTCTAGCCTTTCATCACCAACGCTTCAAAGGCGTCCAATGACCATCAAACACCACCGAGTCATTCTGCACGCTTCGCGAAGGAGCATCTCTGGGCGTTTTTTGAGCGGATACAGTAGCAAGGTCGCAGCTAGAGAAAAGACACAAAACAGAAAGCGTAAAACTGACGCGCTGCTCTTGAGTCGCATTTTATTCTTGTTTCTTTTTTTTTCCTTGCTTACTTTCGATTTGCATTCTCGGTGGCTTGGGAAGCGGCTGCCTTGAATCGCGTTGCACGTGTTGGGTTATGCGCCGTCGGCTAATTGAAGGTCGGCGTTCCGTTCGCAGCAGGCGGAATTGCTGAACGTGTCGGGAATTATGACCGAACCGAGAGTTACGCGCAGGCGTCTGCGGGCTGTTATGTTCGTTCGCGCTGTTTATTCAAGAAGCTGTTATGAAAGCATACGAAGAATGTTCGACACATGCTCGTGCCGAAGGAGCTGTTTACCTGTAGGCGCCAGGCGTCGCCTTGCAAATACTGTAATTAATAACTACAATCCCGGCTTAGTAGCAGTTTCAGTCATTTTCAGTTTCGATCAGTTTCAACAATTTCAAGCTCCGTACGACACTATTGTCCTATGCCGTGTCCTTCGCATTGTTTTAAGATATGAAGATCTAAGTGACCCGCACATCTACCCTTTTAATTTCAACCTACTTCTCACCTAAATGAATACGGTCGCGCAAAACTACTCGCTTACCATTCACTAATTAGAACTTAGTTGCAGTATGCATGCACAGTATGAGGTCTGCGCATTAAAAATGATGTTGGTCAAATGTTCAGGGGAATCCCCCAAGGTGGAGTAGATTTGTAATAAAGGAGTAATTACTCATTGACACCCACCCAAGCGCAGCCATACGGCTACAAAGGAAAGCTATACAGATTTCTCAGAAACTTAGTAGTTAAAGAAAAATTCGTCCTGGTCCAGGGGTTCCAAACCGGGGCCATCGCTTCACCGGAGCAGTCGCTCTACCAACTCAGCTAACCGGGACGCCAAGCTTATGGTAGGGCGAGAACGAATTGATCAATAACCGAAGCGGGAACAGTGTTGGTGAAATGTTATTGACGAAGTGGGAACGGCGTTTGTCAACATCATTTGAAAATGATGTTAATGAGTTGGAAGAACCGAAAAGAAAGCTGTAAATTTGTTTTTTCTTAGTTTTCATCGTTCGACTCATTTTCATCGTGCTATACTCTCTAGTGATATCCGGTCATTTCAGGAAATCTAAAAGCATTTTTCTAGAATTTTGTACTTCGTTAGGAATTTTAAAAATCAGGGATATCATTCTCCCCCGCATTCTATTCATTTATCGAAGCGGCAAATAGTAACTACCATTCCGGTTCAGTGATCACATACGTGGCTTCGTGAAAAACTTAATTTCCGCGCCCAACAAATAAATAGAATTGGTCAACTCCCTGCTGGGAAAAAATAGCACAAAATCTTTCCAGGTGGTCTGGGAAAAGGAGTCTAAAATGCCTTTCCGACGGGGTCTTTTCTGCTTTCCCGTCCAGTAGATGAGACAAGACGGCTTGTTTTAAATGTATCGTACAAATAATAATCACACGCACAAGAAATATACATAAAAATGTCCATGGCTTAGAAGACTGGAGCTGCCGCTTCAGTCACTCATTGGCTATATCCTTCTGCTGGTAAATTAAAAGTGTTAGCCTTGATCCCAGCCATGGTGGGTATGTTTCAAAGCAGGTGAAACGCAAAACAGTGCTTGCACATTTCATTTCAGTTCGTGTTTAAAAAAGAAAATGAGCCCAAGTGGACGAAACTATCCCGGAGCCATTTGCTACGACGTGCCGCATAGCTGACAGCAGCAATGCTTCGGCATCGCAAGAATCTATCAATGCAATACTGAGGCCACATACCATGTTTAACCTAAATTGAAGCTTTCAAGTCTCGCCCATATTTTCTGTAGTTATATACTTCGAAATGTATCTTTCTTTTCGAATCCTCTTTCCTGTACAGCCTACATCTTAGTGTATAGGGCGTTAGTTGCCAATAAAAGACCCGCATGCTAATGGAGTTAATTTTTTTCTTCCGGAGCCCTCCACTACGGCGTCTCTCATAGCCTTAGTCGCTTTGGGACGTTAAACCCCATAAACCAACCAACCAACCAACCAACCAATTTTTTTGTTGTTGTTTCCTTCGGTAATCCACTCACATTTATCTCAATCATGCATCTATGAAAACGGCGCTCAAGCATGTCGTCGCTCATCGCTCAGTGCTCTTTTCCTCGCAGTCTTCCAATGCTATGTAGTCGAGTATAAAAGCGGACTTTAGGATGGTAGCGCTACCGGTGCGCAGCGGTGAGTGCAATACACTCTACGATATGCCGCTACTAGGCTGTGCTGGGGTGCGTCTCCGAAGAAGATTCCTCGAAAGATGCATCGTGCAGATGTGCATGGCTAATTAACGAGATTGGTGGTCCGTCCACATGGCGAGATGCGTGACCGGAACGCTTGCTGTGTTAACCACGTCCGTCCAGAGCATGAAAGGCTAGCTGGTGTTTTATTCTACGCCATGCGGTTATGCTGGGTTATGTTTGTTTATACGAAAACGTTTATTGTTTTGCTTGGACACGCATTGTTTGGTCCCTTAGTCTATTTCTAGGGCTACTATGTAGAAAGGACAACTGTTGAAGACACGAAGTTTGTAGCTTTCTATCTTAGATAAGACTCCGACATCTGGCAGCAGCACGATGTGGCCTATCGAACAACGCGCCCCAAATTTCTGCGATCTACAACAATATTATATTAAAAAATTAATCAATTTTAGTAAGATGGCTTTGCTCCTCTCTGGATTGAGGTTGACTTCTGCCTGTGATGATCAGCAGATGCAGAGAGCTACCATCCATTGTTTAAGACGGTGCAGCTATCACAAAAGGGTTAGTGCTATTAGAAGAAAAGTTACATAACACTGTCGTGAGAGCAAAGCACGTAAAGAGCTAACTGAAAGCTTGTCCGCACTGGAATGGTCTTGCGCAGGATCCCGGCAAACAATTTCAAGTTATTGTACCCTCTGACAGCCTCTCTGCGTTCCCAGTGCTGTAAAGCTCGAGTAATGCTCCTTTAAGCAGATCCATGCCTGGTTTTTTTCTTTCACTAGATGTCAGAGGAGTGTGGTTGCAGTGAATACCGGGGCTTTAAGTCATTTATTCAAATCTTCTGGCTGATTTTTTAGCAAATTAAGGCTTCAATGTATCTGTTGCATCGCTTATACCAAATTTCACTCTGATGCCAGTGGCTCAGTTTGACAGTTACGAACATCTTCACTGCATGAATATGAGCCCCTTCTTGCTACAGCGGAGTAGCAGCATTTAAATTTCCCATGGAGTGTTCGTTAATACAGCTCATGACAATGCAAGCCATCCATGACGCTCTTGCACTGCAGAACTGAACGTCTAGGTCTTCATTTGTGACGTTCGGTGTTAACGCCGTAGAATTAGGTTTGCGCGTCATGCGGTGAAGTTGATTTGCTAGATCACTTTTTTTAATACCTGCCCACGATTTGCCCCTCAGAGAAGAACGTGTTTGGAGACCCCTCGTATGATTAAGGCTTTCTATTCCAGTTATCCTCTCCTTCAGTGCAGGCGTCAAAGATTATGCACTGAAGTCAATGCGCGAGTTTCTCCATCCATTTTCTTCATAGTTATGTCATTGCAACCGGGAGATACCTTTGTTAAAAGGGTACAGACACAAGCTTCTTGAGTGTTAGTTTTTTTTTTACTTGAAAGAGGCCGGCTAGCATTGTAACTATGAAAATGAGCTCAAATCACCATTGTGCAGCGTTAACAATTAGTTACAAACGATTTTGTACCAGCAGTTTTCACCTTGCAGTGAACCTTAACGTCACGGAGTACCGCCCAAACTGGATTGCCGAATTCCTGATGACGTCGTCGTAGCCGAAAAGCACTGATTGTTCCTGTGAACAACGACCGGGTTTCGTGACGTCAGAATAATTGGGGCCAGTGCACCTTGAGATTGCTTGATACTGGTAGGAATGCCGTCTGGCTTCTCGTACAACATTCGAAATCACAATGAATTATGTTCCACTCAACGCCTGCTACTTAAACTTGCTAGAAGGTGTCTGCTATATAACAGCCGTGGAACCAATCATATCGTTTGTTTGCGTTCGAAATTTTGTGTTTGTAAACTTTTTTCCTCACAAAAAAAAAGTTGTTCCCTTCAAATGAGATTTTCTATTTTCAATGCTCATTCCTTACATGTCACAATCTCTTACAATATTATTGCAAACCTTCCCAGCTTCCTCATTCATCTATCCAGTACTGTTCGAACTTATTTAGCATAACTAATCTTTCTTTCGTTTGGTCCTGCAACAAAATTTAGCCAATGCCCCACCAGGGGTATGTGCTATTTCGACCGAGGCAGCTACAACTGAAGGGCCTCTCGTCCTCGATGCGATGGGTTGTTCCAATCAGAGATGATGGACATGATTGTTATGAAACTTATTTCAGGAACTACTTGTTTTGTTTTATTTTTTCAATCACCTTTTTCTCGACGCTGTGCGCCTTGTGCTGGCGCTGTTTTCTTAGACTTGCAAGCAAAAATTACGGAGGACACTTGAGACATCAGACAAAAGGAATTATTTATTAAGTTAAATTTTTTCGCTCCTTTCTAATGACAACCTACCCAATAGCATACAGTCGTAAGGCAACTCATACACTGGGATAAGGTTTGTTCGTCAAAAAGCAACGCGGTTTTGGGGTCCTTTGTTCAATTTTCCAGCACATTTGGAAGAAATTTTTTCTTTGCTGATAATGTCATTGGGGGTTTTGTGGACCACTTATCCAGGACGCCCACAACGACACCTAGTTCCGTTGCTAATGGGCCATATAAGACTTTTGCCTTAAAATTACATCTCGTCATTGCTTTAAATAACGTTGTGTACTGTTAATTATAACTTTATTCGGATTAGTAGCATCATTAACTGCAGAATGTGACTAATGTCATTTCTGGTATTTCTGTCGCTACAGGCAATAGCTTTGAGCAACGAATTCTTTTGCAACATCTCTCATCTTGTACCTTAGAAGCTTTCAATCCGCGTTACCATTGCGAAAGCGTCTTGTTTTCGCCACCGCGTTGCGGAAGAGCGCGTTGCTTTTTTAAGTTTCAAAAACAAGGCAATAAAACGTGGCGAGCCTGTGTTTCACACGTTTACCTGCATTAGTCCCCTCTTAGAGTCGAAGTTTCTTGTTGCAATCGACCACAATGAACCTCGGCTTCAGTTTCCCAAGTGAAGATTTATGGCATCGCGAAGATTCCAGGACGAAGATTTTGGCAGCCGCCCAGGCGCTGTTTTGTTAACTTGTAACGCCGTAGTCGTGTCGAGAATTCCAAACCCGCAACCACGTTTCCTGGTCACCGATTCCAGTATCCCAGAGTCTCTTACGACAGTTTCGCGTGCCAAATGGATGCGCAATCACAGAAGCATGCCTCGCAGTGTGACTAATACTGGGGGTTTGTGACCGCGCAGCACATGACAGGGTTGCAAAGTTGGATAAATTCTGGAACCGTTCCAACTTTCAGAGTGACGACGCAGAGAAATTCGAATGTACGATCTCCACAGGGGTAGGAAGTAAATGAAAACGATTAAGACTTGATTTGACCAAGAACGAGCCCGGTTGAGAAAAGGGTGGTTCTATTTTGCGTGCCACTTCGTAGTTTTTTTTTTTCTAGAGGTGGTTTCCAGAACTTGTTCCAGCATTCTCTAAGAGAAGTTTTAAAAACTTCGCAATGCAACATCAAATATCCCTGCCAACTATGCTTCTGAACATACATTCTCTTTCGTGGGACATGTTTATTGTTTTGTCTTCCGTGAGGAACCGTGCGCATCTGCACTTAACCTGTGCTTAAGCAGCACATGCAATCGGCCCAGTATTTCAAATGGATGGTTTCACAATGGGCTTATGTTGCACCGGCAATTGCCAATGCGTTTTAAAAATTGTGCTGCTTAATTGTGCTGCTTGAGTATATTGTTCTGTCCGTTTTTCGTCCTGCCTTGTTAAGCGCAGTTAGGCCGTGTCAACTGGGAAATTTTATTGAAGAACTTATGATGCTGGCCAGTACCCACAACACATGCAAATAAGGCACTGCTCGGGGCTCATTCTGAGGGCCGTGCTCAGCCCGAGCTCGGCACGAGTCCGGCCTAGGTCCACTGCTTGAAGCCCGCGTGCTGTCCAAGTCCGCTAAATTGCCACTTAACTGAACCCGGGCCCTGCCCGCCAAGCTTGTTGTTGGGCCCGGCCCGATACTTCGCCGCAGCAGTCCAAGAGGTAATTTGCTCACTCTGTGTGAGCAGGCTCTTAAGACACGAGTAAATAAATGCCTCGCAAAGGCTCTGAAATCACAATAACGCTTTACACAATTGGTTTGATAAGTACAAAAAGAAGAGAAGCTGGTGAGGGTTCACTAGCTCGGCTTTTTGAAGAGTTATCTCGTGTGAGTGCAGTCTCAAAGCTCTTAGAGGCGAATTAAAATGATTGCATACAAGCCTAATAAACAGCTTTGCGTTGCCTCTGCATTCTTAGTCATTTTTTGCGGTCCGCAGTGTCCAAATATTAAAATTCCCTCGAGGCCGCAGAAATGACATTTATTTTTTTTTCCTTCTTTTTTTCCAACCGAGACGAAGACGAATCAAGCTGTGTTTATTGCTTGTTACGCATTAAAAGACTCGATGTGGGCTAAACCAATATGCTCACTCCAACATCCAACGGTGTTTGTCATGGTGTGGACGTGCTATTTGGGGTGTTTTTTTTTTCTCCGTTGACCGCCTTGAGTTTGTACATCGATCGATCTTTACTTATGTAAGAACGGATGAGTCAGCTTCGGTTAATCATTTAAGAATTACGATTTGTAATAAGGAATTAGTTAACATTTGTTTCAAGTAATATGTCATTCGCCTTTAACTACGTGATAGATCACAATGCATGTTGCTTTTACCCAGCAGCATGCACAGTCAGCAGCAAAAGTTTACGGGATGCGTGATCTAGAAAGACAAAGAGACGCGTTGGCTCGCAATCAAATTCCCTAGTAATTGCAGCGGCATTGTCACCATCATCAGCGCTGCGCCTCCTTGTTCATGGCATTCGTCGGGTGAAATAGAGATTAGATGGAACGTAGAGTTCGGGTGGTGGTAAGAACTTTTATTTTAACAGAGGTGTTTGGGGAACACAGGCCCCTGGGCCCCCGCACGACCCCACTACACTCAAACGTTCATGTTCCTACGATTCATGACGTCAGCATCCCGGTCCGTGGCTGTCTTCTGCCGGGCCGGGTCCAAAGCGTAGCAGGGTCTCCCAGTCTTTCCAGCTGGTTAAGTGCTCCAGGCCCCGCGGGGCATTGGAATAGAATGTGGGCAATGGTGGCGATGGGGTAGTTCGGCCTGTACGTCTCATTCGCTGTATCTTGTGAAGACAGGTCTTGTCTGCGTACATATTAAAATGAGATTTAAGAAGCAAGAGAGTGCCCTCATACCTGCTGGCATTTCAGGCGATTGGTATGCCTGACTGGGCCGAAGTAAACTTTTTCATGCTCCCTCGAACCCTGTAAAGAAAAGTTTTCTTTTTATTTGCAGAACACACCACACCGTTTCGAGCACACAAACACTCGCTCACACACAAAAAGAAAAGCCACATTAGCATAAGCACTTTATCCTCTTATCACCATTTCCAAGGTTGAAAGACGAGCAACAAGAAAAACAAATGGCAAGCAACAAAATTCACTCACGTGCATTGTCCTCTGGTCGGAGAACTCAAGCGGTTGTCCTTCGACAATTTAGCGACCTGCAATGGCAGCAGCAAGGCGATTTCATCTTTATCAATGGGCGTGTCGCAAGTTAAGCTTGTTGCGAAAAGTTGAGCAGCGTATATTATGCTTTATATAGAAATGAACCTAGCTAACTGAACAGTTGTCTGTACTGTCTTAAATTGCTTCTTTTCTTTTTTTGCACATTTGCACTTTTCGGTTTTGTAACTTTTTATGTATTTTGAATGAAAAAAAATACCGGCAGTAACATATTACAAGAACAGTTAGACATGGAAATTTACATACTGACAGAGCCAGGAGTAGCAATTGTGGTTAAACAAGGAACCGTTTACTCTTATGGCGTTGCGGATATTCGCAACGACCATATGGGCTGAAGCTCTGTGTGCTGTGGGCTGAAGCCTTGTGGGTTGAAGCTATCGTGGAGTCGGTATATCCCACCACTTCACGGCATGTCAATACACATCTAAACCGAGGTCAAGTTAAGAAATCATTTCTTGTTAGGTTAAAAACCATCCATTACATTTTACTAGCATTCACGGTCCCTCGGAGCGTTTTCCGATGAAAAGTTCTCTTGAAGGAGCGCGCCACGTTGATGTCGGCTAATGGAATGCCAGAACACCGGAAGCCCTAACTTATAACAAGGCGCCATGCACACTGCATGTACAGGGTGTGTCAGCTAACATTGACCACGATGAAACAAAGCATTTCATTTATTGAAACTTAAAGGGCCCGTAGTCATCACATAAGACGGAGGCAAAAAGCATGTATAACAGCATATCCCTACCATTTGAACAATAACAACAAAAACAAACAAGCAGAGAGAAGAAGCAAAGGAAAAAATCATCATAAGAGAAGACACACTAGCACAGGATAACGTCAGTAGGTAATGGTGAGAAAAATGTAAAAGGCAGGTGACTCTTTAGTTAAGAGCGAAAAATTGCTTGATCTGTGCACGAAGCATTATTATCATGTATTATACAGAGCGAAGTGAATGCTAATAGCCATCCTGTGCAGTATGGGCTAGTATTTTTTTTTTTTCCTTTCTGCGTGCGCAAGTAAACAGTCGGAATTAATCAACTTATTCGACATTTCTTTAGACTCACGTGTGAGTCGGGAAGTTGTCGAGAACTGTGAGGAATACCTTACACAGCTGCTTCCTACACAGTCGCCTCAGCACAGCGTCTTCTTTTTTATTGTTCAGCCAACAAAGGAAACTCGCGAAACGAAAATAAAATACGACAAAGCGTCCTCGACCATGATTTCAAATAAAACAAAATACTGAGAATGGGACCACTGCACAGGAAAGGCCTTCACATTGGCCCTTGCTGCGAGATAATCTGCGGCCAAGATAAGATAAGATAACCGTCAAGAAGTTTTCATCAGTCCTGCTTTCTATTTGCCTTAAGGAGCAGCTTTCATTCGCCGGAGGCTGAAATCGGCGAAGATAAAATGAACAAAATCCTTTTCTCAGGCGCTAGCTTGTCTACATTCTGATCTGATTTTTAACAAGAGCGTACCGCTTATGCAGTTCAGTTTTCATTGCACGCTCATGCCGAAGAGCCCGAGCTTGCCAGTTCGACTGCTTTATAATGCGTGCCGCATCGGACAGCTACGAAGGTTGTCGATCACAATACGAAAAGCACCGAACGAAATGGTACTGTTGAATACGACCGGTTAAGAGAAAAGCATTGCCGGCGGCGGCGTTTACGCTGCCGTTTTACTTTGCTGTCGCACTCTGAGCACGCGTTTAGCAGGCGGTGGTTCTGTCGACGGCCAGGCCACGACCACGACGGCAAATAGGCCGGGCGCCTAACTCTTCAGCTTGCTATAGAACCGAACATGCGCTGCGTTTATTTCGTGACGGTGTTCAGTTTGAAGAAGTGTTACAGCTTCACGTTTCGCTTCACGTACAGCCTCGCGCCATGCGCCGGTTTTCGCCTTCCTTCAGGCCAAACTGGACTCATAAATTTTTCCCTGGCACGGCAGTCGCTTAATCAGCAATAAAAATTGCGCTGCAGGGTAGAAAAATCATTCGGCTAGCTGATTTCATGTATTCGTTTAAACTGCTCTGCTAAACTAAACCGCGTAGTGGCTTCAGAAATCCTGATGCCGTGCACATCTCCACTTGATAAAGAAAAAAGATTCCGATGTCGTAAGGAAGAATAACCAGGCCTTGCTGGGGCCTGATCTTGGCGACCAGGGCCGGCAACGCAGCCTCTCAACAGAACAGGTTGCGGACAACCTGGTGTAGTAATTGACCAATGATTCCTTTTTTAACATACATACAGACCCTCCTTTCTTACTACCCAGCTCATGCAGATCATTAAACAAAGGTACGGTCAAACCTGTGACTTAGCGAAAGGTGCTAAGAATCTCTGGCTTCGGACAGACCAACATAGAAGGAAGGAAACGTGTGTCCTTGTTCCACGCGCGGTTTTCTATCGGTATGCAGTACCAACTAGCATGAAACCTTGCTCTTGTGCCTCCTTTTCTACTTATTATTTGTTTAGAAGCGGCGTATTTCGCGCTGCAGTCGTGAAACATGTATGGCTAGCTTATGTCGTGAGAAACAGCAACCTGCCTGGTCCTATTGACTTAAATGTCTGCTGATGTCATACAGCGCGCGTTTCGACCGTATGACCGTAGTCTAGACGTAGCCGTACCCTACTTCTCAGCGTCTTCTTAAGCGTCCCTTCCTCTTACCGTGACACTCTTTCGTATATGAATATACTCTCCCGCATGCATATAGCACGCTTGAATAAGCAACATATGCTGATAACCATCGTCATCACGATAAGAATATAGCAGTAGTAGGTGGTGTGCCTAATAAAGATTTATACTTAAGGTGCTGCCGATGCTCACTAGAGATACGAAAACTAATTACATGAGTGCCGGTTATAGGAGTGTATTCCGATGCAAGTTTATTTTTTTCATAAAAAGAACAAGCGGGACATCATCATAACCAATGAATTACGTGATTACGTGGATATCATCAGCATAGGTAATCATGCTAAGTTGACTGACAGCTGATTTTAAGGGTCTTATTTGTGACGCGGGAGAAATCTTGGTAGAAAAGTGTTCGTTCCCGCAACATTTCCGTTATATATCCTGTAAAACGCTTTTGCAAGTTTATTTACCACTGCAGTCACTTTAGGTTTTGTATTCCTACACTAGAAACAATGATAAGTGAGCGGGAATGAGATCGGATACCGGCAAATCTGACCTACCCTCAAACAAAAAGTGAACAAGGGAGGTGAAGGCCTCAGGGTGCTTACAAACGTTTCAACAAGAGGACTTGTCTTCCACTTGCCTCCCACTCCATCTGCTGTGGACTACCTCAACGAAGTGCGGCAAAAGTTCCAAGAAAGCAGCCTCCGTTGACTGAGGACTTGACACATGATTTCAGTAGAGCTGTTACTTAATATATACAGGGTGCCCGAGCTAACGTGAACTAAGATATAAGAAAAAGAGCAATACGAACCAATCTAAAGATATCAGATGAAGAAAACGATGAAACTGTGTACTTGCAAGACAGGCGGTTAATTGTTTAAATAAACATGGCAGTTTCCCTAACATAGCAAATAATCAAAAGAGCCGAACACTGTCAAGGAAGAAATGTTTTGTGTGCACATTAACCAGGTTACACCAATGGGCGGTACACCGACTTGTTAAACACTGTACCTGAAATGCCAGCCGTATAGAAAACAGTTTTTCGATGTATGCGATGTGCAACTACCTATCATGTGCGGGCAATAGAAAACAAAAGCCGATAAAGTTAACAGAACTCTTCCCTGCTCAGTGTGTTTTGTAGCGAAGGTTGTTTTCACTCCGTGACCTTCTTACGCGGAAAACACCATGCTCCGTGAACGTAGTGGAATGGCTCGGAAATCGAGCCCCAATGACCCGGACGATGACTGTGATTCTCGACGTGAGAACAAAAAACAGACAAAACGGTGCAAAAAGAGGAAAAAAACAGCCAGCACCCTGGCACACTCTGTGTTCGCACGAGACTTGCTCCCGCCGTTTTTCCCTCGGGTGTTGAGAAATGTATGTGGCAACCGTGGACAAGATGTGCAGCTTGGCGTAAGATTGCGGCGTAATGGTAAGAATGAAAGAAGAAAAAAATTGCAATAAGTGTATAGAGGAGGCAGTCAAGCATTCTAGCCACGCGCGGGGAGACGTGGCAATAATCCTGTCCTTGGCCGTGAATGCGCCGGGGTGTTTTCTACCCTCTCGTTTATTGAGCGAAGAAAACAAAATCCTACGGTAGACATACATAGGCCGTACTTCTGGAAAGAGACTGATGACCCAGGCATTTTTGCAATGCAAACGTTTCGTGCGCTTTCGTTGCATTAGCATTATCCGCGGTGCCCGTTTAGGACACGTATACTTGCGTGACAATTGATACATCGCCGTCTTTCATAGCTACATCAGTATGAGCGCTTAAGCGTGCGTGTGCAAGTGAGCGGCTCTGCGCTTGTGGGTGTGTTTTTTTTTTTGAAAATCTAGCAATGCGTGGAGCACCACCCCAAAATTTGAATTTTCTATTCGCCGTTAAAGCTGTGTGCCTACAAGACATGTAATGCTTCTTCCGCGCAAGCACTGTGCATATGGCGGCTTGTTGAGGTTGTGCTACAGAATTATGCTGTCTGGCCTGGCTTAGGCGTAAAAACCTTCAGACCAAATATGCTATGTCTGTTTGGCTCATACGCGGGCTCATAGCCTGTCGCAGTCACGCCTAAATATGCGAGAGCAAGCAAGCAAATTAACAAACAAGTAAGCAAGCAAGCAAGCAAGCAAGCAAGCAAACAACCAACCAACCAACCATCCAACCAAGCAAACAAGCAAACACGCAAGCAAGCAAGCAAACAACCAACCAACCATCCAACCAAGCAAACAAGCAAGCATGAAAGTAAGCAAGCAATGAAGCAAACAAGTAAGCCAGCCACCCAGCCGGCTAAACAAACAAACAAGCAAGCAAGTAAACATACAAAATTGCGACGCTGTTTCAGGCTTGTGTTGAGAGTGGTCACTCAGGTCTGGAAAATCAACCTATCAAGCAACATAAAAAACGTATAGCCGCTGATTCATCACGTGCTTTATTCGGTTCTTCTCACCTCAGTAACAAAATAAAATAAGGTTTGCCTCTTACTCTATCTGAAAACAAGAGCACGAATAGATGAGGGTCGTAAGTAGACGGACCCCACAAACGTTGTGGTGTCTGGACACAACCGGCTAAACTTCCTTTAATACATAACTCTCTATGAGCACCTTTTTCCAGCTTTCTATGCCTTAGCTGAGACAAAATTATCAATACGCACGTGTTTGCATTGCTCAAGTTTTTTGAAGCAAGAATGCACAAACATAGATTAATTAAAGGGGTGTGCTTCCTTTTTGGGTAATGGCCTTCGTAGTCGCTATTAAACTACACAGTCCTTAGGCGAACAGAAAGCCAGCCAACTACGACTACGGTGGCCACATTGCATGCTGTTTTATCAATCTTGGCCGTGCTTGCTCCTCTGTGGTGAATTGGCCGTCGAGAGCCAGATTGAGGAAAACTCACTACAGCTAAACATATTCCGATAGGCCATAACGCTTCCGACAGCATTAATTTTTGTTTCATTTAATAAATGGTATGACAGCCAAAAGTAAACACCTCTGAGAGCTACGGGCTGTCCCATCAGCTGGAGCATACGCCATTATAACGATCAGTAATACAAAAGAGGAATTAGCCGGGCTAGTTGGTTCATGACACAAAATACTATCAGCGCGCATAATGCACAAGAAGAGACGCAGAGACTTTATTTTACTGCAGCAAGAATATTCAATGCAGTGACGTCAATATACACCACAGGTCATGCCCACTGCGTAAAAACGTAGGAAATATAACACCAGGCAGCAAGATTCCAAGAATGCGAAGAATCTTGCTGCCTTGCCTCTAACGTTTTATGTTTTTATGCTGTGGGCGTGCCTGTGGTATATACCGCCGTTCCAGTAATAAAAATCTTTCAGTTGCTGGTCAGCGCTCGTGTCTTTGTCTCTCTTCCTCTCCCGTCTGTTGCACTGCTAATTAACTTTTTATGGCTCGGAATCAGCCACTGTAAGTAATGCACATCACTGCCGCAGTTTCCTATAAGTGCTTTCTTGTACTCTTGTGCATACTGATGCACTGAATCTGCAGAAAGCGTGAAAAGTTCTAACATAACACCTCCATGTTCCGAAGGTTAACGCGAACAAGCGCGAGGCAGGAGGAATATTTAGCCGGCCCTAGTGAACGGTGAGGGCTTGTAGAGGGCTCCAAGCAACCAGATTTCATGGCTTGTCAGTTCGTATGTACTTGCCTTGTCCTGTCAAGAGACAGGAATAGGGCAGAGTCGGTGAGCGAACCGGCTCTGATTAATTACATCCTGGACTAAATCAAGAGGAAGAAATGGGTTTGGGCAGGGCGTGTAATGCGAAGGCACGATAACCGCTGGTCGTTGAGGGTAACGGAGTGGACACCAAGAGAAGGCAAGCGTAGCAGGAGGTGGCAGGAAGTTAGGTGGGTGGATGAAAATAAGAAGTTTGCGGGGATACGGTGGGAGCAGCTGGCACAGTACAGGGCTAATTGGGGAGACAAGGTAGAGGCCTTTGCCCTGAAGTGGGCTTAGTCAGGCTAATTATGATGATGATGATATGGTGGCTTGGCAAGCTCTACATTTCGCTGGCGTTAGACCAGCCATGGAGTCGTTCAGTGCAAACAGCTCGCATTCTGTACGAGAGAAGTAGGCTGTTAAAAATTTTCACATCGTGCTCCAGAGAGTGCCACACTTTTGTATAAGTCACGCGTAGTGGTTTACGTTCATCACAGTGTTTTCGACCTGTGAGCTCGGTTAGTGTTCCGCACCTTGCTGTTTTTGACACTTCAAGAAGAACATTATTTCGGGCGCTTTTAGAGGCCCCGTTCCTGCTCACTTTTCCTTTGTGAAGTAACAACAATGAAAAACATCGTATCCTTTCCTTGGTTTCATCGCCTGTTGCCTTCTTTCGTAGATGTCTTATTGAGCCCTACTTTTCCGTTGTTCATTAGTTTTCTTGTCTGAAAACGATGGTAATGGATACGACAGTCTTGGTGCGATAGGAATTGTGGGCAAGGATGCTTTCTAATCTTCTTCTGTGTGCCACGCGGGACTCGCGTTCTAATAGGGTGTACTGTGTTTGCCGCACCGCCGGGTGTGGCGCTGGTGAACACACTCAGAGTGTACTTATAGGTAAGTAGATACCGTCGAAAAATAAATTGAAGACATAATCCACTGCAGCTCAGTTGTTAGACCATGAAATGGGGAAAGCAGGTGGTCGGTTGAATTCATGTCTCTGACAAGTTCTAATTCATTAAACTTGTATTATCTACCATCTAAACGATTTAGCCGCTGCGTGGCTCCGTGGTTATTATGCTCAGATACTAACCTGAAAGACGCGGGTTCGATCCCAGCCGCAGAGGTGGCACTACTTTATAATCGAAATACAAAGAGGGCCATGTACTTTGCGATGTCAGTGCATGTTAAAGAACTCCAGCTAGTCGAATTTATCCGAAGCACTCCACAACAGCGCCATTCATAGCCTTAGTCGCTTTTGGGACGTTAAGCATCAGAAACCTAAACGTAAACCTAAACTTAAACTTTCTAAACGATTTATAAATTATGTTTTTCCTATGAAAAAATAACAATAACAAAGATGTATTACGCCTTTCTTCGTTTCAATAGTAGTCATGTTTTCTCTTTCATATCATAACAAACCCATTTTTTTTCTGTTAATTATTTCTAGCTCACGCAAATGCTTTATTTAAGGGAGTCTGCCATTTTCTTATCGTTTGGCAACGCCACCTCACTTCGGAGTGGCGCTCACCCCGTTCTGCTCAATAAGAGAGAAGTTCTAGATTTGGTTTAGATAAACCTATTTCTGGCGCAACGCACTAGCAAAGGCTCGCGCTGAAACGACCAAAGTCGAGGCTATCGTTAAGCGCTGCCTTGAGGAAAGTACGTATATAGAAAGTGGAGAAAAACATTCAGCTACCGGTTCTGTTTGCCAACATATTTCTGTTATCTATTTGGCCATGTTGTTGCATAGACTTGCCTCTTGCTAAAAAGTAATACTAGTGAAGGCAGCCTGCTAACCTAAATCAGTTATCAAACATCGCCGCTCCTTTCACCACCAGGCACGAACGACAATTAAAAGGGAAAACTAGAGCAAGGTCGCACTTTCTAAGAAAACTGGCAAACGTGGGAGGACGTAGTCGGATTTCATAAGCTTCGTTCTCATGCGATCAGGCCTGTATCGGACGATCGCGCCAAGAGGCTCTCATCACCTGCTATCGTCCATTCGCTATCTCCCGATCTTGGGCCACTTATTGCGAAACCGGAGTCTAGGCGGACAGCGAAGAGTGAGTGGTGTGTATTGAATACATTATTACGCGGCAGGACAGCGAAGAGGAGATGGGATGGAGTGTACTTTCGAAGACTTTTCTAGGAAAAATGCACCGTGATATCCTGAACCAATTAGAGAGATTTGGGGGTATGTGAGGCCTAGATAAGCTTACGGCACGCTTGTAGCATGACAGGTGTCATTTGAGAACATGAATAAACATGCATATTCTTGCGTTGCTCTGAATTACGTAGCAACATGGAGACAGAACCTGTAGTGATGAACGAGGTACTTTTCTGATATAGCGCGGGAGAACCCTGGGGCTAAGGAGAACGGAAATGACCTGTAGACATGCGCTGACGCCGTTTTTAACGCGCTGTTTTTCATCACAATAAATACATTCTGAGTAGCCGCCCTTCAATCTTTAGTTTTAAAGGAACTTCAACACTAAATTTTCCGAACGATGCGTGGTACTTAAGGTGTAAAAGGTGTTGTTAGTTGTTTAGCAACAGGGCTAATTAGGCTTGTGAAACGCACCTTGCTGTTGAAATATCTAAAATATGCGATGTTCATTCCTAATAAAAGTCTCCAAAGATGTGGTGTAAGCTTACAAGGACATCATGCTAGTCTGTCTTCTGCAGAAAAGCGATTTCTGAGGCTGGGTTTACGTGCGTGCACAAATAAACACGCACGTACCCACGCACACGCACACGTACACGTACACGCACACACAGAGAAAGAAAGAACACTTTCCTAAGGTTTTGTATGGCACGTAAAAGTGCTACTATTTCTCCTGGGTGACAGTTGAATTGATTATCAGATAAAACGGTTAAATAAATGCTGTGCTTACGTTCTCGCGACGACGGCCCTCACCCAGCCCTCGTAAACGGCTCTCAGGCAGCAGGGTATCAGAGGAATCTCGCGGCCTAACTTACTTCGGTTTTGGCCTCAACGCTTCATCATCATAACGTCCTTCGATTGGTGTAGCACCCGAGCTCTATAGCTTACAGCGGCTATTTATATACTGTATGCACATCCTGCAATACATGTGCGTTATCTATGGTGACCTCTCCAATAATTTCTAGTAATCTATTCACTCATTCACACGGCTTCACGCTGTGAAGTGTGGTTAGTTAACTAAACATAATTAGGGTTTGGTTCTCCGTGTTTTCTTTTTGTATTTACGGTTAGCTGGGCAAAGAAACTTGCGTAGGCCACTTATAAAATACATTGTGACATGTAGCGGTACTCAGTGAAAGAACCAATAATGACCAAAATTGATAGCAATACTGAGCGAGCTATAACTAACAACGATAACTGCAGAGCGTGTTATGTAATGCAGTTCGAGGGATGAACAAAATCTGCTGCTGTTCGGAACATAAAACTCAGAGAAGTTCTTCAAGAGTATTTTTGTTCAAATGTTGCAGATCTAGTTATTGAGTTAGCAAGCCACTCAGCCTAAAGTTTCAAACCCACGGAGAATAGCGAGAAGTTTTTATGAGAAATTTTAATCCATTCAATGGCACCACAGGACATTAATTTTCAAATGCCGTAGCTCCGTTCAAAAAGGGTTTCCGTGACCTGAACAATAGCAGCGAACCTCCATATCATCGCGAGAGGAGAGCGTGCTTGGAATACCCCACACTTGGCAATGGTCCCGTAGCGGCCGTTAACATGGTGAACCAAAGCTGGCGCAAATGCTCTCACCTTCAGCCAGCAAGAGGCCGCAATCCTCTCCCCCTCTTCTGTAGATCGAGCTTCTTTCAGAGAGGGAAACAGATGTTCGGAATGAAAGGGACTTCTCAGAAGTTGCGAAATTTATTGTTTCTTTACACCCTTAACAACTTTGAAAATGAAGCTTTCGTCGGAACCTTGGTGTTTTATTAATTCACCTTTCAATTTCTGTGAATAATTCATTAACCATACTAAAATGCAGGCCACTCCAACATAACTGTTTATTATTTCAGTTTTGTTCCAAGAATCTGCGCAGTTTTCCTTGAAAATGTTAGGTCGCGCTGAAGGGATACATTTTCTTCTCTGCAGGAAATGATAGAGGCAAAAGTCGAAAAAAATCGCGCATAAATCAACTTGTGCTGCTGTGAAAATCGTATAAGTTTCTTCCTAACTACGAAGCAATGCAACCAGACTAGGTGTGTGGCAGTCTGGAATGTGGGTCATATACTTGCACCAACTGGCATTCACTTAATTTCGTTGTGAGCAGCAGTTTTTCTTTTTTACAAAATTATCTTTATTTTCTGTGCCTGTAATCAGCTGTAAAATTCGAAGCTTGTACCAAAGGACGAGAAACCCATTGTCACGCATGTAGATTGAAAAGTGGGGTGCCCCCTTTGCCAAAAGTAACCGAGCAACAGGTTTTTGCTCCTTAACCCGCATAACGGAGCCTTGTTTCGAGACAACCTTGGTTCTTATCGCTTATTACAGAAAGCCTTTAGGATGCAAATATGTCTCAGGTTGGGCTTCGTAAATAAAGGAAAGGTGTGTTTGAGGTTTAAACATTATTAGTCATTCAAGCACTGAATGAGCGTTCAGTCAAGGTACCACAAGTTTATATTACAAAGTACAAACGAAGTTGACTGCAGATATACTCCAACACAGGACGATTCAAAGCACTACTCCGTAAGACTCTCAGGAAAACCGACAATTTACTCTCACTTTATACTTGCATTACTGCTAATATTTGAAAGTTTAGATTCGGGATAAAAGCGCGATCAATGCTTATTAGGGAACGTAGCAAAGTCCTACTTTTTGACATTGTCCTACTACGCATATTGTGTGCGAAATTTCGAAGTATAACCGTTATGTCCTCGGTTATAAAAATATTGCCACGGATGCCTTCTGCGGTTAGTATGCTCAAAAATAAAGCAGTTCTCAACAACGAAAAATTAACAACACGTAGAAAGTTGTTGCAGTGAGGGAACACATTGATATCTGCTAACCAGTTTCAGCTGTTTACCATGATGATAAATCAAATATAAATGCCATAAAAATGGGTGAGAACGTATTTGTCTGGTATTCGAGTTGTGCATACCGCCCACAGGTGCACCCAAAAAACCTGGCGAGTTCTTCCTTCTAGTTCGCATGCGAGGCCCAAGCTAGGAGGCAAGCGAAGAAGTTTTAAAGAGAATAATGAAAGTAGTGCAGGCTGCTGAAAAGAAAATGTGCGCTCGACATTAAGAGCCAGGAATGGAGAGTCATGGACGAGAAAAGAAAGAAAAGTTAATAATATTTTAGTTGAAGTCAAAAGAAAACTACGGACAGTGGCAGATCATGAATGCAGACAACCGGTGCTCGGTTAGAGTAACAAACTAGATAACCAAGGAAGGGAACACAATCGGGGATGACAGAGAACATTGTATGAGGAGCTATGATTAGGAAACTTGCCTAAAGGAAACTTGCCAACAGGTGACTGTAGCTGCTGCTTGACATTGCTTTTTCGGTGAAAGAGAGGCATCTGTCCTGGCGCGAGGGCAATCGGTAAGGTGTTGCTCTACCCTATGACGAAGCAGTTGGTGTTTCACAGATGAAGCGAACAACAGTCCGAAATGGAAATGAAATCAGGAGTACTCGTATTTGGTGCACAACTGCATTTCTGAATGTTGTTCAATGTTCCCAAATAACAGTACGAACTAGAAATACAATCAGAAGTACTTGTATTTGTGCACAAGTGCATTTCTGCATCGTGGAGAATATGTCGCTTTAATGCTTATCCCTCTCGCACACACACACATGCGTACACCGGTGCATTTCCCTGCTCGCTGTTTTTAGGACTCCTTACTCGAAGAGACAGCCAGGCCAGTGTTCTCTCATTTGAGAAGAGCCTTGACATGTTTAAAACTTGTGTGTAACCACACGTGTTCACGTCGGTGCCAAGGCTAGGCACACAGCAGACATAACGCATTAGAAAGCAGTTAACGTTGGCTTATTCTAAGTAGTCCGGCATAACCCTGTGCCAGTTGGGACTTTTTTCTCCGAAATGGCTGAAGGGAAATTAAAGTTCGAGTGTTTTGTAACGCGCCCGTTCTTTGTACAACAACCGCATTAACAAATTCCGCTAGTTTGCAGACATCAGATAAGATACTGTGGAATTTTTCTATCAGTGAAACCATAATGTGCTTTAGGCGACCAAAGAAAAAGAGTGTCCAAGGCAGGATAATAGAATGGGGGAGACTTCACAGGGGCAGGAACTTTGGCACCATTTCTGGCGCTTTTGTTTCGCTACTCCTAAGCAATTGCCGAGTCGTGTGATGCGTGTTTTCATCAAGGCTCCGGAGTGTCTTAAATGATTATTTCAAGATTAATGCACCACGCTCTAATGCCTCCCCTTCCTTGTGATGAGAAAGTTTTCTTTGACTTTACAATCTGAACTATTTAAAAAAAATCTCTCTTCACCACAACCATGGTAGTAAACTGATATTTAGTTGCGAAAAAATGCGTCCTCACTCAGTTCCCTGCTTGACCGAGAGTAGCTCTTATGAGATCATCAGATAGCAACAAACGTATTGGAGGCACGCAATGCTTAAACGCAAACTCATAAGTCAAAGTGAGGAATTGTTTGCAATTCTCTACACTATAAGGCACTTCGTGCTTGTTCTGTGTTAGTCACTCACTGCACAGCTTCACATCCGATTTTATTAATTATCGCCTATAAGTTTCATTACCATCCACTCTGTATTTCTATTCTGTTGTCGGCATTAAGAAAGGGTGTCAGTCTTTCTGGTTCTTTCTTTATACTCCTATAAGTATTTGCCATATTTTGTTCACGTCAAGAATGGCAGCCAACATGCTGCGAAAAATTGCTGAGGGGCAGTGTATAATCATTCGTGACATAATGCCTTGAATGTGAATCGTCTAGTAAAAAAGGAAGCCCATATGATTATTAATATTTAAAGATTAATGCACCATGCTGTGATGCCTCCATTTCCTCGTGACCAGAAGGTTTTCGTTGGCGTCACAATTTGAACTGGTATGGTCCCCGCAGGGAGGCGTCTGCAGCATGCAGACGTTGGTGAGTGGCGACACCACGGGGTTAACCCGAGCATCCGCAGGGACATCCTCGCAGGTGGGATGATGGTGAACAATGCGTCACCACGGACCCGAGCATCCGCGCTTAGCCGTGCGCGGCATCGCCGTGTCCGGGGAAAAGGGGATCCTGGTGGTTGAGCCGATGCCGAGCGTTTGGACCCTTAAGGCCCCTCGGCGGAGGCAACACACCACTTTGGCCCCAGCTTCCTGTAGACGGCACCTCCGGCCTGACCCGACCGGGGGAAATCGGCAGTCGCCTTTTCCTATCCTCCCCTCTATCTTTCACTTTCCTATTCCCTTTCTTACAACTTTCCTGTATCCTCCTCTCTTCTTCGTTTTTTCCTCTTTTTCATGGCGGCGAGGGTTAACCGTGTGTGACCAACTACCCTGAGTTGAGTCATATTAGGTTATAGTTAAGGTGTACAGCTGGCGTAGGCAGGACTTTCAAGTTCCTGTCGCGTCCCCTTGTTGGACTCCATGGTGGGTGGCTGGCACCATGACCGAAAAACATCAATTTTTTATGGCTCCCCCCCTTTCAAAATCTGATCGCCCTCTCAAAAGAGGGCGGACCGATGCAACAGCTCAGTTCCTCACCAGAAAAGAAACGTTCCCAAAGTATCATGTTATTCATAGCGAAATAACAGAGCAACCAGCCAGAAAGATATCCCCATTCATAGTTACTAAGAGTCTGTCAGATGCCTTGGGCCCCGGCTACAGGGTAACAAAACTAGCAAGTGGTGACCTATTGCTCGAAATCAAAGATAACACGCAACATGAAAAACTGCCAAACATTGTGTCTTTTGGGGAGGTTGCAGTCTCTGTCACTGCACACCGATCCCTGAACACTGTCAGAGGTGTAATTTCTGAAAATGATCTTCTTTTGCTCACCGAAAAGGAAATGTTGGAAGGTCTTAGTGACCAAGATGTTGTAAATGTGCACCGAATAAAAATCAGAAAAGATGACAAGGAAATAGCAACCAAACACTTAGTACTCACTTTTGCCTGTAGCACACTCCCTGAATCTATTCAAGTTGGCTATGAAAAAATCCGAGTTCGTGCCTACATTCCAAACCCCCGTCGGTGTTTTAATTGCCAGAGGTTTGGTCATGGCTCCCAGAGTTGCCGTGGCCATCAAACATGTGCAAAATGTGCATCAAGAGAACATAAATCCGAGAACTGTCAAGCATCACCACACTGCACAAACTGCGAAGGCGAACACCCAGCGTATTCTAGGTCTTGCCCATCATGGAAGATGGAAAAAGAAATCATAACATTGAAAACAAAAGAAAACATTTCATTCAAAGAAGCACGTAAACGATTTTCACAGTCTAATCCATTCGCCTTCACAGCTAGGACAAACTTCGCGGATGTGGTGCGCAGGGGCGGTGCATCACACCGCAATCAGGCGCCTGCCCAAGTCTCGTTTACCGGGACACAGGCAGCGCCATCAACGCCCCAGGCAGGGACAGCGAAAGCTGCCCTGTCGTCTCCCAAAAAGGTCCAGCCGTCCCTTGAGTCGGCGGACAACCAGGCTACTCCCCGCCGTGGGAGGCCTGAAACCCGCACACGCACGGTTTCCTCGCGGGCTTCCAGCACCTCCTCCGAGGTGATGGATGTCACCCCTGGCACGTCCGTCCCGCTCGGGCGGCACAGCTCACTCGAGCGTCGCAAAGGACGGGCCAGAATAACGGGACCCGAAAAGCCAGAAACTTAGGTTTCAGCTCAATCTTTCCAAAAAAAAACAAGAAAAACAACAAAAATGGCTTTTTTAATCCAATGGAACTGTAGAGGACTTATAAAAAACTACAGTGATGTAACAGATCTTTTAATTTCACTTTCCCCAGTCATTTTTTGTTTACAAGAGACCAATTTAGGCCCGCAACACAAAAACATTCTGAAAAAATATCAAGTGTTTCGTTGCGACCGACAGCAAGCATGTCGGCTCTCTGGAGGCGCTGCTATCGTTGTTCAGAGTGGTGTTCCAGCTCGCGAAGTCAAACTTCAGACTAAATATGAAGCTGTTGCAGTCACCGTTCTTCATTTTAAAACGATCACAATATGTTCCATCTATCTTGAACCACATATAACAGTAACACTTGAGGACATGGAAGAACTTTTAAAACAACTACCAGAGCCATATCTTTTAGTCGGAGATTTTAATGCCCACTCCTCCTTCTGGGGAAGTGATCAAACTGATACTAGAGGTCGCATTTTAGAAGATTTTATACTGTGCAACAATGTGTGCCTACTCAATACAGGAAAGCACACCTATTGCTCTCCAAGTACTGGAAAAACTAGCCCCTTAGATTTATCTTTTAGTTCACCATCAGTTTTTACAGTTTTTAAATGGGAAGTCCTGGACAACCCTTATGGAAGTGACCATTTGCCAGTAATTATCAGCATACCATCGTCACCTTTAATCATCCAAAGTAAACCTCGCCGTTGGAAACTACACTTAGCCGACTGGTCACTCTTTCGAGAAAAGGCCAGCCTGGATAATATATACTCCGATAGCCTTAGCGTTGACGAACTGAATGAAATCTTCACAACCTGTATCATAGCTGCTGCGCGCCTAGCGATTCCTCAGTCCTCGGGATTGGTAAGACAAAACCACAAGTTCTGGTATACACAAGAATGTAAAGAAGCTAAAAAGAAACAAAATAAAGCCTGGGGAATTTTTCGACGATACCCAACACAAGAAAACCTTATCAATTTTAAAAAGGCGAGAGCAAAATCACGTCACGTACGTCGCGCTGCTGAGAAAACTTCCTGGCAGAATTATATATCATCCATAAATAGTACAATCACTTCCAAAAAAATGTGGGAGCAAGTTCGTAAACTAAATGGCAGCTTCTCCCCATTCACAATTCCTTTTCTGACACCCCCTGGTACCCAAACAAGCATCGGTGAACAAGCAGACATACTAGGAGAACATTTCTCTACAATTTCCAGTTCCTCGCATTATACACAGTCATTCTTAAAGTATAAGAACACAGCCGAAAAACAAAGACTCCCAACTAACAGCAGTACCAAGGAGCCTTACAATAACCCAATTACTCTTCAGGAAATCCATAAAGTACTGTCCGCCGGTAAAATGACTGCACCCGGCCCAGACGAAATACATTATGAAATGCTAGCTCATCTCTCGGAACCTGCCATAGAGGCACTTTTAAGATTTTTTAATAAAATATGGGTATCAGGAAAAATACCGGACACCTGGAAAAAAGCAATAATTGTCCCTCTCCTGAAACATGGAAAACCATCAACCTCCCCTGATAGTTACAGGCCTATAGCACTCACAAGTTGTCTTGCAAAATGTTTTGAAAGCGTATTGAATACTAGATTAATGTTCATCCTCGAATCCCGTGAACTTCTGGACGTCCACCAATGTGGATTTAAAAAAGCGCACTCAACAACTGACCATCTTGTCCGCCTTGAAAACACAGTACGAGAAGCTTTCATTCATAAACAACACTGTTTGGCAGTCTTCTTTGATATGGAAAAAGCTTACGACACTACCTGGAGGTTTGGCATTCTCCGCGACCTAGCAGATCTAGGTATCCGTGGAAGGATGCTGAACTGCCTGAAAGATTTTCTGTCCGACCGTTCATTTCAGGTACGCCTGGGTTCAACACTTTCGAGGAACTTCATTCAAGAAAATGGAGTACCGCAAGGATGCATTCTAAGCACTACACTCTTCGTCATAAAAATGAATTCGCTAGCAAACTTCATTCCAAAGTCCATTATGTATTCAGTCTATGTCGATGACCTTCAGATTGCATGTACATCCTCCAGCTTATCAACCTGTGAGAGGCAAATACAACTAACATTAAACAGACTAGTGATATGGGCAGATAGAAATGGTTTTAAGTTTTCCCCACAGAAAACAGTAGCGATTCTTTTCTCACTAAAAAGAGGCTTGCAGAATGACCCTACCCTAAATTTGAACAGAACTATACTGCCAGTAAAAGGAGAACATAAATTTTTAGGCATAACATTCGACAAAAGACTTACATTCCTACCGCACATAAACACACTAAAAAAGAAAGCCTCGCAATCTTTAAACATACTCAAAGTACTCTCAAGGAAACATTGGGGGTCTGATAGAACATGTCTTCTGCACATATATCGCTCGTTGGTACGTTCATCCTTGGATTATGGGTGCATTGTGTACGGCTCAGCAAGACCATCTTACCTAAAAAAATTAGATTCAGTACATAACTCAGGCTTGCGCCTCTCATGCGGTGCATACAGGACATCCCCCATAGTAAGCCTCTATGTAGAAACAAATGAACCCTCACTAGAAATTAGAAGAACCACTCTAACGTGTGCATATGTCCTTAAAATACGGTCACTACCAAAACACATCTGCTATCCGGTTGTAACAAAATGTCCTTCTAGAATAATATTTGCAAACAAACCTCAAGCTACCAGGCCACTGCTCTTGCGTTTTGAAGAGATGTGCCAAAATCTCGATATGCAGGACACACTACCTGACGTTGCCCGAAGACGAGACCCACTACCTCCATGGTACAATTTTCCTGTAATCTGCGACTTCACACTTACACAGTTCCGTAAAAAGAAAACTCCACAACAGCATATCATACAAGAATTTCTTGCACTGAAAGAAAAATACAGTAGCTTTTCAGAATTTTATACTGATGGTTCAAAAACAGATAATTATGTAGGAAGCGCGGTAGTACGAGGGAATTGGGAGGAAACAGTAAGACTTCCGCAGTGTGCATCTGTTTTCACTGCCGAATGTTACGCCGTATATGTTGCCATAGAAAAAATAGTAAACGAGAACGTCAAGAACGGTATCATTTATACAGACTCCTTAAGTGTGTTTACAGCTCTCCACTCTCGAAATGCTATCACTCCTCTACTCGGTGACATCATACACAACATAGTAACATCCACAGCTAAAGGACACAACATAAAACTATGTTGGGTCCCGAGTCATGTAGGAATAGAAGGCAATGAGAGAGCAGATTTATGCGCTGCCCAAGCACGTGACAAGCAAATAAAAAATGTAAATGTGCCGCATCGAGACTGCATAAACTTAGTAAATCTTAAAGCAAGGCAAAAATGGCAATCTGCTTGGAATAGTGAAATAAACAATAAACTACATTTGGTAAAACCTGTTTTAGGAGAATGGAAGTCATGTGTACACCAAGAACGTTTCAAAGAAGTGATTATCTGCCGTCTCCGTATAGGTCACACGCACCTTACACACAACTTTCTGCTCACGAAACAAGATAAACCAGTTTGTGCATGTGGAGGTGAACTTACAGTTAACCACATTTTATTTTCATGTTCTAAACTCGAAAAACTAAGGAAAAAGTGCTTTTCTCTGTTTTACACGCAAACCATTCCTTTCCACCCAGCGCTACTCATAGGCGATAATGCAATTGTGGACATATCTTGTGTTTTTAAATTTTTAACTGAAGCAGGTTTTCTCAACAAAATATAAATCATGACCCACAGCTTCACATGATGTCCCTCAGCCATTTCCTCACCCGTGAAGAAAGGGCTGAGGCTTTTATTTGATTGGTCGGGTTCCTCGACCTCCTCGCCCAGCCAAGGATGGCTGCTGAGGCTACCTGACCTTTTTAAAGCTTTTACCTTTAGCAATTCTTAAATCTTTTTTTTTCTGTTATTAGTAGATAGGTAATTTTTTAGGCCCTTTACACCACTGATCACCTTTTCACATTTTTATTAAATCGCACAGAAATTATTATACCTTGTGTTTGGCGCATGATGGCCTTAGCTGCCTATGTGCCATTAAACCTAACATAACATAACATAACATGAACTGGTATGAAAAAAATCTCTCTTCGCCGTGAGCTTTGGGGCGCGGTGATCTTCCTGAACACGCAGACGATGCATTTAAGCTGCCAGAGCCTCGGTATTTCTTGTCACTTACTCGACTGCAGTCGAGGTGAAATGGAAACAAATAACGGTTTTGTAAGTGCTAACGTTGTAGTATACATCATCCATAGTCGTTGTCGAAGTCTTGCTACATGCATGGCAGATTGCATAGTCATGAAGGTGTGAATTTAAGGCTGGAAGAACGTGGTGCATGCGTTCAAGGTTAACGGTAATCAACAAACGTTTCAATTTAGAAGTATTTCACCAACATATGTATCCATTGTCAGTAATTTACAGGACCGACTAGTCGTTTACATATCTGCCGATTGCTTAAGGCCCTGCAATGTGGAACCAAAAAACGAGAACCACTGACTGGGCTTTGCTGTGCAACCATAGCAATGATTCTGGCTTTCCGGGATGCACGGTCTGGTAGTGCCTGTTTGAATTTCATCACCCGACCCGGTGCCACATCAGAATTCTCTAAAAAGTGAATTTCCTTCCCAGTCACCTAACTCGCACTTTTACTATTCATTTCATGCTCATCTTTCATTCTGCATAGCAACATGCACAAGCGATGCAATGTGACGTGGTAGTTGTTGCATCTCTTCGCCTTCAGTGCGGCCAGAAAAAAGACACGTTGTGAAGAAACCTGTCGTAGAGACTCAAAGATTGTGAAATAGAAGAGCTTTCAAGCTGTATGATATCCGTTGGATTCCTGCCTACTGGCTTTCAGCGTGTCACTCCATACAGCCATCGATACGCCGCCATGGGTTACAGCATTTGTGACATAGGCTTTGGGTATCATCTTAGAACAGCCCTGCCAACAGTCCAACGCTGCAGTTAACGACAGGTGTGGCTCACTTCCTGATCGTCACGCTGCTCGTGGACCACACATCCGCATCAAAGAAGCGAGTATGAGACCTGCACGTTACTTTACGTGACACAGGCACATGCATGCAGTTTTGAGATCCTGACAGTTCGCGTGAATGGCTACACTGCGGACGTTTTGGATATGTGCCAGAGCGCCGATACAGGTAGGAAATATTGCGTAGAAAAAAATCCGTAAAAGAATAGCGAAGTATACTTAGTAAATGTTTCGCGTTCATGTCATATGATCAATGTTCCCATGCCGGAGGTGCGGAGTTCGACCCCCGACACCACTTGGTACCCACCGGCGATAAAATAGGTACAAGTTTTCCTCCGGCCTGGTGCTCGGCTTCTTTAGGATGCACTGCTTGAGAAATGGGTCTTTGATCCCACCTTGAGTAGATAAAAAAAAAAAAACACTTTGTGTCATGGCTCTGTTCAGCCACAGATTCCCTTGGCCATAAAATTTCACCATTATCATAATATACTCGGCGTAGATGCCTTTCGTGCATTACACCTTTCGCCACACACTATCCGTTCACTCATCAGTGATGCGAGTGATCAAGCCATGCATGCTAAACAGGGTGCGCTGCTTAGTGACAGATTATTACCAGAAAGACTCATTGCCGGAGAGCACTCGAAGAGCCTACACGTCGTCAATCGATTAATCCTGTGTGTCTGCCAACGAGTGTTGCAAGCATTGACAAAGATGGAGGCCATGCGGCTAGACCTTCCTTCTTTATTTTTGTTTTCGGTAAACGCTAACGCACTTTTCCTCAAGCTCAACAACACTTAGTGCCCGCCGTGGCCCGCATAAAACGTAGCCACTTCAGGAGTCTCCAGCTGGTCCCTTGAGCACATTCGCAGCGCACGCTCGGTTCTCATTAAGCCCGCGAGCTCATCTTGCCACGTAGACCTTTTCCTCAATCACGCCTTCTTTCGTGCAGGTCGTGTTTGGCTATTCCGATGTTTTGCGTCCTTCGAAGGTCCCAGACGAGCCTCGAAGCATTAGCGAGGCGAGAGACCTTGAAGTCTTTGTACGGAGCAGAGGCGCAATTAAAATGTAGCTTTGCAGTCGCAGTGTTGTTGCAAACATAATTAATTATCTCGAGTTCTTTCACGTTATGATGGTCATGGATGAGCAGCTTTTACTTTTTGGCTTACTTGCATTGGCAAGGTTGAGAAAATCGACACGTGCATGGCATGCTTGCCAATCAATCTAATCATAGAACCGGCTTTGAAAGAATGTAACACTTAGGGTTCGCGTCGCTTGCGCCATTCAAGCTATAATCGCGAAGCAATAATGGTTGTAATAGCTAGCCGCGGGGTATTATAGGTTTTTTGGGAATCAGCACTTGTACATGGTTGCCTGTAAAGCCATTTCCGCAGTAAATTAAGAATAGGCACATTTAGGCTACGGCTTCTCGCCTGAAAGTGTTACTAATAGCCTGCATCTTAGTCCTTATACGCGGTGACCTTGAAGTCGGTTACTGCTTCTGTTGGTTTCTACCTTGGGCAATCTTCACGCCGCTGTAGCGAAGTGGTTTTTTCCTTCCTAGCTAGGCGTGGCCTAACCGTGAACAAAAGGACAAGAACAAGCTCGGGATGGGGCACAACTTAAAATGCGCTTTTTTTTTCTTCTCTTTGAAGCTCGACCAAACGAGTTTATAGAGTAAAAGTGCGTGGGCACTTCCATCCAAGCCTGTTTTGCTGCGTGGTTAACTGAGCTATGCTCAAAAGACAAATATTAAAACCCTGATTCCGTCGAGTAAGTTCGTTCTGGAAAATTGTGTTGTGCCCAACTAGCGAGCCACGGATAAAAAGCCGCCATTTTTTCAAGAGTTTGCAGAGTCGGATGATTTTTAGCACACCTTGGCCTGGAAATTTACTGGTGATCTTGGAGAAGATGCTTTTTGAATGAGGCGAAAAACTTGTCGCGCAGAACTTCATTTTTCTTCGTCATTTTCTTATTTGGGTTCATTCCGGGAAACAGTAATATTTAGCATACAGCACCCCCCTTTTTGCAAAGGCTTGTCACAAACCGGAAAATGGTGCTTTGTGTAAGGTTTAGTGCAGTGAGGCAACCCCGAAGGCGATCGTTTCTTTTTGCAGTGTGCACTCTCCGCCTTTTCCTCATTAAAATTCCTTTCTCTCTCTTGCAGTGCGCAAGTGAGGACGTGTTCACAGGCCTATACCAAGTGGTTTTTCTTCGTATGGTGTGGCTAAAGTTAAAAGCTCATGATACTTCTAGTCTTAAGCTTTATAATTATTTCCGTAGTGCGATATGCAGAAAAATCTAATAGCATTACAAACTCAACAATTTTGGAGAAAAGCATTTTAAAGGAGGAAATTGTTTGCGAACTCAATTTTTTCGTATAATATAAAGTTTAACTATAACAATCAATATATCCGCCAGTCAACCGACTCCAGTGTTCTATTTTTGGTTTGGTTTGGTTTATGCGGTTTAACGTCCCAAAGCGACTAAGGCTGTGAGAGACGCCGTAGTGGAGGGCTCCGGAAATTTCGACCACCTGGGGTTCTTCAAAGTGCACTGACATCGCACAGTACACGGGCCTCTAGAATTTCTCCTCCAAAGAAATTCAATCGCCGTGGCCGGGATCGAACCCGCGTCTTTCGGGTCAGCAGCCGAGCACCATAACCACTCAGCCACGCGGCTTTGTTCTATTAACGCTTTTGCTGTCGTCCAAAAGCGTTCCACATTGGTTTTCTATGGCAGCCTTAATTGTTCGAGGCGATTAATGAAAACATTGTTAAAAGAACGATTTTGCTACATATATAAAAAGAATGGACCATTACCTTAAATATTTCTGTAAGAGTACTCTATAATTCTCCAATTTTCAAAATTTTTATCCGAGAATGGCGGACATGGCTGCATTGTCGTCATACAGCTAGCGGTTACTTCCCTAGTCACTTATACCAACCTGCTGTCAGTCGATCGCAATGTTCGCAGGTATGAAAGAAACGCATTCAAGGAAAACATATTCAAAATCCACATGATCTCAGAAATTCCAGTTCTTAAAGACAGACTGAAGACAGCGTCCATAAATTCCTCTTTGTGAAAACCGGTTCTGTAACGGTTTCTGGGTGTGTTGAGTTTTTTCGGCAGCAGTATATTTATTCCTGCGAGGAATGCATTTAAAAAGATTCCCTTCCCTCTATTAAAATTCTTGTCGTCTGCTCTAAAAAGGACTCTGGAATCAGCGTATTGGAGTCAATGTTGGTGAGGCATAGACTGTAGGATCGGCACAAATAAAACTGTGTCGATGGAGGCAGTTTACATGCGAAATGGGCTGAGGATGCTGGCACTTATATTTTATTTTCTGGCCCTTTCTAGCTGCTAAGAGCTCAATTTTCGGTAAAAGTCGCGCTGTTTTCGTTTAAAGTGCGGCAACAATCAGTTTACCCTCGGTCTCCTGTTACGCCGATACAAATAATGTCATGGGAGAAAGCGGCACTTGCATTTGGGTTTACCTCTATATTTTTGATTTCGCTATTTATACAACTTTGGAAGAAGGGAGCTACTGCAAAGTGTCGCTAACATTGCATTTATTTTTATTCGCGCAATTTTCACCTTTGCATTTTGGTGCGCTTAATGCAGTGTTGAAAATGGAATTAAATGGGTCATAAACGTGAATGCAGACACAGCAGTGAAGACAAATCTAGTCGACTATCGCGCTCGTCAACCGCAGTCACTACCGCAGTCACTAAAAGTAACTGGACTCGCACCATGTTGGCGCGAAAAATGAATTGAGTATAAATTGAGTGGGCGCTGAGTAAGCGACACCAAAATAGTTTAACAGACGAAACCCGAAACTGGAGAGGGGAGCTTTGTGTACAGAAAAAAAAAGAAAGACTTTATGCTGCAGCCATTCGTAAGGCAGCACTTCAAGAACCCGTCAGTGACCTCCTAAATTTACACATTCCGTTCTGTGTGCAAGCCCGATAACTAAGAGCGCCACTATGTTTTTGTTTACCCGTGCTTCGGCGGGCATAAGATTGCACTAAAACGTTTACTGCTTACAAACGTACAAGTGACAAGATGATCAACTACAACGCTTGCATTTCCTTTCACGTCTTTCTATATACGACCTCCGAAGTAAGCAAAACCTTGCGTGAGTACCTGTCCGCTGATTCCGCTGCATAAGAAAGACGGTATCTAAGCGCCTAGCGACACCTTCAACCTTGTCTTGTTGCTGCGTTTACTCTCGCAACTATGCGGTAGGTCTCGCACCGTCTCAGCTCCTGTCATGGCTCTGTCGTGCAGCGTTAGATGCAACGGTCTTATGCAAAGTTGTTCTGTATGAAAAACCGTTGCTTACTCGACTCCTGTACGTACTGCACGTAGGCTATGGCCTTTCAAGGGACACCCGTCCCATGGTAAACCGATCTTTTATTCTCTTTTGGCATTCACCTGACTGGCGGAACTCCAGGGTGAACTGTGTATGACCCTCACTTTCCTTTGAGCTCGTCAACCACTACATCCGTGGCACTTATTATTTATTTATTTTTGATCTCATGGAGTGAGTCAGCGCTCGACAAATCCCTTTTGAGCGGTGTCAGTAAGTTTGTCGTCACCCTGTCCGTGACGTTAAGAGACGGGAAGTGGGCGGAGCGGGTGAGGGAACAAACGCTGGTTGAGGACACCTTAGTCGAAATCAAGAAGAAACTGGCTTAGGTGGGGCAAGTAATGAGAACGCAAGATAACTGATAGTCGCCAAGATTAACGGACTGTACTCGAAGGGAAGGAAAGTGTAGCAGGGGGCGGCATAAAGTTAGGTGGGCCGATGAGCTTAAAAAAATTGCGGGAATAAGGGGACTGCGGCTCGCAAAGGAGAGGGTTAACTGGAGAAAAATTATAGCTACATTTGTCCTGTTGTGGGCATAGTCAGGCTGATGACGATGATGACGTCTCTCTTACCTTTAATACTGTAATTCAATTTCTTTCACACGAGCTCCAATTCTGTGCTGTTATACGGCATGGTATAGTTACTAGCGAATTTAGAAGAGAATGCTGTTTGGTAACACTCCGCTTGGAAATATTCTTGTGCTTTTCTGCATCTTGCAATGATTTAAAAGTGAGTCCAAGTTCACGTCTCAGTAGGTACACTAATACATAACAGATTCATTAGAAATACGCATAAAACATGCTGACATATTCTTCCTTGAGTCATTAGGCATCCTGGCTGTCGGTGGCGTACTTCCTTGTGTATTTAAATGTAGGCAATACATAATTGGACGCATAATACATATGATGCCGAGGCCGTATGCTTGTCACTCCTCGCACACACACACACACACAGACGCACACGCACACACACACGCGCGCACACACACGCAATACATGTGTAGTACATACAAGAGCGATGTGGTGGGCTAGTTGGTAATGCATATCTCTAAGAACAGCGCAGGAAACAGGACAGAACGAAGCAGCGCCCGTGTGTGTGTCCTTCGTTCGGTCCTCTTACTTGCGCTGTTCCTAAAGATACGTAGTACATACATTTACGCAGCCACACATACAGGTTTCCAGAAGTAACTAAAATGGTTTATATTGTGATTGATAACAAGCCATATGCCCGAAAACTTTTCATAAAGAGTTTACATACACACCTGCATATATAAAGAGGCGAAAATGTGTTTAACCAGAAGATGACATCAGGTGATCTTTTGTCGTTTGTGGAAAGCAGCCACATTTTAGTCGCACAAAGAGCCGCTTCTCTCTTTAATAGACATTCACCACAGCGGCACGCCCGTCTTTTGAATAGGTTAATGCGTACTAGACTGCAAGAACTGAGCCATTGTTCATCTTTCACTCTAATTTTAATTTTCTCTCTCTCCCACCAAGGTTTCCAACGTCTTGCGCTGAGCTCTGACTGCTAAAGACAGTTCTGCAGGTTACGTGGAAAACGCAGAATCACGTAAGATTGTGCGTTATCTTATCTCTATGCTAATTGCTTGCTTAAGAAACTAACACGACCTTTAGCATGAATATTTGATTTGGAATGGTAGACCTGATGATATTAAACTGTAAAGAAACTTTGTGCAATCTTTGAAAACGTTCCTGATGAATATGTGAAGTTATGGCGTATTTGTTTTTCTTTTTCTGAGCATGTGTGTATTGTGTACGCTTGCTTTTGTTTATCTCTTAATTGTAGAGAATGTGACTTTTACTTTATGAACGCAATGTGTCGTCTTGGCGTGCCGGATTTAAAATGTACAATATTGTGATGGACCCGAAACTAGCCTCTGGCTACGGGTCCTAGAGCATTCTGCGTATTGTACCCTTGTAAATGGATCTTCGTTTGAAATAAAAAAAAGAGGAGGTCTTCTCTAAATTAGAAGCGGCTGAATTTTCGAATGGCAAGTAACCTAGCGCAAGGGCGTTGCTCATACAACAGGTAAAAGGAAAACAATTTTCATAAAAAAAAACTTATTTGCCCACCGCCCAGATTCACTCACGGGTCGACATACTTTATCGATTACCTCGTGAGAAAACTTCGAGCATATCGTCGGCGGGCCTACGGCACAATGTCTTGTAAGAGCCATACCTCAGGCAGACCCTTCCGTAAGCAGGTTTACTTTCCTACCATGTATGTTACAAGGAAAGTGGTAGCCCGCTGCCTAGCTGCCTACGAGCTGAGAAGGCGTGCATCTGCACGGCACGTCCCTCCTTTTGTGTATGTGAGGCGTTTAGGCGGCTCTGAAGGTGATCTTCAACACCGGATGGCACGTGGTGTCTCTGAGATTGTGTACCCAGGGCACAGGGTCCAGCAGAAATGATGCAGCCAATGTGCGTGGCTTCTATCAGCGATGTTATATGCGCATGGAAAATCTGGGCCTTGGAAAAGAGGAAGAATTTATTCCTGGAACAGCTGCAACCCGTGCCTAGCCGCCAGCGTTGTTTCCTTCTTTCCGGTAGGAGATGTTGCCGTTCCTTCGGTACGTGAACCTGGAGCACTGAGAATTTATAGCACGAGGAAAGCTGTTCTTGTCTTTAGGCCTAATTCGTTACCGGCTTTTCGGGTGGCGGTGTCTTGGCATTTCTTTGTGCAATACAACGCCTTCCTTGTCGACAAGCATTTGTCACAGGTTTTGTCGGCTTAGAGGTAGTCCTGCACCAGGCCAGACAAGCAGCTTGACGGGCTGGAGGGCAATACAGAACGAACACGTAAATAGAAGTTTAATGCCCGTTTAGCTCTCAGTGAAAGAACTGCCTTTGCGTTTGAGATAATGGGGGTCGAGGCGCCCCTGTCGACGCTTGCAGACACTCCATAGAGCATATATTTATAAGCAGCATTTCAAATAGCTTAACGGCTGCGCGGTTGTGTGATTTTATTACGTTGCAAGTACTTTCAGCTATTTATTACAGGTTAAAAAGCGGGAAAAATGGAAGCAATGATTTTTGAACACCGCACCGGATTTACGAGGCTTTTCTTACACAAGCTTGCTTTTTAGTCAAGCAGCACGCGTAAGTTTCGGCAGCGAAGGAGAGGATCGGCTTACGAATCTTGCAGAGCACGTAATCAGCATAGACACAGAAAGCATGGGGTATAGACTTTTATATACGAAGTACATGATGTCAGATTGGTCATGCTTCCCATTTTGCGCATTGGATTCATTATGTCCGAGCATTCAAGTGTATTACTAACAACATATATTTATTTAAGGTGCGAAGTTTATATGCATCTTGCCGTCTGCCACGCATCAAGAATTTTGATTCAAGGGTAGTAAATCGTTGTTCATGACCTGAAGCAGGGCACAGTTTCGGAACCATCTGTTTTTGGATTTTTTGCATCTTGACATGGCCATCGCTGCCTTTGGTTTCAATCCGGTGCAGCAGTAAAGTTTTTGCGTGATTGGCAGGGAAGAGTAAACTCTCATCAATGGAGTATATCTGGAGCCAGGCAGGCCATTCCATGGTTCAAGGCTTGAGATATTGATAGCCTCGACGCCTTTACCGCGTATAGTTCGCGGAGGCTTCAATGCTCATAATGAACTCTGGGGCAGCTCACAAGCATTTTCGCGAGGTGCAGAAGTTGCAGGCCTTCTTTCAAAACATTCAATTGAACCCCTGAATGACGGCAGTGTTACCTACCTCTGAGACCTGACGACTGCCAGCTTGATCGACGTCAACTTTGTAACAAGCTCAGCTGCACAAATATCCAATTCTTGTATCAGCTGTATGTGCGCAGATGTCACGAAATAAATTCATTTATAAAATCAACGGAAAAGGGCGCATGCAAGGAGGCAGCTAGCAGCAGAATCACTGCTGCTACCCCGAACGAAGATTTATTCTCGACAATAGCTCACTGCCTGGGAACAAGTAGCGAATGTCTGCTAAAAATGTGAGATTGCCACGAAGTGACGTGAGATTTGGAATGTTGTGCGCTATTCGCATGTGAGCAGAAAGGTTAGCTCTCCGCGCAATACCCTTGAAAACCTTCGTGCCTGTCGGGGGGCCTAGTGACCGATTCGGCGATACCTTGACAAGCTTAGTCGACGAAGACGGCGCGGCTTCTATTCAACGTTGAATCTGCGCCAACCAGTAGTCAAAATTTGGCGAACCATTGGAAACATGCACAAACCGCCCCAAAATCTGCACCTCTTCGCAGCACTGTTTCAGCACGAAAGAAAAAATCTTTAAAACAGTTTCCAATGAACATTTCCGACTGTGTCAGTGGTATCGAGGCCATCAACATTCTCTACAGAAGGACAACTGGGGTTCACGCAGGCGGCGACGCTTGCCTTGGACCTACCCTTCACTAGGCCATGAAAAGTGAGCTATGAAGCCATCTCAAAATTACTTCGCAACACTTTCCTTCTCATCCTCAAATACTACGATACTTCTCGGAGAACTTTTGAGGTGGCTACAGAATAGAAACTAGGCGAAAAATGACCGCGTCTTGAAACTTGAGAAGTAGCCAACAAGCTACGCGTTTTTCTGGCCCATCGCCCGACTGCGTTGCCTAGATAAGCTTACGGAGAGAATGATCAACAAGCACATCACATAGCTCCTTGAAAGCCGAAAACGGTACCCCCAAGAAATGAACGGGTTCTGCCAAAGCAGGTAAGCGATTGATAATGTCACCTTTGTTTCGTCACTTGAAGAGGGCCGTCATGCTAGGCTCATCCCGACAGCTGCCTTTCCTGATGTCATGGCTGCTTTTTTACTCTGTTTTTCATCATGCCATACTCGCAGCCTTGGCCAGTATTGGTTTCGCAGGCAAATTATACAAGTGTGTTCAGCATTTATTAAAAGAATGGCAAGCTCTTCATCATCGACTTCGTCTAAACGCTACATTTACTAACGTCTTAGAGTTCCTTGTGGGTCCAGCGAAGTGTTGGGACAACTGCGGCTTAGTAAAAACAGTGAAACGTATTTTGTTAGAATTCCATCGTATTCTGAGAAGTGTGAACATTATTAACACCTTATGGAACCACTCACTCAAGTGCCTTTAACACTCGTCTGTGTATTAGGGTCCTTGGCCTGCCATAGGCAGCAGAGACGAAGTGTGAAATTTTCATTAGGTTGTTTAAATGTCATTAGTCTTCCAGACAAACTCTATTCCCTCCTATGTGCACTATCGCTGCGCATTCCCTATGCACTGGACTTCGTCATCCTGTTTCCCACACCTCTCTAATTTCATCTTTCTATCCGCGAATCCCTTCCCCACGCAGAGCAGCAACTCAGCGAATTTAAACGCCTGCTCAGTTCTCTCTTTTTAATTAAAGTTCTCTCTCTTTCTCTCTCTCTCTCGTACGAAGCACAGGCTCACGTCAGTCACGTGACAGCAATGCAATGTCGTAATGGAGTCTTCAGCAAAAACGTGCCACGCCAAGAGTAGTGGTGGATATCCTAAAGCCCAGGTAACTTACCTGATTAAGTTATGTTAGGAAAAGCTGTCACCGACATTCTTATCTGTTAGAAAGAAAATCCGTACCTAAACACCTCTGTAACCTTATTCGTGGTATGTTCGCCTGATATAGAACCCAACGGCAGCGTCTTCAAACAAATGGAGAGCTCTAACCACCAAAATATGACCAGAATGAAACAGCGCGGGGCTTTTTGGAACAAGTGCGCTACTCCGGCTGCCTGGGAAACCCTTGCCGAGCCAAGTATGTCCGCGGCGGTTACCCAACCTTTAAAAATTTCTGCTAACAGACATCTCTAAAATTCTTGTCTTTCATCTACTAGGTAGAAAAAAAATTACTTTTAGGCCCTTTACACCACCGTTTTTATCCACTTTGTTTGCAAACTCTGCTCAAACCAATTTTTCCATACCTTGAGCTTGGCGCATGATAGCCTTAGTCGCTTATGCGCCATTAAACCCAACACAACACAACACACTTCGGCTGTCTGGAGATTTTACACTCTGTTTACGGAAGCTGCTTAAATAATGTGATGATGATAAACTACTCAAGCTTAAACTTCGGGAAATTGCATGCTAGAAGCTTCAAGGATTCACAATCGAACACTTGTCATTCAAAACACCTGACAACAAACAGAAGCGCTTCCAGGCTGGCTAGAGAGCAACCAGCTACAGGCAAGCGTTGCGTAACTGCAAGAAAAAGAATCGAACTAGTGGACAAGTGGGTTTTAACATTTTATTTCCAAATTTCACACAAAATCTTCCTCACATGGTATTGATGTCAAAGGTTTTTGAAGTCGATCATGGGAGGTTCTTGACGTGTTAGGCTTTATTGATTCCGTAAAGGTCTATTTTCGGCACATTTTAAACGGAAACAAGAGTATAATTGGAGCTCTTGTTCAGTACTTACGTGTTTATTGGTGCCAATAAATTTAATCGCAGTTCGCACAGTTCCCACATTATCAGCAGGCAACAATCGGACGAACGCTATATTCATTCCTCTATTGCAACAAATATCGATGTGTTCACTGCTTTAACTTACAAAAGGCAAAGATATGCCTGCAGCAGCTGAAGGACACCCTTGGTGATGCAAGGCATGGCAGGTATTAACGAGCAGGAGCTTTACAGAACATAGTTTCCAAGCTGTTAGGATTAAGCACTGGACTAAGCCTGTTTAACTAAAATGTGACAGCATTTTAAATACTCCAAGCAGCGTAAGGAAATAAAATGCTAGTTGTAAAGAAAACATTTCGCACAGCAGAATGATGCGTGACAGGCTGGAGCTAATCACAAATTGTAACCAAAGCTCTTGCCCATTGCAGACCATTCTAACCTGTTAAGTTTATCCACAGCAGCGCCAACAACACTCTCACATATATGGGAAAGTGAGCATAAGTATGCATGGGGATTATTGAACTTACAAAGGCTGCACCAAGCCTAAAGCCTGTTCAGCAAATCCAAGTCAAGGCATTGAAGATGTGACACGTCGCAGCCAACCCCGCAAAAAAATGTGGCATTGTTACGAGGAGTTCAGCGTCGAATTTTAACAGCGTTAATGGCCAGGGCTTTCACGAAGAAAGAGTGTCACAAACTCTCCCAAATGGCCTCTTGTGCGCAAAAACAGAAGCTTGCATTTTGTAATGAATGATTTTCGCGATCCATTTATCTGCCTTTTTGCCATTGGTCATCACTGCCTTTAACACCAGAACCGGAGATATGCACTCCTTACTGGCTATGTTCTGGCATTACAGGCGGCAGCGACGAATGGCAGAAGCGTAGTTGTATGGTTCAGAAAAGCAGCTCTTACAAAATACGACACCAATCGCTTTTTTTTTTCGGTAGGTTATGAACAACCCTGGTCAAAAGTTTGGAGTCCAGGGGAGTTTGCTTCTAAGTCGCGTCGTCTGGCTCGCTATACGTACCCAGCGTTTCAAATCTCTTGAAGGCTAGAAGATATTTGGTCCTCCCCTCTCTGCTGGTTAGATGCTACAAAAGCCAGACTGCAAGGCTTAGAAGCAACCCCTCCACTGGTCTCTATACTTTTGACAAAGGCTGTACCTGCCTGTTGGCTGGCACTCAACGGACTATATTTTGTTCATGAAATAAAACCGCTTAGAACAATAAAATCTGATTGCCTAGGCTTATCTAAAGCTCCTGCTCGGGCTTGACCAACTCAGACACGTTCCTGAGACATATTTCCTTTCAACGGAAGACGTGCCGCTCGTCTCTTTGAATAAAAAATAGACGCGCTCTGTCGGTGTGTTTCCACAATGGCGTACAACCTCCGGTATCGCCCGGCCGGTCTCAAGACATCACGTCTTGAGTCCCTAAAATACAAGTGGTTCATCCGTTGAGGCTGGTCACAATCCTGGCCAGTGGCGAGAGCAAGGACGTTGACCTGCCCGTCTTGGTCGACTTTGGCAGAGGTGGAAGGGTTTTGCAAGCGTCAGAGCCAGTCTTGTAGTTGGCGCAAACGGTGTCAAGAAGGTCGCCTGCGATGGGAAGGTGAGAATGATGCTGTCAGAGGCAGATCGCACTATGCAGAATTATAAGCACTAGTCTCTTCCTTTATCGCCTCCCCTTGTTAAGATGCGGGCTAAGAAAGTGAAGGAAGTTTCGCTTTTATCAGAGGAGTAGGCTACTCCTTCTCTCCTTGTGTGAGAAGGAAAGGAAACAAAGTCACACAAGTAAAAAGTAAGCGTTGGAAGACTGAACAAAAAAAACGAGGCAAGCATGCAGGATGCCACTTGGTTAAGTTAACAAACAAGAAGAAAAAATAAAAAACACATTAAAATAATGAAAAAGAAATAAACTGTCCCATTATGTCCTGCTTCTGTTATTTCTTTCCGAACCTTGTCCTTGTTTTGTTCCTTACGTTAAACTAAAGTTTGGCGTCGTTAGTTATGACACTGAAAGCTAATAGCTGCGTCATTGTTACTCTCAGACAGGATAAAGCGTCCGTGCAAAGCCGAAAACAAATAGGCGCAAGTGTTGACAGGTACGCAGTAGCTGCTCTTCAGCACGATTTTGTGCGATACACGTCTCAGTTCACAAGCAGCCAGTGCACTCTATCGGTGAAAGATTGGGAACCCCGATATCCCTTCCCACGTAAGCGACCACACGTGCGCACTATGCCGCTAAGCCCGGGAGCGATCGTTCTAGAGATACGTAGAAAAGTGTCGACGCGGAGAAAGTGCATCAAAGGAAAGTAAGCATGCGCACAAAGTTCACATACTGAGGGCCCCCTTCACGATGCCACCTGTCGTATGTGGATAAACAGTTCAAGGACAAAACTTCGTCACCGGTTGCTGTCCCTGTGACCGCTTTAAAGGCTTCGGAGGCGAGCGATGTTTACGTCCGACACTGTGGGAACACGGCTGGTGATCTCCTTTCGATAGGTCAATGTGCCCCCAGTGCCATAAGGGGATTCCCCGCACTCCCAATATAGCCGCAAACGAAAAAAAAAACATTTGAGAGCGATTGGTTGTGCAGTAGACGAAAAGGCCCCACGGTTATCTGTTGGCCCATGTGAATTACGTCATGCCGGTCAGAATGTATGCTAATGAGTAATTATTCTCTTATTACAAATCTTCACCACCTTGGAGAGATTCCCTCAAACATTTCACTAACACTGATCCCACTTGAGTTGTTGATCAACTCGATCCCGCACTACTATCTCGTCTTGATTAGATCAGTTGGTAGGGTGGCTGCCCCGGACAGGCGATGGTCCCGGATCCGAAACTCGGAATAGGTCGAACTCTTCTTCACCTTCGAAGTTTCTGTGCAAGCTGCATACTTTTCCTTTGTAGCCCTATGGCTGCGCATGGATAGATGCTGAGTGAGTACTAACTTAATATTGTGCAGCGTATGTTTTGCAGCCGGCACTCTAGAGAACTTCCCCGTGAATGGAGGTCCTCTAAGTGGGCATACTCCATATATGAACTGGGATGGTTACTCTCAGTCATAAAAGGCAATGAGGGAGGGGGATGGGCGCAGTAGGGAGAGCGCTATCACTTCTTCGCTTAGTAGAAAGGCGAAAACTCTCGGAGTTGTTTCAAATGATGTATGGTCAGAAGCGAATGATACGCGGGCAGGGTAGCTTTAGCGCTTATGGGACATAACATTAACAGCTGCTGGAGGCGAAACAGACGAGGGGATCATTAATATTTACCCGCAGCTGCCTTCGCTTCATTGAGGTTATAAACGAATGCGTTAGTAATCAGTATCCTTCATATACGGTATTCTCGTTGTGCTGTTTCTAGCGGATTGGTCTCGTTCATGTTTAATTTTTTTTTATTATAGTACATATCAATGTCCCATCCTTAGAGAGCGCTTTTGCCTTGCAAATTACCGAAAGCTGTTTTCCAGAAAACGGGAACCGTAATTTCTGCTGTTGAATCTTATAAATACCTTGGTGTCACCATTTCTAATTCCCTGAACTGGGCGTCCCACATTTCTAACATTACTAAAGACGCCAACCGCGTGCTCGGTTTTTAACGTCGTAACCTGCGACTAGCACCTCCTTCTATAAAACAGCTTACCTAAATAACACTCGTCCGTCCCAAATTGGAGTACGCATGTGCAGTTTGGGACCCTCATCAGTCAAATCTTTCTCTCGCCCTCGAATCCATTCAAAATCGTGCAGCAAGATTCATTCATTCGAACTACTCCTATCATTCAAGTGTCACTAATACGAAGTTGCAATCTAATCTTCCATCCCTCCATTCGCGTCGTAAAATAGCCAGACTATGCCTTTTTCACAACTTTTACCACTCATCACTTGGTAGCTGTGTCATCGTCCCTGCACATCGAGCCTCTCACCGCCTTAACCACGGCAAAGCAGTCTACCCACCATCAGCACATACCACTGCGCATCTGAATGCTTTTTTCGTTCAGACAGCAAAGGATAGGAATCGCCTTCCTGCCGAAGCAGTTCGCCACATTCATCCAGACCGCTTCAAGTCATTCATCGAAAGAATAACGTAAAGCCTGTAATAAGCCCACCCCTCATGTAATACCCCAACTGGGGCATTTGAGGTAAAAAAAAAGTAGTATACAAGACAGTGCCGTCCTGTGTACTTGTTCTTGTCTTCGCGTTTTCGATGCTGGTTACATTATGTTTGGTCCACACCAACTGTCTCGTACGGTTACTCTGTTGATGGAGTGAGTGGCATTGCATTCTGTTGAGTTTAATTCTGACGGTAAACTTTGCAGGTTATGAAACTGGCCCTTTGTCAAGTTAGTCTCTTGTTCCGACTACTAGTTCTTCACTACAGTTTATATCATATACGGCCTTTTTATACAGCATGGAGAAAGCTTACTGAGCACTATTAGAAAACGTCACGATTTGCTCATGGCACTGAAAAGGCGCCGCACAAACTTGGCATGCGCATAGACAAATGCCGGAAGCTTGTGCTGCTTTGAAGAAACAAATAAAAGCTATTATGAAACACTTAATGCATTACGTTCGGACCTTTTAAATGTCTGTTTCGAAGGCAGCCGGCGGGAGGTATGGCGGTTTAATGTGACTTTTCATGATGGCTTTTGAACGACAGTCACCTATGAGCAGAAGGGCCGCCTCTAATGACAGTTGCGCTACGCCTACGGCATGTTATTCCTTCAGAGCTTTTCAAACATAGGTTCAATGTCAAGACTGGCTTCCTAAAGGTGACGCCGAGAGCACTATGAAAATTTTATCGCCTCCGTGACATCTGTTGATGTGATATAAGGTTGCGACTTACGTAATTCTGATCTGATTGACCCTCGGCACAAGATGTTTGAAAGGAATTCATACCTAGTCTGATGTCTTAGCACTCCACCTGGCCCTGTCATTCGGGGAACTTTTGGTAGCTGATCTTGCAAAGCTAAGCGTTTTTCTTGTGGAACTTCCCGAGACACTCGAAAAAAAAAGGAAATAAAGAAATCCTTGAGGCTAATAAACAATCTCAGCCACTTTCTCCCGTTTGTGACTTTGATCACCGGGGCTATAAAAGGATAAACTGGCGCGTCAATTCCTTAGGTACCCAATTTTTGTAAAGAGTCAGCCTGATCTTTTTACTTGAGCCTTTTTAGATGAAAAGACTGTGTATTTGTGACTCTCACTGCCGCTGTGGTTCCCCTTGGCCTTCATTCCGGCATATGTTACACTGAGAATAAAAAGTTACTTACCATTACCTTCACGTGTGCTGTATTGCAGCCAAATGTCAATATGTGACATAGGCTCAGTATTCCTGTGTCATTTGTTAATGGTAACATCCATCGCTTGGTACTCATAAAAGCCGAAAGTTGGGCAGATAGCTACGTTTGCATCGGATATCAAGATATGGAACTAACGAGAGTGAAACTACATCAATATTAGTACGGGAAAGCTGAAACTATGCAAATGTATTCAGACGACCTGCCTAGAGTTGCAAACATTTTTGTGCTTCGTATGCACGAATATGAACATGTAGCAAGACAATAAAAATTATCAAATGTTCTTTTTTGGCATCATGTTTTCACTAAAGGAATAACTACTCTAGCAATGCAAGGGGCATCATACTCTGGAAAGGCGAAAAAGCTTCGGAAGAACATTTCGCGAAAACGTTGAGTGAACGAAAGTAGGAGAGGAACTCCGTGAGCTTCTCCAGCAGGTTTGTAACTCTTTTCTATGATGCGATGGAATTGAGTGATGTAAAATTCGAAAGAAAGTTTGGAATTTCGTCTTCCCCAGGAGCCTGCTTGTTTTGTACACTGCTCTACCGAAACCGGTTAACTAGACCCCGCTTGCCGCCCTATTAGACTGTGGATCTCATTGACACAGCCTTGGCAAACAACTAGAAATTTTATGGCGCAAGCTTTTCACTGTGAACTGCAATGTGCCATTGGTGTCGTTAACAGACACCCTCGTGTCTGTACGGCTCAATACAGAGATTAGTGCTCCAGTGGAAGAAATTAATATCCCATTCAGAAATGGTGTCCTCTTGGGAAAAGATGTCATTCTAGATGTTTATATGAATGCACCATCTTCAATTGGATCGCATATATAAAGAAGTCATACCTCAGCACTACAAGTGTATACAAAACAACTCTTGACCGGATGAGCGCGTGGAGGGTACAGCTGAAGGGTTCTGGCTCATTCATAGCAGCGTTGAGCCCACTGCCTCATTGAGTCATAAAGCTCAATACATGTCAACGTATTAAAAGCCAAAGGCTTGTGCATACTGCCAAGCTTGCGTAGAAGATGACAGCAGCTCTATTCTCGCTTGATTTTTTTGTTTCTTCGCATTAGGTCCGCACTACTTCCCATATCAAATCTGGCGGCATGCTTTGCATGGTAGCTAGCGCCCGTTGATTCGCACGCGCTAGCCAGGAAGACCAGAAGAGCAGAAGAGCAATGGTCCTGCAATAAGCACTGGCTGAAATTTGTATCAGCCCAGCTATAAAAAGACAAAATTAATTGCTTTCCTTCCACCATTTGTAGCTATACCACGCACGAATTATGTACTAAAGCTCAACTAGAAAGAAAGAAACCACTCAGGGGGCTAAATGGCTTGAATTTTACACAGGAGAAATATAAAATCTTTCCACAGATATTCTTATAAACTGAATAATTGCAATGTTGAAGTCTGAAGTTCGCAGTTTTGGCGTTTTTTTCTAGATCCTGCAGCCTCGATTGAGGCCACAGTACCACACAAGGAACGCTGATACAGTTATCACCTTGTTTTGTAATGCAGTGGAAACATAGCAAAAGTGTCGAAAACATAAACCAAATTCTACCCCACAATGGTCTGTGGAAAGCGAAGCACGAAGCTAAGTAGGTACATTTTGGAAGTGCTCTGAATGAAAAAGCGAGGGTAACTCCATCAATGCTCCTTTCCTCGTATTATCATTCATACAAATAACCTATTTGGATAACTGTTAGCGCGGTGTGCACGTTCACTAGCCACCTACTCACGTTGCCTTTTATCTGTAACCGCTCCACGTTGCGTTTCTTATGCGCCTCTCTTTCCACAGTTAAGAACTAGTTGATGTCCAGCGTGTTTCTTGTCCGCTTCTTCTACTCCTATGTCTTCGTTTTTACGCTGGTCCAAGGTTTCAAAGAAGAACGGGATTCCTTTCATTAGGCCTTTCAGGAAACAAGTCGGCACACCAGTATAGTTAAGCAGCGTGTCGAAGAAAAGTACAGTCGCGGACAAAAGTATAGACCACGCTTCGGCGGTCAAAGACTTCTGACGCGTTACCTAGCGAACCGTCATTGATGCTTGATGCATATGCAAGTAGCGTTTACTTTTGCTCTTGTACACAAAAGCAGCAAACATTTCATTCCCGCTATGCAGCGCGACAGAAGACACTGAACGCTGAAGCGTGGTCCATATTTTTCAATCAGCCACTATATCTTTACAGAACCCAGGAAAGTAATTTTAATGAGAAACACACACCGACCGTGAGCGCGACTAACTTACAATGAACAAAGTTCAGTTTACCTGTGCAAAAAGAGAGCGTCCAACCAGCAGGTAAGCCTCCAGCGCGCCATCACTGACCGAACACGCGCCAACTACTCTTGTACCCAGAAAAGGGCTCTTTCCATCTACGGACTGCTTTTCTGCATTTTCTTGGCGTTAAAAGTTCGTAAAAAGTAGCTCGGCTCGAAACGAGTGAAACCCGTCTGTCCCTAGTAAAGCGCTGCACGATTTGGCCAGAAAGCAAGAACTTATCTCGCGAAAACCGGCGCCTCGCTCGGTTCCTAAAGGGAAGATAATCTCTCGGCGTCTGCAGTGCAGCTGCCGATTGCGCTTATGCAAACCAGTCGCTACTACACTGCCGCGCATCTCGATCACGTTAAGTGGGTCGACACACAGGTGTCGAGAAGGGCATTGCTTGTGTACTTTTTGCAAGCTTACGGCCAGTAGGGCCATACGCAAAGACCAGCACTCAGAATGAACCCACCGCGCACTCCGCATAAGTCCTGTTATCACCCTGATTCTCACGCTGCAAGACGCCGTGAGCCAGAAGCCGAGATCCTCTGGAAGATCTTGGTCCGTACAGCCGCTTACAGGCTTCGTGCGATGCTAATAACGACCGAATGAATGCTGCGACTCGGTCAAGGGCAACTAATCTAATCGGCTGGCCGTTGGCATCACTAAGGAAGGCCGGGTGGGAAGGAGGGAGGGGGTGCGCAAGACTGCATAATAGCTACGGCCGTTGGCGGTCGGCTTAGGAGAGGCCCACTTGCATGTATGTAGGTCGGCGCGTTACAGACTTCCCTCTCCAGCACCTCGTAACTCGCAGGCCTGACCACGTCCTTTAAGAATGATACCTTTCATGGCTTTGGCAGAAGTCCCGCCCGGGACACTTCCTGGACGTCTCTGGCGCGGTAGTGAAAAACGGACTCAACGGCGCAGTGATCGGAGCTTCGCACAGGTCGGAGCGGTTAATGTGGGTCGCGTGCAGAGGAGGGAGATTGCCACGTGCGCTCTTGCTCTTGTTTTCAAGGTGAAAGTGGATCGACAGTCGCGATTGCGCTTGCGCTAGCCGACTCGGCCAGAGCACCCCTTGCTAGACGAAGCGTGCCGTCTGGGTCAATAGCGCCCGAATCAGAACACCCCAAGATAGCAGTGCCAAACTGGGTGCGGCTTTCTGGCTAGCTGTGTAGCTGGCTTGTTACCGCTCGCTTGGCTGGCTGTCTGGCAGTCTTGAGAATTGAGTTGTTAAGGAAAACTGGCATGACTTCTTGGTTTTAAACACCTCGTTCGTAGTGTTCTCGCGGCGTGAGGGTTACTTCAATTTCACGGTAGCCTTCTACCGTGGCCTTCAGTGATAGAGAGGGTAGCGCCCCGGCTGAGCCTCGCAGGGAGGGTTGCGTGCCGGAATACCCGTAAGCCAAAAGCACGTGCTTCAGTCCGTGATGTGATCGCTCAGCCCGGAGCGCTTTTTCACCCTCGGGTGCCTTGGTAGACGGACACGTTCTTCGTGCGGGCCCTGGTAAGCTGCCTTGTGCGTTCAAGCGGAGAGATACCTCAACCTGTGAGGTGTAAAACCGGGACCGGAAGGTCGGTGCTATCATTGACCGTGCGTTGAAAAAATTGACAGCAGTTGCCTAACCCAATACCCACTCTCGTCGGCCGAAAGGACATTCGGCAACCACATCCAAACACGCAACCACAGACATTTACAAAGGGACGACGGAAGGCGCTGTCATATCAGTGCTAACTACACAGGTCGCTGCATTAGGTGAGAACAGTGAGATGGCATGACCATTTAAGTGAAGGCAGAAGAATCACAAAGCCTGGACTTCGAGACTTTATGTATATGACAAGGCCATTATGCCTAAGTAACAATGCAAAAGACAGGAGTCATCGTGTTCTACTCACCAGCGTATCCGGTGATCAGCTTGTCCACGTATCCCGTGGTAGCACTTCCACACGCTCCTTTCACAGAATCAATCATGCATGTCCTGTAAGTGTTGAAGGAGCTGCGAAGAAAGAAAAAAATGTAAGACAAAGTATGTCAGGAAACGTGAATAGGGTGACGTTTCGTATTAAGAAAAGCGATCACATGAGTGCGACGATTCTCTCCCATTAGAGCAAGTTCTCAGTACCAGCGAATGCCGCTTCTCATATGCACTAGCGATAGCATTGGTCTGTTGAAAACTAGTCATATATGCACCGAAGGAGTACTGTCAAATTCCAGTATAATCATTTAGTAGCCAGACAACAGCGAGAAGTTAAGCACTCTAAAAGGCGCTCTCTACAATGCACCATTAGCATCACCAAATACTCCACCAGATTGTAGTAAGAATTCTCAAGAACTTTGAAGAACAAAACAGTAGCGTTGTTGCACGGATTTATTTCATGTATTTCGAAAATTGTGGGTGCAGAGCTGCATTTAGGAGATGTACGAAGTTTCGCTTACCGGTGCTAAACGTGTGCTCAATCTTTATATAACACTGAATCGGATCGTTCTGGATTGAATGCAGTGCCATGAGGTATGCAACTGAAACATGTACTAACTCAAATTATTGAAGTCTTTTATGTCTAGGGAGAAACAAAATATTACGGAATGAGCAATGGAAGCCACCTCAGTTTCATAACAGGTGGGAAGCCACCGGGGTTACGCGGCCGATACAAAATGACCTTGTTTCGTGTCTTATCGCTGTTCACCGGGAGATGTGATTGTTAAGGAATGCATAGCAGTATTTCGTACCTAGGTGAGATTGCGCTACTCTGCGCGCTGCCTTCCCCATAACTGACTCCGACACACATTTGTGCCTTTCAGCGTCGTCTTTTCAGCCGCTTGTTTCTCGCAACACCTAATACATTGCATGACGAGCGAGAGATTTCAAAACAGACTCTGCACTAAGCTCTTCTTTCTTTGAACGATGAATTCTGTAGTCGTTGATGAAGATAAATGTCCTTTGACATCTTATTCCTTCTTATCTGTTGTCATCTCAAGTTGAAGTCATTTTGTAGCAAAGTTCATCCTGGATGCGTCAAGCGGAACTCGTAGAGGCTAACAGAACGAATTGGGGACTTTCTTATTGGAGATCAAGGCTCAATTGGAAGGGGTAGTTTTAATATCTCCACACGGTAGACAAGTGTTCTTTGCCGTCATGCTTTAAAAAGTAGAATGCGACGTTACCAGCAAGAGAGTGCCAGGCGGCTCTTCTGTGGTGCCTCTACGCTCTGGTCCAGCACCAGGGTCAAGTTTCGCATGCACTGGTGCAGACGGGCGCCATTGGTATTCAGACAAGGTGCATTCTTGAGGTACTCTGCGAGGGAAAGAAAGAACACTAAGTAAACGCCCTTTTAATGCACCATTGAAAACAAGGCACAGCCCCTCTCAAAAAGTGCAAGAGCCACTTTAGTGAGCCACGGTTCCAGTTGATCTGCGTTGCAACAGAAATCTATTGAAGCTTCTTGACAGTGGCGAAGGTGCAGGGTGTTTACAGAGCCGATTGTGAGCTTAGGACGCCATTGGGCCAGTTTTATTTTTTAAAGTGGCTCATAAAAACAAGACCTATGACTGGTGACAGGTGCTGGAAGTTTTTGTTTCGTACTTTTACGGGCGCATTTCTTAAAATTTAGGGTTATAGGCGCCGTTTTGGCCTTCTGCAGCCTGGAGACTGTATGGTCATCACAAGACACATAAGCACACCAAAGCGGCTATTGTGGTTACATCCGAGTTGGCATGCGTTCTATGGGCAGGGATCGTATTTACGTGCGGCACCTCCTGACAGGCAAAATATTGCGTGTTCAATTTCTTCTAAGTGGCTTAAAACTTTTTCTTTTGCTCCTGTCACAAATATTTAAATTCATCTTTGTCTTGTAACTGCAATGAAAAAGCGTTGGACAGGAAGCGGCCCAATGACTGTACGCTTCGCCACTCAATGTGTTTCTTTTTGCAGCCGAACTAATCGCTAATTTACCCGTCATATCGTCTCAGGCAAGGTATCAGTGATCATTATTCTTGTCCGGCTTTTTTTTTTCATGACTGGCATTTTCGTTCGGGCATTTGGTGCAGTTACAGAGAGTGCGCTTTATATTCAACACGAACGATTATTTTGTGCATGATGTATATCTGATTAGATATATTTAATATTTTAATGAATAGACGGGAATGTAGACAATACTAAGCAACTGCCCTTGCACTACCTATTTGAAAAATAAGGGTGAGGCCTCAGTTCGTGAAGACATTGTCTCTTGTTCATTAGCTTGTGCTTATGCCATTGGTTAGGAATGCCTTTCTAGTAGAACTTTGCATATATATTACATGCTAGCCATCCTTTCACAGGTGCCATGACGTCACAAGGGACTGCAACGAATGCTGGAAGGGGGCAAGCAATAAACACTGAGAGCAGTGCACAGAATGAACTAGCATCGGCTCAGTTTGCTGAAACTAAATTTGCTTCGTGACTTAAGATTTGATGTTACAACGAGAGGGAAGAAACGCTAGGTAAAGCTCTACGCAGTACTGGTTGCAATTGCCAGCGAGAATGTTCATCAAGGTTAAGATAACATTTTAAAAATTCACAGTTCCACGGCGAGCAAGGCAAAAAATCAAAGCCTATCGAATGCTGTGAACTTTTCTCGACTAAGTTTTAATGTCATCCTCTTCTGTCAGGGGCAATGTTCCCAAGAGGTTGTCAGTTGTCTACCCTTCGCAAATTTAAACGATGCTCCTGCCGTTTTGGCGAGAAAGTGTGGTACTCACCCTGTCCGCTAGGGCTGCTGGTGTTGCACTTGGCGTTGACCTCGTTACGGATGCCGTCGAGCAGCAGCATGACCATGCCTCGAGGGAAACGGGCCAGACACTTGGTAGAATACGAGCGGGCGCACTTCTCTGACGCCTTCTCCTTCCTGCCGCAAAAAAAAAAGGGCAAGAAGTAGTTCAGTTCGAGTTCACTTTCTTATACCTTTCTGCATGGAAAACGCTGACAGGAGCGTAGATGTACAGTCTTTGTCAAAAGTAACCAGGCTACATGATTTGATTCTAGCTCGTACAGTGGAGCCCTTACAGCTTCCCTGAAGCTGAAATGGTCGTTAAAGGTAAGGACTGGGGGTCTTCTTACCTTCCAGCAACTTTTGGTCTTTAGGAGAGTCACAAGGGCTCCACTATACAAGCTAGAAGCAAACCATGCAGCCTGGTTACTTTTGACAAAGAAGGTACATCAGTGTCGATGGAAGTCTTAAACTTGGTTTATCGTCTCCGGTGGGAGACATGCCAAGCTTGCATGCAGCCATGCAGTGGGCTGAGGGATCAGTCCATCCCCCGTTGTGTAAGATCCTTTATCATCCACCTTTGCGAGCACAAGCACCTATTCTGCACAACCTGCACCTGCGTCATCTAAACGACCCCTCAATCAGTTTCTCGCACAGCTTATAGCATCCAGTCTTAGGTTACTGCTCTACAACAGATGACATGTGAGGTATCGTGCGTGCTTAGCTTTACATCTTGGTAGGTGGCTGTCGCCATGTCATATCGCACGCATCATGCCACGTAGGACAGCAGATGCTTCTGATATACCAATGCCAGGATGTCTACAGGCATCTCGTATGCTGCACAAAAGTTATTAATTATATAGAGCAAGCGAACGCTCTCGGAACTTTGAACGTTCTCATTAGTTTTATGGCAGATACTGATCCATGAAGCGGGCCTTAGTCGAGGCAGAAAAACAAAACTCCTTAGTGGAAATCCCAAACAGTGCACTTTAATACTTCATTCCCCTTTCTTTTGAACGCTTCCGCTTCATTGTTGGCTATCCGGTCACTACGTAATCGTGGCTGCCTTCGTCGATCTGGAATATTTTTTATTGCTCCATGGCTAAAAATGCCGATGCGATTTATCGAACGAGGTTGTATTGGTGGGTTTCACTGCTCGGTTCAAGACAAATGGTTTCGTAGCGCTCTCCCTTCATTAAAAAAGTTGGCGCGAAGTTTCCAAATTGCAAGAGTTTTGTGCCGCCACTTCCATACTGAGCACTCACAGTTTTCCTCTATTCTCCGTTTTTTTTTAAACATGGCCGTGTAACTCTGCGCTTGATTGCTTATGACATCGTCGTAAGGAATAAATATTTTCTCGCATTGTTAATCTCTGTCAGCAGTCAAGTAGTTAAAAGAGCAGTAAAAGGGGGAATCACAACGCATGCCTGCCTCCCGAGATGTTCATTACAAGTATATTTCGTAAGTTCTTCACAATCGTCCGAAATTCAATGGCTTATTCGAAGAGGTATGCGTACATATACGGGGGACCTCTACCTTCGCGTGATTGAGTTCTGGTTGTCGTTGGCTGGAATGCCAGGAAAAATGTGGCGCTTGTCGGAAGCCCTTGGTGTGTACGTGCCTATTAAATGTTGTTTGTTTTTTTCTGTGTTCCTCTCAATTTCGATTTCAAGAGTTAGTTGCAGGATGCGAGTGCTCTGTTTCATAAAAAAATTCTGCTGGGAACAAAAATTTGCCGTCCGGCTGTCGGGTGCAAGGCTGGAACCGGTAAGGTATGAGAGCTCCGCCAGGTTTCCTACCTGAGCACATTCGTTGCTTTCTTTTTCATCGCGACTCGGCCGCGTCTTTCGGAATTCACCCGTTCTTACGCTTGCTATTCGAGGCTCAGCTGCAAACCGGCTAGTGGAAATAGCCATAAAGTCCGCATTTCATTAATCCTCTTCTCAGTCATCAGTCCAGCTTTTATTTTCATCTGTGAAGTTTGATACATAAGAGAAAAGCACTTTGTCGACTAAAGAAGCAGCCGTCCGGGATAGATACACCCTTTCTTCTGCCTTCACCCTTAAAGACGTCAATGCCTAAGTGTCTGGAGGCGATGGTTCGCCCTACGGCAAATGTGTGCAGAATTCTGTTTACCGCGGTCTGCGACCAAGAATTTCCTGCTACCCTCCTTTTATTACACCAGGAGTAGGCAAGCAGGGGCTATGATGCGAGATGAACCCGAATAGAAGTGGTCAAGCGGTGATTCTAATGGGTCCGCCAGCGATTCGTTGTTGATAGGTTCGCCCCGATTTTTTCAAGATGATAATTTTGCATAGAAGTAGCTTTTTTCTTTCTTTTCGAGATAGTCTCTAGTCTGACTCTTTTGCTAACACCGTATGCCTCTCGTAGCTGAAATGCAAGAATTTTGGGTGGTTCAAGAAAAGATTTGGAGGCGCTCCCTGAACCAATTCGCGCTCGCAGTGGACGGCGCGCGAAACTCACGGGCAAGAGGTGAGTAGCTGCTCCTTGTTGGTGGGTATGACTGGTCCACCGGCGAAGATGATGAGGTCGGTGCCACACTTCTCGAAGCTCTCGGTTGTGCAACCAGGGGGAGGCTTTGTGGTTGGCCCAGCCATGGCGATGGAAGACAATCCTGGTAAAGAGGGTAGGATCAAGATACATTGTTTCGAGTGCACATTCACCACGTAGTGCCCTTTTAAATCAAGTCTGTGTGACCTTGTTTTTTATGGATTTTTTTCATAATTTACTTTTTATTGACATGGCCGGGGAAGGAGATGGCGCCTGACAGTGGCGCCGAATGCTTCTTTTCATATATTACAAGAAATAACTACTGCTGACGACATCAAACGCAACAAAACAAGACAGAACAACACACTGAATACACATTACACAACACTGAGAACACAGCACTTATGAGAAATGTTAACGTTATTCAAAAATTATAAAGAAACACTGATAAATGAGCAAGTATAACCCCGTTTTATTCCTTCGCATTCTACTTTTTGAACGCGAGGCCGGCCGCATACACTGCTTGCTAACCATCACCCGTGACGTCACAGATGCCGGCTGCAAATCGGAGAGCGCAAAATGAATCAAGAAAAGAAATTTTAAAGCCTGAAGGAACTAAAGACGCGTTGTCTTGCAATGTGCACTTTACAGGATTAAGTGGAACAGTCAAGAACCTCGATCCTCATTTCAATTTCCCGAGGATGACGTTGAAGTGAAGCTGTTGTTAGCCTGGTTTCACATTTCAGTAACCTCCTTTGGATTTCGAACCCAGACAACTCCAGCAAGCACGTTTCACAAATTGGTTAAGACGCCTGTAAGACAGAATACACTTTCGATCAAAAATCTTCAAGCCAAGCCTTTTGCTTCTGAGTTGAGCCTCTATGGAACCCCTGAAGCACTGAATCTCTGTAGAGTAAGAGCACCCTCACCCTGACCTTTCAGTGACTTTTCATTTCTATGGGTGCCTCAAGGTCTTCTCCATATAGCCCAAAAATGTAAGCCATGGGCCCTAAAGACATCTGAGCAATACAGTGTGCGTGCTATTGCAGAGCAAGCTAATGTATTGGGTTGTGCACTGTGACAAAAATGTGGGAGAGGCACTGCTTCATTAGTCAAGAATGCGTTCTGTAAAGCCTATATATCTAGTTTCGGCCACGGCGGATGCGTTTGTAGTGCCGCTTGACACGCAAACGACGATGTTCTGTGATTTTTTTGCTCCTCGGAAAACCAGAGGGTATGACTTATTACTTACTTTGTCACCACGCTGTGTACACTGCTTACAGTATCAGTTTTATACGTAAAAATTGATTCCTAACCAATTCGTATTACAAAAGCGACAGAATTTCTGGGGTGCACACCCATTTCGAGAACACGAAAGGCAAGCACATTGTCACCCTGCTTCCTAAGTCACTGCTAGCCATTATCGGAAGCGCATCTCATCGCATATCGGCACTATGGTCTCGAAGCCGTGGCTGTTGAAGTATAGGTGAAACTCATTTTGCGGACATGAATGGGTCGGCTTTTGAATGTCTTCCACGTAGCTCAATACTATCATTTATGGCTGTGACTACTGCGATGGAAGCGTGTCTCCACTCAGTTTAACTGCAGGTTGGAAGGTGCTTAGTTGCGCAATGTGGGTATCAGACAGCGACGTAGCAAATGAAAATTCAAAGCTTTTGTTAGAAGGACTGCGTTGTATGATCTACAGCATTGATGTTGCCAACTTGTCATGTCGTTTCGCGATCCAGTTGTTCGGGACCGCGAATCATATCGCATATCACATTTGCGGAGTAACTATCCTTCCTGTGCGTGTGTCAGAGGTTTACTTCTTTCTTGAGCGTAACAGATCCTCTCCCTTCATGTAAAGGCACAGCGAAACTTAGGACGAAAGAAGTAGACAGACACACGTCCTGTCTCAGTCGCGCTGTGCCTTTACCTGATGAACATGTACCGACTACTTCAAGACAGTACCCTTTTGCAATACATCTCCTCTTCCATGACGTTGATACCTTGAACTCCTGTGCCTTTAGTTTCCTTATACCTTTGCACAGTTTACTTATGGTATAATTTGTCTGAAAGAGAGTCATCCTCATCGCTGACTAGATAGGGCCCTGGATAAAGGCATCCCGGAAGGGTTAGAACTGCGCAAAATAGGAGGACATAGGCAACGAGGAACACACAAAACATCACGTCCTCGTTGCCTATGTCCTGGTCTTTTGAACAGTTTCAACCTCTAGCACGCAAGAACGTCCTAATAAAGGCGTCCTAGCTTAAAAGACCCGTTTACGGTGGCCCTTGAAGAATTCAAGTGATTTGAGGTGGATATTTAGGCCCTTATCTACCGCTCGTCACTGTAACTGATGTGTGGTTATTATAAATTGAATAGCGGATATGTTGCTGAAATTCCTTTGCTTAATGGTATATGAGCAGTGATATGTCATGTAATAATGGATCTGTTCGAGATTATGGCAGTGCGAAGCAGGGGTTTATATAGCCCAAGCACGCACGCACATACCCACACATGCGCGTAAAAATTGTAGTGCATCGCGCCACCGAGACTAGACGTAAGCGTGAAGTGCGTTACTGAAAGGTGCAGGCTATCTTAGGATAGTTCACAGATGAGAACTAAAAGCATTCATGCTTAAAAAACCAATGCATGTGGCAACCGTTGCCCTCCAATTGCAACCTGCTCCAGCATCGGCGAACTGGGAAGCCGGAAAGAACGGAAAACAGATGTTTTCATGCCTCTGTTTCACATTAACGAACTTTCCTCACACGTGACGACGATGGGAGCAGACGCTAATGTTTCTAGTTTTGTGTTGTGGGCGCTTCCTTGATAGTATGTTCCTGTTTTCCGTGTGTGTAGGACTGCAAGTGTACAAGCCTTTTTGTACTTTTGTCTTTGTGTGTACATGTGCACGTGTTTGAGCAGTTTGCGTCACAGCCTGCGCACAATTACAGCATTCTGCATTCGACAACATAAATACCATTGTTCCGTGGGGTACTTTTTCTTCGTTCAGAAAGAAGGGACTGTAATAAGACGAAGCGTTCACCAAAATGTTGCCCAGCTTTCTCTATTTCATTGCATGCGGCTAAGAAACTACTGCTAATGCTTGCGAAACAGAGCTTAAAAATTAACAATGAAAGAGAAAAAGGCGCTGAACAAGTTGGTGTCGATGCTTGCACAGCACGTCTCGACCTGAGAGGAGATTGGTTTTAACAGAACGAAGAAACGGGCATTGACACTGGGTTGACAAATTGTCACGCAAAGTGTGACCTTCAGTTAGCATCTTGGTGAGGGCTAATCGGTGATTCATCATGGTGGCCTTCAATAGGCAAGGCATAGCCGGATCTGGCTTCTCGATGCAGTATGAGCCTTACGGTGCTCAAAAGAATACCTGAGCTGTGATTCAATAGATTTAGCTTCCCTGCAGCCTCCCTGTGCCCTTGGTGCTGTGTGCTACTGAGCATGCCATCGATTTATGTCACAAACCCACGCTATAGTCACCCACGCTATAGTCGCTATAGCCAGTGTGTTGAAGGTTACATTGGCGGAAATTAAGACTTCCCACAGTTTTCAAGATACCTCGCCAGTGCTGCTAACCTTGCCCTTGTAAAAAAAAGCAACTGTAATCATGTAAAAGTTGTCGGAAGCGAAATTTTAATGCAGACTAACTGCAAAATGCGTGAAACAAAAATTCGTTGCATCTGTGCCCAAGAACGAGATATTTTTTGTCACTGCAGTCAGCCAAGTAAAATATGCCATTGGCGTTCCTGGGATTACTGATTCTTGAGCAACCATACCTCTTTCAGCATCTGATTGTTGTCAAGGGGTCACCACAGGCATCTAGGACGGCCTACATTTTTATCACCAATCTGAAGAACGTAGTGGCTGGCTTCACTTTCTCTTTCCTTGCGGAATGCGTCCGTGGTGAAGGGGAAATGATGACCTCCTGTAGATGGCACGCCTTGTATATAATTGCTCGCTTCGGGAATGCCGACGTGTATCGCGATTCACCGAACAAGGCCCCTGGCCTACGTGCACCCCTCCTCGACTTCCGCGGCCCCGAAAGAGATGCCATAAGTTACGTAACACGAACGATGCCAATGTTGGGGCTTTCATTTCCTTGGCGAAAGGAAGGTCAACGCTTTCTTCGAAGAGGTCCAGGCGGGTGCATTTACAAACCACGCTCAGAAAAAGTGAGATAAAGGTAGCCTGCCGGCACGTCGACCCATCGACGGGGAATCACCTGCGCTGGCGTCGGGCCTACAGTCAAGGACGGACGAGGTCGTAATAACATTATTATACTGCCGCATGTACATCTGTGGTGTTCCGTTGTGCGCGCGTGACAGAGAGCTTACGCTTTCCCTTTCAGCTTCCGTTTTTTGTATATATTTTGAGGAGGTTTGAGGGCTAATCCCCAACTTGAGTCGCCTGCGGGGTAGCAACAAAATGTGCTAAACGGCCACCGCATCGGCTCGATTCGTCGAACAGCGTCACGGTCATGTATAAAGAGGGTCACATGACGTTGTCGGGGACTACCGCGCAGCCGTTCAGTATTTCGCTTATCTTTCCGACCACATTTTTCGTCGCTTAGTGCTTGTCGTACGCTTGACTCTCCATCTCTTTTCCTCATGCATAGCGTTCGCGTTTCTCCTTCTATCGCCACCCACACATGCCTTTTTGATTCTCTCCAGCCATCCAGTCGTTACCTGATTTGAATGAGCGATGGATAATTGAAAGCAGTAACGAGAGTATCCTGCATGCGCTATGAATATGTATTGAGTTATAGGGCACGCGATGGCGTTGGTATTAATCGATGCTTTAGCTTCAGGTGGTGGCTGTTTGCTAGTGAGAGCCTGCTGTCAGTGAAAGCCTGCTTCTGGCCTTCGCTCAGGGAATGGTTTAGGCTCGCATGTGCGGTGGCCCACTGCCACGCGTGAAGTTTCTAGTTGGGAAAGGGGTAAACGCAATACGTGCATTACCATTATCATACGCCCATCTATACGAACATATACATATTCAGTAGAGCCTCTGTTGTAAGCACGAAGCGTCAGATTAAATATGTCAAGAAACATCTCTTTCCGCTCAGCGTTAAGCGCCCAGTTGATAACGAGGTGATGAAGTAATAATACATGCATAATTTCTCTAGGACACGGTGGTCCGCAGAGCGCGCAACTCTGCCGCGATCACCCGAAGCACATGTTTTGAAATATTGGGGAGAACTCAACATTACCTCACGCCGTACCGAACATTCAATTTTGCATTGCTCTCAATGCCAACCGCTGCGCTGAAACGATTATGCATAAGTTACGCCTAGGCGCAGCTCTGACGCGAAAACTTTTTATGCAGCATAGGACAAACTTGCGGTAACCTTGAAAGACCTTGAAAGCGAGACACTGAACACCTTCTCGTTGTATTTCAAGCATAAATTGCCCCTCTCGCCGAAAGCATACTATGCATCGGAAAATTCTGTGTGATGTTCTGAAAGCTTTGATGAAATGAGCACTATCCGTGACGAGAAGTCAAAAACTTGGACAAGTGCCCAATAAAGACGTGCAATGCACTTTCTAATTCAATATTTAGATGCGAGCAATATTTTCCACGAGTGTTAACCCGCGGTGCATCAACTGAAACTTACGAACTTGGTGCGACTTGATTTTAGCTTATATCTTGACCTGCGCATCAATGTACTTCTTGACAGTAACAATTACGTATATGTAGTGAATAATATGTGACATGCGTCTTGCCTTCCATGTTACTGGGCTGTTGTCTATGCTTGTGTTCTTTTTAAGAAATTTGTTTCGATTGCTGAGTTCCAAACTTTCTTAAGCGGAAAACTCATTTGTGCAGGACTGGACTGAAATTGCTTTTTGGTGCTGGGCACGTGTTTCAACTTGATGCGAATGATAGCTGCAAAAGAGAATTCTCCAGTATGTACACAGGAAGCTTTGTAATATGGGTGTAATTACCCAATAGCATCCACACAAGCGCAGCCATACGGCTACAAACGAAAGCTATACAGCTTTCTCAGAAACTTCGCAGCTAAAGAAGAAAACGTTTGCGACACCAGCAGTCTTTGCAACCGTATAGCTGGGCTTGGGTGGATGCCAATGAGTAATTAATCCCTCATTAAAAATTCTGCTCCACCTTGGGGGATTCCCCTTAACATTCGACCAGAAGAAGTTTTGTTCGGTAGCGTGACACGCCTGTCTAACGGTCGAATGACACGCTTATTTAACAACACATTCATCAATCAGCCGCTCGAGAAGCTGGGTAAGGTGCAAATAAAGGAGCGTGTTTATTAGGGGACCACCTGCGCACATCATTGGCTGATAGGCGCTCGGCATTCTCTTTTGCACAGGACCCGACGGCGCTTGATAAGAGGGTAATACTCGGCGTCAACAAATTTTCCTTCCTGGAATTTTGCCCAACATACAAGGGAGTGAAGCAATACCACTTGTTGGCACGAGATTCTTTACTCGGAATCATTGAAACCATGTCTGCTGCAATCTCAACAAAGGTGTCGGCTTCGCTGTCACCGCAGCGAATCGCTGTAACGCGCACAAATTTGGCGTCGATAGTAAACGCCAGTAGTAATTAACCTTTCATCACCTGATAATTCGATGAGAAGAAAGCTGGTAGGATACGATGTTAACAATCGGTATTAATAACGAAAGCCCACGGCAGACTTGCAGCCGCAAATGCCCAAAGAAATCGCCGTGAAGCGCAGGAGAAAGAAGGCGTCAGAGATCGCGAGGGCACAGCGCTCCTGTGGCGCCATCTTTGAGCCAAGCTGAGAAGTATATATGATGGCTGAGTGTTGCCTTGATCTCTTCGTTTCTGCTCAAAGCGCATCGTCTTCACTGAGTGGATTTCTTCGTTGTGATTTTGTTTTATGAGGTTTAACGTCCCAAAGCAACTCAGGCCATGAGGGAGGCTGTAGTGGAGGACTCCGGTAATTTTATACCACCTGGGGTTCTTTAACGTACTTTGACATCGTACAGTACACGGCCTCTGCCGTTTCGCCTCCATCGAAATGCGACCGCTGCGGCCGGGATCGAACCCGCTTCTTTTGGGTCAGCAGCCGAGCGCCATAACCAGTCAGCCATCGCGGCGGCTACTGAGTGATTTGCGTTCGCTCGCAACTCTGGTGCGGCTGGTTTACTATGGTTCGTGGTTTCTTACATGCCACAGAAATACCAAAATTGCTCATTAAATCTTGCACCACAGACTGTTCGTCACGAAAACCTAAGCCGCTTGCGTCTTCCTGAAGTCGCCTGAGGTATTTTAATGAACGGGTAGTTTAATTAAAGATCTTTGCACAGAATGACTTTGCCTTTCCTTTTTTTATATGAAAGCACTCGGAGGAATGAATTAGATGAAAATAGAAAATTAAAGACATCGACCAAAAATTCTCAGACTGTCATTTGGTGCCATATTGTATCCGCGGCTAAAACTATTAAGCCAGACAGAAACACTACGACCGGATCCAACTGAAGATCGAATCGGCAGATGATCCTCAATGGAGGCCCTCCAGTGAATGACACTGAGCGATTGCCATGGTATCGGGGTTAATCACCTCAGACCTACAACCGTGGCATCGTAGAAGATAGCAGATGAAAGGGGATGAACCATGGCTTAAGCAGAATAACCGCGGCGTCAGAAAAACCTGTTGAAGCCATTGTCTAAAGGTCATCCTTAGAGGGGCTCCTGTCGATTCGCTCTTGAGTTGTAACCGACTATAAAGACATGGCGTCTATCAGCGACGCTGTCACTGTAGCACCAATGTCGTACATCCTTCGCGTGTAGACCGATCTGCGTAGTCATCAACAGTAGTTACGTTCTATTCGGAACATATTTTTCTTTTTCTGGAAAGTTTTGGGCACACATTCTTCCTAAAAGGAAAATGGAATCACGATTAGTCCTAAGTTTTCAGGAAAATGAAAGACTTAGCAGGAAATTTACGATTATTTTACGGCTAATTATACAGCAAACTGTGGCGATAAATAATTCGGTTATTGTATGACATAGCTGACGCTGCGGGCATTTAGGTTGTCTGTCGAACATTATTAGAACGAAAAAAAGAAAGAAAGGCATTCCCATCTAGCGCCTTCTATCGCACTGTATACGCGCTCCTTTTTAAGTCTCAATTCCTAATTGCGCTGCGAAATATTTCGCCAGCGTGAGCCGGACTGCCAATATGAAAGATTTGATGAGATTCAATGCGTTAAACGTCTTTACGACTATGTGAGGCACCTGCCATGTTAGAGCAGGTCAAACAGAAAGAACGGCGAAACGCAATTATAGCGCTATACCTACCGGCAGCGTTAAGAAAAGAAAAATAGAGGCAGCAAGCAAATAACGGGAACAGGGACCGCACCCAGCACTTCAGGGTAAATAACCTCCTTCGGCCGCGCGCTTCGATTTGTACCCGCACGGGGGCACCGAAGCGTCCTGAAAGCGCAAACCGTTGTAAGAAGAACGCGACGAAGTGGTAGGTGCAATGAAGCGTACAGTCAGACCACTCGTAATTGCAAGGCGATCGGTGTCTAAGCTTTCTTCCGCATTGGACTTCCTGCTGCACGCCGACCCGGGAAAGAAGAGGTGGCAGTTGGTGACAGAAATCGAGGACAACGTGAGAAGGCCCAATACGAAGAATGAAATTCGGGAAACCCACACTGGTGCGACTGTGTTATTCCGTTCCATTGCTTCGCTACTGTCTGAGCTGGAGCGATTTAGTGCATTTCATGTAGAAATGATATCACAAGTTATAAAATTACGCATTGTAGTTTGAATGCAAAGGAAAACGTTTAATAATAATAACTTGTTTATTTCCATCAGTGATGGGGGAGACAGCGGATAAAAGCCGCTTGACAACAAGCGACTTGACTGAAGCCCGCAGCCTCCCTACAAAGCAGGCAGCGATAGAACAACAACAACAAAAAACTCGCAGAAAACACAATATTCAAAATTAATGCACGCACACTTGATAGTCACCAGAGGCTGGCAATTAATGGATTACTACAAAACACCCAAGAAAATAAATCTTCAGACGTTATCGACGTTATTTATCATAAAGTAGAGCTTTAGCAATTAACCCTTTCGTTTTTTCTTGCGCGTTGTAGTAGTACTTGCGCGTTGTACGCGTGTTGCGCGTGCGAACTATGGGACCTAAATTGGCAAATGTGTGAATCAAAAACGGCTTCAGCGTCATAACAAAGTTCGTAACCTGTTTGTTGGAATAACGACAGGATGCAGTGGAGAAATAAATTATGCCAACTTAGGCAATAATTATGCCAAATTATTCAACTTGCATGCCGACTAACCACACTAGCTGCATAGCTCTCCGACGCTCTTGAAAACGGCGGACCCTCGTCGAAGACTTTTGCCTTGGACCTAGGACAGACCTTGGTAAGATAGCGAGTTCACAGGAGTCTTTGCGGATCTTTTTCCCCAAGTGCTGTCCGTAACCGGAGCTCTGATGAAAACCCTTTAGCTGAGTGTGTATAACGTGTCCCTTGTCCCTATGGTGATCAATGAACTACGTTCAACTGTCTCTTTCATTTTTTTTTGTTTCATTTACCTATGCTTCAGTGCCCTGCAAAATCGGCACTTTAGGTCTGCGTTCAATTCTTATCTCAATGGCAAACCTTTTCCCATGGCACAAATTAGCCCTTTCGATATGAAAGCAATTATAGTGGTACGAACCGCTGCAGCAATATTTGTAATTAATGATGATCAGAAGTGAAAATTGCAATTGAATACCTTCCTTTAAAAGCTATTAAGTGTAAACAGCTGACCAATGCGAAATTTTTCGCCTCTCAAAGATTGATTATTTCATCCACTTGGCTATTTCACACGCAAAAAATATCATATGCATAGGCGTCAATCCAAAGTCAGCTGGCATGCTTGCAGTCGCCAGAAAAAAACTTTCGGAGGCATTTGTCTGTAACTGACCCTCGCTGCGGTCACCAGCAGAACGACATCACTTCTAAAATACTTGTTATATTCTTTATAATATACATGTTTAAGATGCTTTAAAAATTGAAAATAGGACATCATACTGCGCGCCCACAGCTTGTGAACAATAATCGGGCTCTTAACGTCAGTCTCCACCACTTAGGCGCAGCGCATCCTTCACGACATCGCAATTTATATGACTTCATCAAACTTTGAAAACGGCACTCATCCCTTGCGCCTTCGATCTGGATTATTCCTTCTTCCCTCTTTTCTCCTTATTTCCAGCACTTCTTTAATCCTCCTGTGAAGCATAGCCAGCCAGAATTCTGTATTGGTCAACCTGCAAGTCTCCTTTCATACCCCCCGCCGTGGTGGCTCAGTTGTTACGGCGCTCGGCTGCTGACCCGAAAGACGCGGGTTCGATCCCGGCCGCGGCGACCGAATTTCGATGAAGGCGAAATTCCAGAGGCCTGGGCGCTGTGCGATGTCAGTGCACGTTAAAGACACCCAGGTGGTCGAAATTTCCGGAGCCCTTCGCTACGGCGTCCCTCATAGCTTGAGTTGCTTCGGGACGTTAAACTCCAATCAACCAAACCAAACCCTTCATAGCCAAAGCTTCTAGACAAAAGTATTTTTGAACGATAAAGAGTTTATGAGCGCAGTTTTTTCATATATTGTAATATTTCACTATAATGATCAATAGATCCGCAGACCTACCGTCGGCAGGCTTGAATTTTTTTGCTACCGTCAAAAGCGCTCCCCACTGGTTTCCTATGGCAGTCTTAGCTGCTCGATGCGTTCGATGGAAGCGCTGCTAAAAAGAATGATTTTTCTACATATCGGAATAATAGACCACCACGTTCAGTATTTATTCAGCAGTACCTTACAAGCTTCTGGTATTCAAAGTTATTGTGCAAGAATGTTGAGCATAGTGTACTGCTAGCTGTTTTCGCTTTCAAGCATATACGTCAAGTTCCTCGCCGTGATTATTCTCAGAATGTCAGCTTAAGTCAATTTCACAACAAATGTGTTGTCCGATGATGTCCAGTCAGCCATGAACCGCCATATCGATATCTCAGCAAGGTTCCTTATTTCGGCCACAAATCTAACCCCATGTTATCCGCGGGCATGCTTCCCTCTCTTGGTGGCCACTCTTTTACCTGAGCAAATCATCGGCATCGCTCGCTACCTACCTTGCTGAAAGCACCCCACTCCTGATTTTCGTTAAGATGTCGTCAACACGCATTCGGGACTCTAAATGCCGCCTCCGCCATTTTTATTCCTGCGCTCCTAGAAAGCCTTCTTGATTTGCTTACTTAGTTTAGCAAACAGCCGACCCAAAAGTGGTTCCAATTCCAGAGGTAAGGGAGGTAAACGCATCTCGAAAGTAGAAATAAAAGCGGGAGCAGTGAGTGCCCTCTCTTTGTAGGTGCTGTTCTAGAACTACAGAGCAATTTTTGTCAAGGCGATGTCCCAGTTTTGTCGGCATGTCGGCAGATTCACCATTACCATCGTGTTCTTAACAGCACCTTAGAATATTCCACAGTTGCCTCACAATTAAAAGTGATTTGCAAGAAAGCTGCACTTGCAACTGCTATTCAGCGCTCAAATGCACATTTGTAGACAATTTTAAAGGATTGACAAAAAGAATAATAATAAACAAGTTTACAAGCGGTCACAAATATTGTACATGTGTGAGCACCGCTGCTTCATTTGTAGTTTACGAATTCCCTTAGTTGTTTTTTTTACGTTCTGCCCACTCATTCATAAATATCTTATGGTTGACCCAATAAAATTTCGTTTGAGGTCAATGCACCGTCCTTGCTGTTTCCTTGCCCGTGCCTCCAATGCGGCGTTGTTAGTGTAAACCAGAAACTCGCCCAGACATACTTCTTACGGAGAATTTTAGGCGTCCTGAAGCGGCATGTGTTCACACGAAAGAGTTCATTTTTGAAGCACTTCATTTTATGCGGTGTCGGCTGTCCGTAAACATTTTTTTCATTGTAACCTCTCTACACCGGAAGATTGGGAAGGCAAAAAAAAACATTGCACACCTGTACAGAGGCCGTAAAATCGACGGCCCGTGCCTAAGCGAACGCAAATATATGAAACACAATTTAAACCTAACAACTCTGAACAACGCGCATATGCAACTGAATAGACGGTTTTGCAACATACACTGATCAACAGAATTTCGTATATATTTGTCGGCGTGGTAGCTTTCTCAAGGTAAACTTACGGCTCTGTTGAAGCAAGCCGCAGAATAAAGCTGGCCTAGAGAACAATGCGTCCTTGGGCCTGGAAGTATACCCATGGCATACTGCGTCTAGTGCTTTCAAAAGCCTTCGTTAGTTCCCATAACTAGTCTCCAGTACCTGATGCGTGGAAAACATGCTTCGCTGGAGCCAGTATTTAATCGGCTATTACTGACAATCAGTTGCTAAAACAATAACAAAGGAACAAAAGACAAAGTGAACGAGGGTTGAGGGGGAGCCTCAGTCCGCGAGCGGACGTTTCGACACGAGAACTTGTCTTCGTATCTTTCTTCCCTCTCGCTACCATGGGTCCCCATATGTTACTAAGATTTTCTCTGTCTTCATTTCTATTTCTTGCTGAGCTGGTCTCTGCCAACCTATTGAGCGGTCCGTGCTTGCAGGACATTAACTGTATCATTATACTTTGTATCTTTGTAAGTTGTATCTTTGTGATGCGAAAGCAAGATAACCACTGATCCTTAATGGTAACGGAGTGGATTCCAAGAGAAGGCAAGCGCAGCACGGGGCGCCAGAAAGTTAGGTGGGCGGATGAGATAAACAAGTTCGCGGGGATACGGTGGCCGCAACTTGAAAAGGACAAAGTTAATTGGAGACACATCGAAGAGGCCTTTGCCCTGCAGTGGTCGTAGTCAGACAGATGATGATGATGATAATGGTGATGACAGAGCAGCGTATACCCCTGTTTGGGATATTACTCAACGCAGCCATGAGCTCTTATTTTAATGACCTGCTTATTGATGAGCACATAATACAGCAATGAGCGCAGTCCCGACGCTTGTTAGTTTGTTTTTTTTCTCCTTATCGTACGTTAGTTAAAAGGCATGTTGTCCGCGGCTAAGAGTCCGTGTTTTTTTACAGGATATCATTTACTCGTTTACTATGTACGGCTCAGAAGCGGAGAACTGCAATTGACATATTTAAACAACAACGCCAAGTAACACGTGGCAATATCGCTAGTATCAGCCTTCGTTAGCCCTCACCTGCTTGCCTTAATATCTCCCCGCTGCCAGAAAAGCCTACGAACTTGTTCTAATCTGGCGCACATGCGATTTCGTCACTATTCGGAGCGTGCAAGCATAAAAATCAATGAAATATTACCAGGAACATGACCTTTTTTCCTCATTTGCCTCACATAGGGAAGAAAGCCGTCGCTCAAGGTTAGGCCTAAAACGAGTGATCGTAATCGCAGCCGCTTAGGCGTAAACGAAATACATCTACCCGTCATGCTGCAAGTTGTCAACTCACCGACGACAAGTAGAGTTCTCAGGGCGATCATCTTCACTGCTTTTCAACTGGTAGCTCCTCGAAGAAGACTGATAACGGTGTAGGAAAGGACGTTATACCTGGTCGCGACGTTACTCTATACGCTTTCGTATCCAATACCGTCACTGCGACGAGCCGATCGAGAACACTCCAGAAACAAGACTGAACAAGGCCCCCGAAAAAAAGGATAGCTGGTCGACGGGCGCAGCTTTTTATAACCTACACGGAACAAGACGACAGAATCGGAGGAGCAGGAGGGAGGATGAGAAGGAAAGGGCGTTGCAAGGCTCGATTGCAGAGACGAGGAGAAGTTTGCCTACAGCTAATGTGCGGCCAACACCGACGCGGAGAAGAAGAGGAGACAATTGGGGCCACCAGCCACGAACGAAACCCCCCATCGTACCTTTGACGATCCCCCCCCACTGCACCACCTCCCTCAGTTCGAAGAATAAGAATAATAATAAGAAAATTCGACAACGTCGACGCTTCTTTCCACGCCCAAAGGCTACTACTCCGCCTATGCCTCTCCCAGACAGCAATCTCAGCCTATTTTCTGTTTCCTTTTTCTGTTTGAAGCGAGAGACACACGGCGAGACATGGCTGGGCAGGGTGTAGGCAGCAGCAGAAGCAAGATTCGGTTAGCGCGGCTTCTCAAAGCCGCCGTCGCTTCCTTGTGCGAGGAAATAAGCCGACTGCAAAGCCACCGGACGGGTCGGTGAAAGTGGAGCAGCGGCGGTGGGCGGCCGAATGTGGGGGCCGTCGGGTGGCCGGGCGGGTTGCGGGAGAGCCTGCGCTTGCTTGCTTGCTTACCTGCCTGTGTCGGCAGAACGAGCTTCGAGCGCGCAAGGGTGCGTACGGTGGCACGGCGCTGACGACGACGATGACCTGGCTGAGGTCAACGTGCAGCCCAGACAAAAGTGCGATGCTCCCCCCCCCCCCCCCCCCCCCCCCCCCCCCCCCCCACCCTGGCGGGCTACGCGTGAGGCGACGTGTCTGGGAGGCGCGGGATCGACAAAATGCCGCCCTTATCGAGGATAGAGCGATAGCGTATAATGGAGTCCTCTTGACAATGTAGGACAGCTTTCTTTTCAAGAGAAATCTGACTTGAAGACTTTCACTGAAGAAGGGCGCTTTCAGAAATACAGTTGACTGCTTCTTATTTGTGTATTTCTACCTCAAAGGCCTGCAAGTGGGCATTACATGTGGTTCTGTCCATGACATGCAGTTGTCTCCCTTTTTCTGTCGTCCTTCGCCTGCCAGCCCTGAATGTTTAAACAAGGGCTTTGTTTGGGTCAACGAATTTATGGCGGATGGTGTCATATGCACCACGCCTTTTTGAGCCATATGCGTAGGGGGGCTAAGAATAGTTGCTCAGAAGAAAATTTCGCGCTGAAGGGAGATGGGCTGAGAAGGGGAGAGGGAGGTTGTCGGCCTTTTTCTTAAGTCTGCATATACGCTCAGTAAATGGAGTCTTATGCCTAGTGGAGCATGGCGCAGGGTTTTGGGAGCGCCCCCCTTCTGGCCAGGTGACCTAGGGAAGTTTGGACCCTAAGGCCCTAAGGAGCTATTGAGAATGTTCCATCGGTTGCTACCTGACCAAATCGACCCGTGCCCAAGGAGAATGTACACTTTTGTAATGTGCGCTACAGCTGTAGTCATTTCCAGCTTAGGAGAGGTGGCATGTACCTCGCTAGTTGAGTTTTCCTTTCCGATAGCTTTGTTGCCCTGCAGAAATATGTAAAATAAAGTACAGTTCAGCATACCGCTCGTTTGCACGAGAACGGGAAAACAGAAACTGAAGGTGGCGCTCGAGGCCTCACAAAACTTTTACTGACAAAGGTTTTGCAGTGCTAGTAACAGCCTGCCCTTCGCAGCGGCGCCGTGCATTGGATATTTAATTTTTCTATATGTAGGACATCGGAGTTCTCGGCAAAATTAAAAAGACATATGTATACCTCTTGATGTGTACACTCATGGAAAACAGTTTGCGGGGTGCGTTCTGAAGGAAAAAAAAATACTTCTTTGTAGTCGCACAAATCACGTGAATAAAACCCATTGAAGCACAAAGAGATATCCGCGCTCCATCCTCCGGAACAATACGAGGTGATTGACTGGCGAGGCAACCCAAAAATGATTTTTTTTTACCATGAAAAATGCGCAGAATATAACCAGCCCATATATATAGCGTTCATTGATTACGAAAAAGCATTCGGCTCAGTAGAAACCTCAGGAGTCATGAAGGCATTGCGGAATCAGGGTGTTATGTGTTATGTGAAAATATTGGAAGATATTTATAACGATTGCACAGCTACCTTAGTTCTCCATAAAGCCAGCAATAAAATTCCAATACGGAAAGATGTCAGGCAGGGAGCTACGATCTCGCCTATGCTATTCACTGCCTGTTTACAGGAGGTATTCCGGGGCCTGAATTGGGAATAGTTGGGGATATGAGTTAGTGGAGAATACCTAAATAATTTGCGATTCGCGGATACCATTGCCTTGCTAAATCACTTAGGACATGAACTGCAAAGCATGATCAATGAATTAGGCAGGCAGAGCAGAACGGTGGGGCTAAAAATTAACATGCAGAAAACCAAAGTATTGTTCAACAGCTTAGCAAGGGAACAGCAGTTTAATAATAATAATAATAAATTGTTTATTTGAAAAATTACATTGTACAATTTACATTGTACGCAGTTGGTAGCCAGGTGCTGGAAATAGTAAGAGAATATGACTATTTAGGGCAGGTAGTGACAGCTGATCCGGATCATGAGAGGGAAATGACTAGAATAATAAGAATGGGGTGGAGCGCATATGGCAGGTTATCTCAGATCATGAATGGCAGTTTACCAATATCCCTCAAGAGAAAAGTATACAACAGCTGTATCTTACCGGTACTCACCTATGGGGTGAAACGTGGATGCTAACAACGAGGGTTTAGCTAAAGTTAAGGATAACGCAGCGAGCTATGGAAAGAAAAATGATAGGTGTAACGTTAAGAGATCGGAAGCGGGCGGAGCGGGTGAGAGAAAAAACGCGCGTTAATGATATCCTATTTGAGATCAAGAGGAAGAAGTGGGCTCGGGCTGGGCATGTAATGCGAAGGCAAGATAACCGCTGGTCCTTAAGGATAACGGAGTGGATTCCAAGAGAAGGCAAGCGTAGCAGGGGGCGGCAGAAAGTTAGATGGGCGGATGAGATTAAGAAATCTGCGGGAATACGGTGGCCGCAACTGGCAAATGACAGGGTTAATTGGAGAGACATGGGAGAGGCTTTTGCCCAGCAGTGGGCGTAGTCAGGCTGATAATGATGATCATAATGCTGATGCATGCCGCATACTTTTGAAGCTGAAGATGAGTTTACTTTGGCAACAACCCACACGTTCAACTTTCTCGGACAAATATTTTGAACATTGGGAAATTGTAAGATACTGCTATAGAAATATTGAAGGTAATGGCCCATTCTTGTGATATGTAGCAAAATCTTTCTTTTAAAGTGCTTCCATCGATCGCATCGAAGAGTTAAGACTGCCGTAGAAAACCAGTAGGGAACGCTTTTGACCACCGCAGAGAGAAAAAAAAATATAAGACAGCCGCGGGTTATGTGCGGATATATTGACTGTTATAATGAAATCTTCCACTGTAAGAAAAAAGTGGGTTCATAAACAGTATCGCGCTCAAAAAAATGTTTTTGTCCAGAATTGCTCGGTATGTCAAGAAGGTTGACGAAATGCTATAATATGGCTGTACTAACCTCGTACCGTAACTTTTCTCAGTGGTATGCCGGACATTGGTCTTCTTGACGCATATTAAAACCATCTTGCATTCCCCTTGGCTCTGTATTCATCCCATTTATGTCCTTATATTTGTATCAATTATTACATTTAATGATTTTCTACACCCTTCCCTTTCCGCCTGTCCCTTCAAAAAATCTTTCTCCAGTGTAGATCAGCATCTCAGTGCTCCTTACACGTCGCGTGGAAAGCCGCGGACGCTGCCACGATCTCTCTCCTTGAGCTTCTCGAAGGTGTTGTGTACTCGGAGTGCCCAAAGACGTTCCGTTGATGTCGTTGGTGACATGTTTAGGGCAGTTTTATCGGCTCCCCTTCTGATGATATATCAGTGGCCCTTCTATCAACGACTCTAATCTCTTGATAGGGGAGCCAGTAGGTAGTCCTGCTTATAACCAGGGCTTGGACTAGGCGGAAGGTGTCTTCCTCCCTCGTTTCTTTCCGATGTCAGGTTACCCTTCGAATCATTGGATGCCATTCACTGAAGGAGAATACAAACACATATACTAGTCTTCACGTTTTACACATTAGACCCACACAATACCCAAGTTACTGTCCCTGGTGCGGAACAAGCCTCTGGCTTTACCATACGTCTTTGGAATGCCAGGACAAACCGGACATGAAGCTAATAGCGCCACACCCGACCCACGAGCAGTGGGAGGAGGCCCTGACCAGCGTTAACCTCGACCAGCAAGCCTGGTTCATCCATGGCTCCTGAGAATTACTCTATCCTAAATAAAACTTTTCTATCTCTTTCCCCTCATCCGCTCCAATCTTTGTTTTTCTGCGTGTTTTTCTTCAATTCGGCACAGAGCATGTCGTATAGTACCGCGGGAAGTATGCCCCTTCTCTCTTCTTGTAGTTGACTTGAGCTTCGACCAAAGGTCTTGCGGCAACACTAAGCGCGCACGCGTCAGGATGTTCTGCAATGCAGGGTTGCTGTGCTGTGCGCAACAAACCTCCTACACCAACGTGGCCTTGAAAAGGAACTCTGTTTCCTCAGCCTTGAGGATGTTGCACTGGCGAGAACGACGTTCCGCTCGTTACAGTCAGCAGTATGAATATGCGCAGCTCATATGTCCCCACCAAGAGTTTTGCATCCTGGTGATAATAGTTGTGCGATGGTTTCACTCGAAGGAATGGCGCGCAAAAACAGGACGCTGAATAAAGAACACAATAAGCTCTCGCACTGAAGTGTTCTTCTTTCAGTGTCCAGTTTTTTTTTTCTAGAGCAATTCCTTTCTGTGAAACTACGAAGCAACAAGCCCAAGTAACCACCCTTTTACAGTAGTGTGATGGCCTTGGATGGCCAGGAGAGTCAGACTTGGATCTGATATTCCTAACTTGGAAAAAGGAGGGAGCTGGCTTGAAAACACCTCCCTGTCCTGCTCCTCTACGCTGAACCAAAAAACAAACCAATGCTGAAAAAAAAAGAGAGTGAAAGTCAGAAGTAAGGAAGCATTGACGACAGTCTGAGCTGCCGACGCCGTGTGCAGCGGCCAATGTAAGCATGAGAGTACCTCAGCCTGCTCCATGTTAAGTTTACATGGTTAGCTCAAAACTACTGAAAATGTGAAAATTGTTTGGCTTATGGGGTATCAACGCGCCAAAGTGACTCAGGCTATGAAGGACGCCGTAGTGAAGGGCTCCGGAAATTTCGACCACCTGCGGTTCTTTAACGTGCACTGACATCGCACAGTGAACGGGCCTCTAGAATTTCGCCTAATCGCTATTCGACTGTCGCGGCCGGGATCGAACCCGCGTCTTTTGGTATGCAGCCGAGCGCCATAACCACTGAGCAACCGCGGCGGCGGAAATGTGAAAACGAAGAACCCTATAGTAGAGCGAAAGGGAATTTGGTCTACCAGCCGCCGAAACGCTACACAAGCAAACCACCACCCGAAAATTTGTCTACGGAAGACCCCCCTGATCTCCTCTAGGAAAAGATGAGACGGGATTTAGGGTATAGGAGCATAGCTTCCATAATATAAATTATAGAGAATGGAATGTGAACGGGGACACTGTCGTCTTCGATCCGATTATTTAGACACGCGAACAAGAAGACAGAAAAATATAAAGTATATAGCAACTAAGCGGGGTTTTGCAAGCATCTCACCTGGGCAGCTCAGGCACTTAACCTCCGCAGAATAGGAAGATGGAGAGGAGGAGCCTTGCAAGCGTTGAGCAGCAGTTTTTCATCTTATATAGCTCTCCTCACGCAAAGTCGCATTTGATAGATTTCCAGTGTAGATAATTTCACTTGCGCTGTCGCTTCGTCTCCAACAGATCAGGCATCGAAACTCATAAAAATGCAATTTGGAGCCTTTTTAGGCTAAATATGTGCAGTGATGTACTATGAGTAATGCATCGCTTATCTCCTGTCTCCTGCCATATTCAGTATAACTGGCTAGACAGTATAACTTGACGTCTCGGTCGACGAAGACCAATAAAATTTTGCTATTCCTATAGCCCCTAAAACCAGTAACCATATTAAGGGCTCGGTTCAAGTGCTAAACTTAAGAGCGAAGCTACACGAGTCAAAGCTCCGTTGTTTGATCACGTAATGAGAAAGGAGGAAGAGTATCTCAGAAAAATGGTGTGGGCGATGCAGTTCCAAGGGAAGAGAACTGGGGCAGATGAAGCAGAATTTAAAAGGAAGAGCCGGTTACTATAGGTTAGGACGGGACAAAGTGAAAGACACTCAGTAGAAACAGCAATCCCATCCCAAGTGTGATGGTTTTAAGGCGGAAGAAGATAGCCTCCGCAGTGAAGTTGCTTAGCGCTTAGCAGAGTTCACGTGTTTCGTTCGATCTTCTTACCAATATAAACGTCGTTAGGCCAATATGAAAGAAGCCAACAGCCACAGAAACCAAGGGGCACCAGGGATTTTTTTTAATTTAGTTATTTATTTCGTGGTGTTGATCAATTTCGAACATTACTGAATATGTTATCGCTTAAAGCTAATTGATTAGAAAAGCAGAAGAAAAAACAACCACATGCCTCCGGTGGGATCCGAACCCGCGACCTCCGAATTACGCGTCCGGTGCTCTACCTCTGAGCTACGGCGACGGCTGTCAAATCTTCTGTTTTCAGGGGTATTGATGTTTACAAGTAACCTAACCTTGAAAGTGTTCATCAGCGCCACCCTCGTTCATAAGCGGCGGACTTAGAACGTCCTGAGTTACCGCAGGTGTGACGTAGAACGTAATCTAACGGAGAGGGTGGAAGCTGCGTGAGAACCCACTTATGCTTCCTATGGCGTCAAGGCTGCCAGAACCGAGGCCCTCGCTAAGCAATTAAGCAAACAAGGGAAGGTGTTGTTGTTGTTGTTGTTGTGACTGAGAGAAGGATGAAGAGGAAATTGCACGGGCCTGCTACTGGCTCTAGCCAAGCCACCACCGCTGCCACGTACAGATAGAGGAGAGTTATAAGATCAGAGGAAAGAGAAAAAGGAAAGAAAAGACGCGCGTCGCAGCAACAACTGCGTCCGCCGGAGCGGACGCTGCTCAAAAAGAAGCGGCCGAAGCCGCACTCGCCGAAGCGAGAACAGATACACCACATGGCCGAAGCCGCTATGAGGGGCTCGTTATAAATATGAAAGAAGCCAACAGCCACAGAAACCAAGGGGCACAGGGGATTTTTTAGCCCTTTTAACAGCTAAGACTAGGCGCTCCGCTGTTGAAAATTGGTTTTGAGGAAAGGAAATGGCGCAGTAACTGCCTCACATATCTCCGTGGACACCTGAACCGCGCCGTAAGAGAAGGGGGTAAGGTGGGAGTGAAAAAAGGAGAGAAAGAGGTGCTGTAGTGGAGGTCTCCGGAATAATTTCGATCACCTGGGGATCTTTAACGTGCACTGACAACGCACAGTACACGAGCGCCTTTTGCGTTTCGCCTCCATCTAAACGCGGCCGCCGCAGTTGGGTTCTAACCCGGTCATTCCGGCTCAGTAGACGAACACTTTAAGTACTGAGCCACCGCGGCGGGTACGCACCTCGCTCTTCCTTCATCGCTCTTTTACTTCAGTAGTAGCGAAAAGGCGCTAGAGTCGTCCGTGATGCACTCTGGGACAACTCTAACGTCTCTAAGGTCTGAACATTGCTTTAGATTTCCTTACAAAAATGTCTGAATCCCTTGCTCTGCTTTGCCTCTCTAGGCTCTGTACCACACTTTACCATTTGACGGGCTCCTTTTCGCAGCTTTGCCGATTCTCCCCAAATCGGGCCATGAGTAGCAACGTTTATAGATATATTGCGCTGTTACCGTGTCTTGCTAGAACATGGCCGAGCCTTTCGAGAGGAAGAATGCTCAATTCGCGAGGAAATGGCGACACAGCTTCACCACCACGTAAGAAATCAGACGAAAAAAATTCCTGTTTTTTTTTAAGTCTGACTCTTTCTCGTCGGCTCTATGAAGATTTAAAAAAAAGAAAACTCTCATGAGGAAGGCACTGCCCCGCAGCAACAGCTTATGCACTGAGTGAAACATAGGTCCATGGGAGAGCGAAATGTAGAAAGACGCCGAGGGCCGGAGGGAGATATTGCAGGAGCCACTAGGAGAGAAAAGAATGAGCTCGGCGATGCAACGAAACGGGTCACGTGAAACAGGATGTGTAGAAAGATCATGTTTAGCGTTTGTAATGCCGATAGAGAGAGGAGGAACTGGGGAAAACAAAGGGGAGGAGGATGGGGCGGTGGGGCAAAAAGATTGAGCAACCCCCAATTCCTATGAAAACAGCTGTTTTTGTAGACAACTTCAGTGCGAATTGGACGCAGACTCCAAGTGTGCCTCGTCTCTGCTTTCGTCTGTTTAAAGTGGCGTCTCCGTGGCGCTTAATTTGTTTTGTTTTTTTATCCCGGATACAAGGCCACCCCTAGTTTTGGCATGTGAGTTGTTCCTTCCCTTTAAGTGAAGCGGTGATTACGTTGTCGTCTTCATTTTTGTTTGTCCTTCAAACCATCTAACCAAAGCCACATACTGTCTTCCCCACTGAACCAGGAAGACTTATATGGCAACTTCCAGATCCCAAGCGTAAGGTGTGCTGAGTTTTTGCGGCCTGATTTTTCTGGATTTTAGTGGAGTGATTCTTGATTCCCGTTCTAAAGTTATGGCACGTGTTCTTTCTATTGATGCTCCAGTGCCCACATAAGGGAGAACAGCGGTTACACGAACCTGACGCCTCACCAGCGTGCGTGGTTACTTGGAAGCTGCGTGAACTGCGGAATAGGCACGCAGAAGTGCCTCGAAGTATTCATATAGTTGATGCACTTGTGTGCGAACCGCTTGCATAATCACGAAAGGTGATCTGGAACGTAATCTATGCAAAAGACGACGAACGCGAAACATACTGCGAGCCTTAATTTGTTGGGCTCCATAACATTCTTATTTCTGCCCATTTCTTGAATGACGAGACCTTCGCTTTTGAAGCGAATATATTCTGTTTGAATCTCAGCTGTACCTCGATCTGTCATATTTGACTTTAAGAAGCAGTAAAGTGTGTAAAACTCTATAACTGATGGGAATGTGTGAAGAGACTGTGTCGCCAGGAATACGGCATGCCAATATTTGCTTTCAAAAAAGCTTTTAAAGGGATACTGAGGCGGTTTTCGAATCCGGTAATTTTTTAGGGTTTTGAAGTAGTGTCATTGCTGATCACGTGTGCGAAATTATTTTTTCAATTTTTGCTAAAACAGCGGCGCAATCACCAATTAAAAACGCGATGTTCAAATCTCCCGCGCCCCGCGAGAGCCTAGGAGAGGAGGACAGCGGAGAGGGAAACCTAGTCCATGTCGGCCAACGTGACGTCACGTGGAGGAGCCGGGGATACTTCGGCGCACCCGAGCGAGCTTTCAGCGCGCGTTGTGTCTCGTGCTGCGTGCGTTGTGACGTACAAAGTGTATCAGCCGACCTAGAGAATCAGATTCAACATGAGGTACTACTCTGCGTTCGTGTCCATGAACAAATACGGCCGAGACTGTGTCGTCTTCCACTGTTTTTCGCAAGATCATAAGCTCGCAGCGCAAGCGCTCGCTGCTGTGATCAAGAATTCAAGCTGACCAAAGCAAGCCTACTCTGCTCGAAGCACTTTCGTAAGAGCGGCTACATGCAGAGCTTGTCCCTAATGTGACCTCTGGAGATTTCTGTCGAAAAGGCGCGGCTGAACCATGACACAGTTCCTTCGATTTTCTCGCGCATGAGAGGCTTGTCACCATTCCGAAGAAGCGCCTCTTCTAAATGTAGAAACATGCTCACTTAGCCCCTGCAGAAACCTTATAGAGGCTCAAGCATGTGTCGCTCTCCTCAGCTTAGGTGCGGCCATACCACTTGAGGCGTGCTCAGCAAGGCTCTGTTAGTGATTTTATACTCAGTTCGAAGTGTCCAAGCAAACAAGCAAGCAAAGCAAAGCACAATAAAGCAAAGCAAGCATCGAAGCTCTTCATATGCGGCATCTCGTTTAATCGTAGCTACGCGATTAAAATGAAAGCGTTCGACATATGTCTGTGTGATTTCGGATGCAAATTTAAGAGAGAACTGAATGCCAACCATGTATTTGCAAAAGACACCATGTTTCGCAACCTCATTCGGTTTCTTCAAGTTGTGGCAGCGGGCGAGTTGCAGCTAGCTTGGCTTTTAAACAGGTATTAAGTTGGCCACCACTTCACTGAACCTAAAGTGCAAATCTAGGAAGGGCGAACGTTACCGAGAACCGATTAATATTTTATGGCATCTGCTGTACGCGCCACGAGTCAAGCAGCAGCCTTGTGCGCGTACTTGGCTTCGTTTCCAGCGCACTATGATTGCATCACTATCCTGTGGTCACATGCCTCGCAGTGCTTGGCCACTGCGCTTTGCTCATTTTGACATCAACTTTGTGCTGCTGCGTTTGCTTGAAATAATTTATTGCCCCAACCTACAACGCCGGGTACTGAGAACAGGATTTTTCGTACACAGCGCTTTGGGCCTTTTCCTTAGGATGACGCTCTTTCGGGTGAGCCAGGAGGCGTTCGGTGGTGGTAATTGACTTGAGTATTGTTCGCACCCCTTCCTTTCCGAGAATACCAGCCGAGGTTGTACTGGAACCTTTTACGCATGGTCTGCATACGCGTCTTTCACAATGGCGTATGCTTGTGCTAGGCGTAGAATTTTTTGCCTGCGTCTTTTTTGGTTTCAGGTAATACGTGTAATGAACAAACCTAGTATACTTTTCTTTGGAGGTCAGTAAAAAAATAGTCGCCATATTCACTTTTACAACACCACGGAAAGCTGTGATCTGCACTCAACGCAGCGCCGGATCCGCATCGGCAGCTTCTCCGGTCCTCAAAGTGTCGTCACGACCTCTTGACCAATCACGGGTGGCGGCGTGCCGCACGGTGTGACCCGTGGCACAGACCGCATATTTCAGCTAAAAAATGCAATTCTAACTTGTTTTTGCCTTATTTGGATGCGATATTCCAGTACACTGCAAGAAAAACTATAGGACGCCGCGGCCAGCCTGATTTTCAAAAAAAAAGTGCTTCAGTCTCCCTTTAAGCACTTTGTAAGTCATGTTCCTGAAGTAAAGCTTCAACACATGCAAGGAAAGGCCGGGTGTTGTAGCTACATCTCAGTTATCTTTAAAAATTTGACAGAAATTTGGCGTAATGTGACCGTAATTTCAGTTTCAGCAGTTACGTCGATCATGTAGGCTCTCACATGCATGACGCATGGTTGTTACCTCTATTACTTGCAAATGACCCAAATGACCCCCTTACACCCATTATTCAATGAAGTAACATGTCAAGTTGGTCGGCAGTCCAGCATTACGTCGTTGCTCTTTGCGAGTGTGTGACTTCGGAACGTAGGAATTCTGAACGCTTGTTATATTTTTTTACCAAATGCTGTACTCCTTTGCGTTTGTTCACTACGAAGCTACACTACCTCCTCAAGCCTTCTACCTCACAGCATCTTAGACATTTTATTACCTGTCCATCGAACTCTCTCTTCTGTCCTTCTGTCCTGTTCAACTTCCTTGCGCACGTTGTTGGGACTGGGAGTCCGAGCCAGGAAACGGTCGAGGCGACGGTGAGTAAAAGGACGTTTATGTACAGTATGTACAAGGGCTTTTACATGATACAAGGGTCAAGAGCACCACGGACAGGCACACAGAAGAAGGGCGGCCCCGGCGGCGAGCGTAGCTCCGGCGTGATGGCTCTTCTGCTGCCCGTCTGCTGCTCGGGTTCAGCGCGGCTCCGTTTTTATAGCCGCTGGTAACGGTTACGGCAGCCAGCCGTTCAAATCCTCCAATCACTGGCCACCGTTCAAATTAGACCAATGGTCGAGAGCCGGCGAGCGTCGGAGGAGTTCGCACCGACGGAGAGGAGGAGAGGAGGAAGGGTCCGTGTCGGCGCCGCGGCGGCGGGATGAGTCACGCTCCATGTCGCGACTTGTCCGAGAAAGTCTGGGCCTGCTTTGAGCGCCGGCGGGCGCGCAGCGCTGGTTTAGACAGGCCCGCCAGCGAAATGTGGGCTCCGGCACTACAACGTCGAGTCGTCCTTCTGCTATGTTCTGTACCGTGAAACCCCAGTGGGTCCGGATTCTTCTGATAATGGAAAGTGATCTGAACTTCTGAAGCCAAATTTACGAATGTCGTATAGAGAAATTCGAATAACATCATCAGTTCCCGCTTTTCTTCATGGCTACTGTGGTGGGGCGAAGGCCCCGAAGGAACGGAGACGAGGCTCATTGCTCGAGTGGAAGACAAAAGACTCTTTCTTTGACGATGACGCCGATAATTGTCATTTTTGGCCACATAACAGTCAAAATCATCATCATCAGCCTGTCTACGCCCACTGCAGGACAAAGGCCTTCCTCATGCCTCTCCAATTAACGCTGTCTTGTGACAGCTGCGGCCACCCTATCCTAGCAAACTTATTAATCTCACCCGCCCACCTAACTTTCTGCCGACCCCTGCTACGCTTCTGTACGCCTGGAGTCCACTCCGCTACCCTTAAAGACCAGCGGTTAATCTTGCCTTCGCATTACATGCCCTGCTCAAGCCCATTTCTTCCTCTTGATTTCGACTACGATGTCCTTAACTCGCGTTAAGGACACATCTACACTGATCTACAGAGAGAAGTCACAAAAGAATACACTAAATTGAAACCAAAACCACATATAAAACAACTACCATGTCTCGGCTTTCCCTCCCCATTGCCAGTAATGGGCTAGGCTTCGCGCGGTTGCCGCTAAAATAGTGCGTAGCGCTCTTAACAATTGGACGTGGGCATGATTTGCCTTCTGCGCAGCCCAACGTGCCTCGCCTTTCGGCCCACCCTCTGACAGAGTGGGTCGTGGATGGAACTGTTCCGGGGCAAAGTGCTGTTGACGAAGGACGGCACCGGCATCTCGGCCGACGCGGCCCTGCGCAACAAGCGGATCGTCTGCCTCTACTTCTCGGCCCAGTGGTGTCCGCCGTGCTGCTCCTTCACGCCCCTGCTGGCCCAGGCATACCGGGAAGCCAAGCAACTCGGACTCCCTGTCGAGGTACGTGTATGCGCGCCCGAAAGCTTAACTGCGCCGCACGTCTTGGGCTCAGGTTGGTAACTTGGTGACAATCAGAGAAAACGACGCAACTAAAGACGAAGATTAGTAAGGTGTGGGTTTGGGCTAGTTTGTAATCCAATCCGTGGCATAAAATGCGCATAAAACGCAAGGACGAGTATAGCGTTATTGGTAAATCACCAGGCCATATGACAAGCGCAGTTATGGTGGCGGCAGAAGTGGTACTCCAGGGGAACAAGTGCTTCAACGCTTCCTCAGAGTCCCGGTCCAATTCGTCTCAAGCGGTCACGATGCATTTGGGTTAGGTCTACATTGCATGTGAACATATAGGCTGCCCTTTTGTGCCTGGACTTGCCGTTCCTCCCCAGTGAATTGTTGTATTAGCAGCGCCACCTGAAGGGTTAGTTTTTGTATCCCTCGTTCAATCTGCAACGAAAGGCAGCTAGGATTGGAGCACCACATACCGCCAAGTTCCTTTCGGCCTGGTAGGCATTCGATGCAAAATCGGCACGGCTTCCATTCAGCGGGTAGCTATACTGGTGCGGGCAAGGACCCGTGAAGATTGAAGGCCAAGTAAATGATCGCTATTGAAACTAGTTAGCTAGTAGCTTGCGCTGATACCCGCCATGTTGCTGGAGCAAAGAGCAATGCACAAGATTGCGCTTATTATCGAGCCGTGCACCACCGTGGTTAGCAATAGTTCAGTGGTTAGCAAGGCGTTAAGAGCAACACCGGTGTAAAAGACACGTGGCTGCTCGGTGGGAATTGGCGTGGTTTCGACGCGGCACGCAGCCAACGGTAGACTGTTCTCACCAACGCAGGTCGTGTTCCTCTCGCAGAACCGAACTGCGGAGGAAATGCGGGACGACCTGAAGAACCACCACGCAGAATGGCTTTCGCTTCCCTTCGGCGATAATCTGCAGTTGTGAGTGACGCGCTGCTCAATGTTTTTTAATGTAAAATACATCGTTGGTCATGAAACTCGCCCATTGGCTGGAGGAAAGTGACGTCACAAGACCGGAAGTTCCGTCACTTCCGGTAAAGGCATAAACCGTTTCTAATGCTATCGTATTACCAACATAACATGTTAGGTTTTTTTCGCACTCATTATTTGTGACTCCGAATATGCACGGGCTAATTAATTAGTGACTGAAGAATGACCATTTTGGCTTACGGACCCGTCGCGGTGACTCAGTGACTAGAGCTCTCGACTACCGATCCATAGGACCCGTTCGACCCCGGCAGCGTCGTCTGCGTTTCGATGGCGGCGAAACGCAAGAGGCGCCCGTGTGCCGTGCGATGCCAGTGCACGTTCAAGATCCCCAGGCGGTCGAAATTATAAGTTTCGTTATCAGGAAATGAGTGGTGCAGTGACTGTCTCACATATCTCGGTGGACACCTCAACCGTGCCGTGAGGGAAAGAAGGAAGATGGGAGTGAAAGAAGATGGGTCGCAGTTAGAATGCTCCGGAATAATCTTGAAAACAGGGACTCCCCCCCCCCCCCTTAGTTTTTGTGAGGGCCGGCCCTTAAGAGTCGGACCAGTCATAGCTCTCTGTACCAATAAGATCATTTTATCATCATCATTGGGGACCCAGAACGATTGTTTTTTGCCTGTCTGTGTCTGTTCCTTCTGGCCGGCAGGCCAGGAGTTTGTTTTCTATGAGGCTACCCTTATTGTTTTGGATGGCTCGACTGGCTGCTTGTGAGTCTGATACTACCCAGTAACTGTTTCGTCTTCTGTTGACTTCCGAGATTGCTAGGGCTATCGCCACCTTTTCCGCCGTCCGGATGCATTTGGTTGGTATAGTTACTCCGTATATCTACTGCGGCCGCCTCTCTGCCCTTATACCTCAATGCATCCACGTACCCGCCGCGGTGGCACAGTGGTTACGGCGCTCGGCTGTTGATCCGAAAGACGCGGGCTCGATCCCGGCCGCGGCGGCTGAATTTCGATGAAGGCGAAATTCCAGAGGCCCGTGTACTGCGCGATGTCAGTGCACGTTAAAGAACCCCAGGTGGTCGAAATTTCCAGAGCCCTTTACTACGGCGTCCCTCATAGCCTGAGTCGCTTTGGGACGTTAAACCCCCATAAACCAAACCAAACCAAACCAAACCAAAGCATCCACGTACATCACAAACTGGGCCTTTTTTAGATGTTCGTCCAAGATTTTAGCTCTGTGGCATTACTTCAGCCCTCGTGGTTGGCCGGGTCGATACTCCTGAGCAGCGGTCTAACCACGAAGGTGTCTGATTTCTGGAGCGATGTTTGTGGTTTGATCGCTATGGTCTTCTATAGGTTGAGAAGTCTGAGTTTAGAGAGGAGAGTGCGGCCCGTCCTGATCCGTTTAAGTCTCCTGATCTGGGAGTCAAGCAGATAGATTTTTTACGTTCTTCGAAAGCCCAGTAGAATCCCAGACCGTCCAAGTACTTCCTCTCTGAGACGCATGGGGTTAATCTTAACACGATGTTATGAAGCACTTGTGGCAATCTTAACGCCAGTCTAGAGGCCTTTCTAATTAGCGCGTTTATTTTTCCGTTCCGTCATGATTGATATCTGTTACGGATGGTGGTGGTGTGACACTTTTATTAGAAAATCCTTTCTATTGGGCGTTCAATAGGTCCTGAGCCAAGGCGACGAGGACACGTTGCTGCTTCAGATCTAGGGAGGCGAGCCAGATGAGCCACGGTTGGGGGGGGGGGAGGGGGGGGAGGATAGGCGGGGGACTGGAAGGCTGCGTGGCACTGAGTAAGGCAGTGCTCTATGGCCGCATATGTGTGTGGACAGTTTGGGAACTGAGTTGTGGAAGTGCGCCGGTATAGATGAAGTTTGGCTGGTGTACGTAGAAGATTAAACTGTATTCGGCGAAGAATGCGAGCCACACGGATCGATAAGGATTGGTGTGGTGGCGGTAAATCAGCTAAGTCCAATTTTCGCTGCGTGTAGTATTCGTCGACAGTGTGTTTGTAAGCCCTGACCGCCTGCTCCGTCGGTGGACTCGTCCATGGGATCCCCGGCGCCCGGTGTATAGTATCGCAGGCAAGCTGGTGAGCCAGCTCATTGTTACGGGAGAGGGTAGTTGAGGTGCGGTATGATGGACGCTGTCATTATCCGAATAGCCTCTTTCCTTATCATTATCCGCCTTATTAACGCGGCCGCCACGGTCGGGTTCGAACTCAGTAGGCGAGCGATAGGAAGGAGTTTGTGCATAAAGGTACAAATGTAGCCAGGATATGTGCATCTTATACACGTGTATAAAAAGTGTCTCGGGACAGAGTAATGGACGCGAAGTTACTTTGTTCGCAGGACGCTGAAGACTCGCTACAAGGTGGCGGGCATACCAACGCTGGTGGTTCTGAAGGCGGACGGGGCGCTCATCTGCGCCAACGGAAGGCCCGACGTCCAGACCAAAGGCAGCCAGGCCTTCAAGGACTGGCTCACTTGCATATGAACAAACTCGTCAAACGAATGCAGCAATTAGCGCGCTTACTTGGGACCAACGCGTTCAACGTACCCGCGAACATTGCGTAAGGTGTAATGAAATGCGTTGCGTCACCTGTATATCAACAGAGCAGATGTACATGCAATGACGCAACTGGGTGACGCGTTATGTACACCTTGTATTTGGCAAGTATAGTAAACAGCATAAAAACAGCACTTTTTCCTGTACGTCATCCGGGTTTTAACGTACAAAACTCGCGAAGCCTGCATAGTGGTAGAACTTTTCCTAGGTTTCTGCGAAAGCTTGCAGTCGCAATCTTTGTACCCAGTACTATCGAATGTGCTTGTGTACGCATTTTTCATATCCATTTGCACAGCTCGACACTGGCTTTTGTATACCTATAATATATTGCCACGCGCCTAACGCGCCGCGCGGCCTCCGCGCTGAGTCGAAGACGACGACGAAGCGGCGGTGGGCTCTCGAGGCGCGCTTGTTCTGTTCGGTGTCCTGGAACCTGGCGCTGTAATTAAAAGAAGGCTCCCAGTCTTGGCTTCTTCCCGACGCCTATCTCCACGGCCCCTCTGGTCGTGACACTGGTGGAGGTGCGGCCGATGCTCCCTACTAGAGCACTGCACGGGCCACAATCTGAGGCCCAAGCCCGGCCCGGGCCCGAGACCTGAAGCCCGAGCCCGGCCCAGGCCCGCGGCTTCAAGCCCGGGCCCGGCCCAGGCCCGCTAAATTATCGCTGTAGCGAGCCCGGCCCGGCCCGTGAATCCCGGAGTGAGGCCCAGCCCGGGCCCGGCCCGTATCACAGTAACGCTTGAGGTATACTGCTTGCTCTGGGCAAGCAGACTGCGACTATATCGATAAGGAACTCGCCCACAAAGGTTCTGAAACCACAGTTTGGGTTGAAGAAAGTTGGTTCTTTTTAACCCAGAAGGAAGTGATTAACAGTAGCGCTCGCCAGGCCTGTCTTTTGGACAGTGATCTCGTGTACGTGCGCAAAGATAAACTCGGATGTTCCGAGAGCCAAATAAAAAGGGCTGCATACGAGCGTAATAGACTACTTTTCATTCCCCCATGATTTTAATCAGTTATATTTTGCCGCCAGCGAAGTATAAACATTAAAGCTGGCTAGCAAGCAGTGGGATGACATTTTTTTAGTGAACGCGATCTCTCAGGTTGAACTCATAGCCGAACTGGTCGCCTTTCAGCAGAAACGAAAAGCTAAAAGGCTTGAGTATTTCGCGGTGTGTATTTGAAGACTATAAGCATCCTAAACTTATATGTTCTTCCCGAATGCATTTCTAATAGTTTATAGGTATGTTTTAGGATGACGAACGATCAATGGCCAACTAAGGCAGGTTGAATTTTACTTTTACTCGTGGACCAAAAGATAACGCGCGAATCACGTGATAACTTATAGGGCAGAACACTTGTCATGACAACAAGGCTCTTGAAGAAGCGAGGAGGGATAGATGTGGTTATGAGATGAGATCTACAAACTCTCGCAAGCTTTTCTGGCTATCTAATGTACGAGATTTTCCGGCCAGCTGATCAAAAAGAAAACCAAACGCGCTTTAGTTTGTGAATTTTCTCTCATGAGAAAGATATAGCTAAAAATAAAACCTATGTTCTGGGGGCTGTGAGAGACACCGAAGCAGAGGACTCCGGATCATTTCGACCACCTGGGTTTCTTCAACGAGCAATGATACTACAAAGTACACGGCTGTCATGCTTGCCTGGACCTAAATAAAAATGCGGCCGCCGAGGCTAGGAGCAAACCCTGCTTCACCGGCTCAGTAGCCAAGAAATTTGACGGCTAAGCCACCGCGGCGCGGAAATAAGGAAATAAACAAGTCAATGAATAAAGCTTAGTTTTTTCTCAGCGCGTACTATAACCCATAGCATATCCGTGCCGCTGCTCCAATGCTGCAGTTGTGTACTTCACTCTGCAATAGTGAATGAATAGTCGGACATCAGCCGTTTCTGTACAAACCGAAGGCCGGCTCAGGTCCGCAGCTTTAAGCCCGAGCCGGGCGCGGGCCCGCAACTTCAGGCCCGGGCCCGGCCCAGGCCCGGCAAAACAAATCATATCCCGGCCCGGCCCGGCCCGCGGGCCGGCCCGAGCCCGTGCAGTGCACTACTCCCTACTCCTGAGGACGACTCGACACGCCCGCCTCTTGTGACCACCCCTGTCCATCGTGCCAGCCGGAGGATCCGAGGCTTGTCCCCCGAGGCCCTCCCTTTTGTCGGTGAGCCCTCGACTACCCCTCCACTCATGGCGACGCCAATACCCGCCCTGCCTCCGACTGTCCCTGCAGCCAGCCCCACCTATCTCACTCTTCAGACCCCACGAACGCCTAAGCCCTTTCGCGGTGACCTATTTGAAGATGCCGAAGATTGGTTGGCGCACTACGAACGGGTTGCGACCTTCAACTGCTGGGACGCCGCTACAAAGCTGCGTAACCTGTACTTTAGCCTTGAGGACTCTGCGCGCACATGGTTCGAAAACCGTGAGGCTACTTTCTCGACGTGGCAGGACTTTCGACGTCAGCTCCTGAGTACGTACGCCAACAGCGACCGCCGGGAGAGCGCGGAGCGCACCCTGTCCTCTAGAATTCAGCTCCCCAATGAGGGTGTTGCCATGTACGTCGAGGATGTGACGCGTCTTTGTCATCGCGCCGATCCGGCAATGCCTGAAGAAAAAAAGCTGAGGCACCTCATGCGCGGCGTGAAAGACCAGCTCTTTTCCGGCCTCGTGCGGAACCCGCCCAACACCGTCGCGGAGTTTCTGGCCGACGCCGTCCACATGGAGAAATTGCTGCAGCAGAGATCCCAACAGCACGCCCGGCAACTGCGTCCGTCGTCGACACTGTCAACGTTGGACCGATTCGACCATGATCCCAGGACGAATCCGGACTCCCTTCGTGAACTCATCCGTTCAGTGGTCCGCGAGGAGCTGCAGCACCTTCAAGGAACCTTTGCCCCTCGCGTCGATTCCGTCACCAGCGTCATCCGCGAGGAAGTCCGGCAGGCCCTCAGAGCACCTGACGCTGCAGTTGTGCCGGCGCCGCCACCGACTCCATACGATCCCGCGCCGTACCCGACTCCGGTCCAGCCAGTCACGTACGCGGACGTCGTGCGCCGCGCGGCCCCATCTCCTGGGCCTTTGCCTTACACCGCACCATTGGTCGCGGTGCACTCTGCTCAGCCTACTCCTTACTGGGCGGATCGGCGCCAGGCACCGCGGAAGACTGACCTCTTGCGCACCCCGGATCAACGACCGTTCTGCTATCACTGTGGTGAGGCCGGCCATCTCTACCGGCGGTGCCCCTATCGCGAAATGGGACTACGCGGATTTTCTATCGACAGCCCCCGTCCACGGCCTGGAGAGCACCCTCAAGACATCGCCGAGTATGTCACCCGCCAGCGCAGTTCGCCGTCTCCTCCGCGCCGCGAGTCGCGATCGCCTTCTCCACGTCGGTCTTCCCCCTCTGGGCTCCGTTTCGCCTCAGGACAACGCGGTTCCTCGAGCCCTCGTCGGGAAAACTAGCTCCGGCGGCCTTTGGAGGCGAGGCCGCCGAACGCCGATCCGCCGCAAAGCTTCCACAGCCGCAGCAACCGAACAGCCCCGACGTCGGATGCCGCAACGCTGCGCAGTTTTCCCCGACGCGCCTTTCGACTCGCCGCGATGCCCTAACCCCAATCGCCGACCCGCTTCCGCCGCCGCACCGACCCAATCGCCCCGACGCCGAACGCCGCATCGCCGAAGAGTTTCCCTCTACCCGCCGCTTGAATCGCCCCGACGACGCAACCCCAGTCGCCGACCAGTTTCCGCCGCCGCACCGACTGAGTCATCCACAACAGCCATCGACGGGCCGCGCTGAACGAAGGGCCTCTTTGGATATCCCTGTTCTCGTCGACACAAAGGAGGTTAGCGCGTTGGTCGATACGGGCGCAGATTACTCTATCCTTACCGGACGGATTGCGACGGCCCTGAAAAAAGTGACGACACCCTGGGACGGCCCCGACATACGTACGGCCGGCGGACATCTTGTCGCACCACTCGGTATGTGTGCGGCCCGGGTTACGGTCCAAGGCTGCACATTCGTTGCCACTTTTCTCATTCTGCGCGAATGTTCTCGCTATGTCATCCTTGGCATCGACTTTCTTCGTGAGCACGGTGCTATCATAGACCTCCCGAATCGCTTGGTGACATTTTCGACCGCAATGGCCACAGAAGAACCTGCGCACCAGGGTTCTCGATCCGCCCTGCGAGTTGCCGACGATACCGTTACGGTGCCACCACGTGCCAGCATTCTCGCAAGAGTTACCTGTGACGAGCCACATAGGGGACTGCGGGTTGTCGAGCCTAATGTCTCCCTCGTACTCACTAAGGGAGTTGCGGTGGCACGAGGCCTTGGATCCCTTCATGACGGTTGTACAGAGGTCCTTGTCACCAACTTCTGCAATGAGCATCGACATCTTTTTCGTGGCACAGCCATCGCTTACGTCGACTATGTTCAGGAAGTGGCCGAATGCTTTGCTTGCGAGGAGGGCACACCTGGAGCTGACACCGAAGCGGTCACCAACGTAGACATCAATCCAGGCCTTCCACCCGCTGAAAAGAGGCAACTCCAGGACCTCTTGCGGGAGTTTGGTGCGTGTTTCAACACCTGGAGCTGACACCGAAGCGGTCACCAACGTAGACATCAATCCAGGCCTTCCACCCGCTGAAAAGAGGCAACTTCAGGACCTCTTGCGGGAGTTTGGTGCGTGTTTCACGTCGTCGTCTAAAGTGCGACAAACGTCGATAGTTAAACACCGCATTATCACGCATGAAGGAGCACGACCCATCCATCAGCAGCCCTATCGCGTGTCCCCTCGTGGGCGAGATGCTATCCAAACACAGGTAAAAGAGATGCTCACAGACGGCGTCATCCAACCGTCAAGCAGTCCGTGGTCGTCTCCTGTCGTGCTCGTGAAAAAGAAGGACGGGACACTACGATTCTGTGTCGACTACAGGAAGCTTAACAGTGTGACCAAGAAAGACGTGTATCCGCTCCCGCGTATCGACGACTCCCTCGACCGACTTCGTCAAGCCAAGTACTTCTCTTCGGTCGACCTCAGAAGTGGTTATTGGCAGATAGAAGTTGATGGAGGGGCCTTGAGAAAACCGCCTTCATCACACCGGACGGGCTGTATCAATTTCGCGTCCTCCCATTCGGGCTCTGCTGTGCTCCTGCCACGTTCCAAAGAATGATGGACACCGTGCTAACAGGTTTGAAGTGGCAGACCTGCCTTGTTTATCTTGATGATGTCATCATTTTTTCCGCAACGTTCACGGAACATCTGCACCGTCTCAGGACTGTCCTCGAAGCCGTTCGATCCGCCAGCCTCTCCCTCAAACCAGAAAAATGCCACTTTGGGTTCACCGAGTTGAAGTTCCTCGGGCACGTCATTAGTGCTGACGGAATCCGAGCTGACCCAGAGAAGCTTGCTGCCGTTGCTGCCTTTCCGGTCCCCGTCCACAAAAAAGCAGTCCGACGCTTTCTGGGCCTGTGCTCCTATTATCGCCGCTTCATTAGAAATTTCGCCCAGCTCGCCAGCCCTCTGACGCTCCTAACCCGTGATGACACGTCATTTTCCTGGGGCAACGAACAGCAGGCTGCCTTCGACGAGTTACGACGCCGAATCCAATCACCGCCCATCTTGGCACATTTCGACGAAGATGCCGACACAGAGGTGCACACGGATGCGAGCAACGTCGGACTTGGCGCTGTTCTAGTTCAGCGGCAAAGCGGTGTCGACAAAGTAATTGCCTACGCCAGCCGCGCACTGTCGCGCGCTGAGTTGAACTACTCTACCACGGAAAAAGAATGTTTAGCGGTAGTCTGGGCCGCCGCTAAGTTCCGCCCATACCTGTATGGCAGACCGTTTTGTATCGTCACCGACCACCACTCGCTGTGCTGGCTGAAAAATTTAAAGGACCCTTGCGGCCGCCTCGCACGTTGGGCATTACGCCTGAAGGAATTCGATTTCACCGTCACCTACAAGTCAGGCCGGAAACACACCGACGCTGACAGCTTGTCCCGCGCTCCCGTCGAACCTCCCCCACAAGACGCCACCGACGATGATAGCTTCCTTGGAGCGGTCAGCACGTCTGAGCTCGTTTCCAAACAGCGTGCCGACGCCGAGCTGCGTCTGCTCATCGATCATCTCGAAGGTGGGTGCCCTGAAATACCACGATACCTCGCTCGTGGACTGTCGTCGTTCTGCCTGCGGAGAGGAGTGCTTTATAAAAAGAACTCTGCCTCAAATCCGACAACTTACCTGCTCGTCATACCGTCTTATCTACGGGATGAAGTCCTCCTTGCCTGCCATGATGAACCAACTTCCGGCCACCTTGGAGTTACACGCACCTTGTCCCGAATCCGGCAGAACTATTACTGGCCCAACCTTACTTCAAGTGTAAAGCATTATGTCCGGACATGCCGGCAATGCCAGCGGCGGAAAAAACCTGCGCTCAAGCCTCCTGGACTGCTTCAGTTCATCGAGCCGCCACAAGTACCATTCGACAAAGTTGGCATGGACCTTCTGGGGCTATTATTTCTACTCTCGTCGACCGGCCACAAGTGGATCGTAGTCGCCACAGACTACTTGACCCGCTACGCTGAAACGAAGGCCCTGGCGCGAGGTACTGCCGCCGAAGTTGCCCACTTCTTTATGCACGACATCGTGCTTAGACACGGCGCCCCATCGGCCATCATTACTGACCGAGGCAAGGCGTTTTCAGCCCGACTCCTACGTGACATCTTAGCGCTTAGCCATACTGCTCATCGACCAACAACAGCGTATCATCCCCAAACCAATGGTCTAACAGAACGGCTCAACAAAACATTGGCGGACATGATCTCGATGTACGTCGACGTTGAACACAAAACCTGGGATGAGGTCTTGCCTTACGTCACCTTCGCATATAATACTGCGACGCAGGAAACCACCCAGTTCACCCCGTTCCGTCTCGTGTATGGCAGAGAGGTACGCATGATGCTAGACGCCATGCTACCGTACGGCGACGCAGAGCTCCCCCCTGAAGCAGGCCACTTCGTGGAACAAGCAGAGCAGGCCCGTCAGCTGGCCCGCTTGCACATCAAGGACCAGCAATCCGCCGATGCCCGACACTATAACCTTCGGCACAGGGACGTGCACTACGAACCGGGAGACCACGTGTGGGTGTGGACACCAGTGCGCCGGAAGGGATTGTGCGAAAAGCTTATAAATAGGTATTTTGGCCCGTACAGAGTCCTGCGCCGCCTGAACGGCGTCAACTACGAAGTTGTCCCCCATGGAACTGTGATCGTCGGCCCTCAGCGTCAACGGCCTGAAATTGTGCATGTAGTGCGCTTAAAGCCGTACTTTTCGCGTGACTGAGCGCTGTGTTCACGCTGTGTTTCTTACCTTTTTCCCCTTACCCCACGTGTGACCTTGACTCTCGCCGCATCTCATCTAGCGCACATTGTGTAGTTCACCTCACCCATATTCCTCTTGTTTTTGCTCCTCCTCCTCTCACTGTACATACCCCATTCCACATCGAGACGATGTTTGCTTTCGCGGGGGGGAATAATGCCACGCGCCTAACGCGCCGCGCGGCCTCCGCGCTGAGTCGACGACGACGACGAAGCGGCGGTGGGCTCTCGAGGCGCGCTTGTTCTGTTCGGTGTCCTGGAACCTGGTGCTGTAATTAAAAGAAGGCTCCCAGTCTTGGCTTCTTCCCGACGCCTATCTCCACGGCCCCTCTGGTCGTGACAATATTTTACATGTTTTGCGATAAAATGTCTGCGTGTCGGTCTTTTATCTCTATGTACATAGCTGATAAATGTGTTTAAAATGTGCCCATAATGTTGAATAAACAAACGTTGCCGCATAAAATCAGCAGTCTGAAACTTCGTCACAGCGCATTTTTAATGTTCGGAAGGCGTACGAGGCTAGCAGACGTTAAAAATAAAAAAAAGTCTTGGGTTCAACGTGGCTTGATCCTAGTTACAGCTCTATTAAGCATGGCCTCCATTGTCTGAAACCAAATTTCATGGTCAAAGGTCAAGGCCAGGTACCAAGTGGTCAGTCATGTGATCACGTGGTCATACTACCGTAGCTTGGGCCATACCACCACGCAGTCAAGTTCAGTTTGACCTTGTGACGCATTGAAGGTCGTTGTCTTATCCGCATTGAAATCGGAAGCTGCACCCCAAGGAGCAGAGTTCCCACTCTAAAACGCAGTGTGTGTGTGGTTCCTTGTGCGTGTTTGCTACACTAATTTATCCACCTTCTTAGAGCGAAGACAGCGTAGATGAAACAAAAAAAAATGACGCGCGATGATCAAACATCTAATGCGACAATTCTGGTGGGTGATGTTGCCTAAGCTGATGCTTCGGCCACCCGGGCCGGCTGTTTCGCAGAGACAGTAGCACTGCATGCGCTGCAATAAATTACTACAACGGCTTATCACTAACACGAACAATTCAATGAACAGCTACCCCCGCTGCTACGTTCCGGCAGATGTTTGGCTTTGCGAGCACGGCGTTCACCCGCTAGCACGCGTTTAGCAGGCGGCGGCTCCGTATACGGACCGGCCACGGCCAAGGTAGCTAGCTGGTACGGATGCTTCTCTCTTACTCTTGCGATCATCATCATCATCAGCCTGACTACGCCCACAGCAGGGCGAAGGTCTCTCCAATTAACCCTGTTCTTTGCAAGCTGCGGCCACTGTGTCCCCGCAAACTACTTCATCTCATCCGCCCACCTAACTCTGCCGCCCCCTGCTACGCTTGCCTTCCATTGGAATCAACTCCGTTGCCCTTAAAGGGCAACTGCAACACTTTGAGAATTTCGCAATGTTCAAGAATTCAAATCTCTATGGGCTGTAGGCAAATCATACCAAGTTTTGTTGCACTAGTATTTCAAAACGATGACGCAATCAATTTTGCGCTTCTCCAGAAAGCACTACAGGAATGCGGGGAAATTCAGTGGGGTGTCACGGAAGGTATGATTTCAAATTACTGCTGCCGTCAGCCAAACCCTGCCGTGCCTCGTTGGATGCTGCCAAACAACGTTCGGCGGACTGTGCCTTCGATTGCGTCGGTTTTTGCTTCAAAGCAGGCGTTTGTGCGTTGTAAATGTAGTGATACCTTCGATGACGTCATCATGCCCCCCCCCCCTTTCCCCTCCCCCATTTGGCGTTGTGCGCTGCGGAGAAGTTTTAAGGCTGTAGCTGTTTGAATCGTCGATGACGAAACCACTTCAAATGCTACCCCCAAAAGGACTTCGCATGCTTTACCTGCAAGTTTCGCACATTCGACCCTCTTAATCTCGTCGATTTCCAAAACCTCTGTAGTTGCCCTTTAAGGACCAGCGGTTATCTCGCCTACGTGGACGACGCCCACGAGCACACCGAATCTCGGCTCCTTACTGCTGCTGAGACAATTTGTCTCGCATCTGCCATGGCGAAGGAGCTTCACGCCACCCACCGCGCAACCTCTGCTCTGAACCGCAAAGACGAAGCAGCCACGTACTCGTGAGGAGTGTATCGTCCTTGAGTGGGACAAGAATGAACAGCCAGGTTGCCAAAAAACAGTGAACCCCCTCATTTATTGTTCGGTGTTATTTATACCCGAAGGTGGAAGGCGGTTAGTGCACGCAGAGGGCGAGGAAAACACGTGGCACTGCACAGTACTGTAATGATCGGAGGCCCAGCCAGCGGAGAATGGCGAGCCACTCAGGCGCCGTCAGGTAAACGGCCGAAAGCGCTGCTGTTCGGAGGAGACGAAAGAGACACTGCCTGGGGGCGGCTTCTGGCGACGATGTTGGCGTGGACAAAGGCTCTAATCCCCTTCGCCGGCGATGCTGAATGCGGCTCTGGTGCCGGACTGCGCTCCTGGGGACTGGCAGCGGAAACAGGCGAGCCAATCGGGCGCCATCAGGCCACTTTGGCCGAAGCGCTGCTGCTCGGGGAAGACAAAAGAGACACTGCGTGGGGCAGCTACTGGCAACGGCGTCGGCGTACACAAAGGCGTCTAATCCCCTTCGCCGGGGAGGCTGAGTGCGGCGCTTCTCCCGGACTGCCGTGGACCGACGGACGAGACCCAGTGGAGACGACGGCGGGGCGACGGCGCCGCAAACTCAGTGCCCGCGTACGGCGCCGCAAACTCAGTGCCCGCGTGCGCCCTGAGGAGCCGACAAAGCGGAGAGGCGACACGGCTGATTTGTCCCTCCCACCGAACTGAAGAGGTCACCGGTGAGCGGTCAGCGCTCGCGTCCCCATCAATCAAGGTCATCACACAGCAGCAACGACCTTTGGGCCTGGTCGGCCCGCGGAAAACCAACAGTTCGCGACTGAGAGACGCCAAGTTCCTCCTTGCCCGTGTGTGTGTGTGTGTGTGTGTCTGTGCGGTGTGCGCGGCCACGTGAGGAGGGCGGAGCCTAGGAAGACGCTGGCGGCCCATTGGACGCTCAACCAGACATCATATTCCCTAGCCGGGTGCCAGGGGAATGTGAACTGCATTTAAGTAGCAATCTGTGGGGTGCCAGGGATCCTCCCCCATTTTCTGACTTTGGTCTCCTTGCTACTGTACATGATGTAAAATAAACCTTCAAGCTTGCTATTCCTCCCGAAGGCTTCTCTCCGTAGTCTGCTTGCTTCGGCCTAATGCGGTGAAGACCCTGGTCCCGATCCCCAAGCACATCAGTACCCAGATAACTTGCAGACCACGATCTGGTATGATACATCCTCCGGCTGAACTGTTCAGCACCAAACTCGACATCGTTGGCTTGTCTGCCGGAATCGCTGGTAGTAACGCAGACGCTCCGGTGGCCGCATTTGTTGTGTCGTCCTTCGCGGTGGTTGGACCGATGGCCGCTGAGTTATTTAAGCCGGATTGCCCGTTGCCAATGCCTCTTTATGCTGCAACGAGAGCGTCGGTGTTGTCGGTGTAGGCGCAGTGACTGTTGTCTCCAGCCCTTGTGACGAACTGATATTACACCGTTCCCTCGTTGCCAAAAGGTGCCGCCGGTTGCGCCGAAGAGCAGCACCGTTTTCTGTGCGCACATAAAAGGCTCGTGGCCGGACCGGTCCAATCACGTTTTCTTTCCGTGCCCAGGACTTTCCATTCAAACGCACCAAGTCGTTGCTGAGGCGAGGTACAGCGCACTCCTTGCGACTTATCCGGCTGCGTGTCTTCACCTGTATCACCGGCATGGGATTGAAGTCCGGCACTGGTGTGCGCAGCCGCCTCCCTTGCAGCAGCTCGCCTGGAGACCAGCCATCTTCGGTGGGACTGGCCCTGTAATTCAACATGTCCATCCAGAAACACTCATTTGCCGCTTTCGATTTCATCAGAATCCGCTTCACGATTTGCACACCCTTTTATGCAAGCCCGTTAGGTTGGGAATATTCCTGGCTAAATTTAACATGCTTGCAATCATAAAGCCGTGCAAAAAGAAAAAAACTCGTCAATGCTGAACTGTGGGAAAAATTAACATGCAGAAAACGAAAGTAATGTTCAACAGTCTAGCAAGAGAGCAGCAGTTCGCAATTGCTGGCGTGGTGCTAGAAGTAGTAAGGGATTATGCCCATGTAGGGCAGGTAGTGACAGCTGCTCTGGATCATGAGAGGGAAACAATTAGAAAAATAAGAATGGGGCGGAGAGCATATGGCAGGTTCTCTCAGATCATGGATGGCAGTTTACCCATATCCCCCAAGAGAAAAGTTTACAACCGCTGTATCTTACCGGTATTCACCTATGGGGCAGAAACGGGGACGCTAACAAAGAGGGTTCAGCTTAAGCTAAGGACAACGCAGCGAGCTAATAAAGGAAAATGATTGGTGTAACGTTAAGAGATCGGAAGCGGGCGGAGTGGATGAGGGAACAAACGCGGGTTAATGACATCCTATATGAAATCAAGAGGAAGAAGTGGGCTTGGGCAAGGCATGTAATGCGAAGGGAAGATAACCGCTGGTAGCTAATATATCTGTGGCATTCGGTTTGCAGCCTTCGGGCTGCGGCCGTGTATCTATTTTTCAGCCAGCGTCCGTTCCGGCGGACGCGGTTGTTGCGACGCGCGTCTTTGCTCTGTCCTCTTATCTTTCAAATCTCTTCTATCTGCACGTGGCAGCGGTGGTGGCTCGGCTTGAGCCAGTTGACAGGCCCGTGCACTTTCCTTTTCATCCTTCTCTCAGTCGCAACCAACTAACCAACCCTAAGGGTAACTGAGTGGATACCAAGAGAAGGCAAGCATAGCAGGGGGCGGCAGAAAGTTAGGTGGGCGGATAAGATCAAGAAGGTGCCGGGGATACGGTGGCCGCAACTGGCGAAGGGCAGGGTTAATTGGAAAGGCCTTTGCCCTGCAGTGGGCGTAGTCAGGCTGATGATGAATCTCTCGATCACCGAACCGGCTGTCATGTCGGGCAGCAACTTAACACTTCTAACTTTGAAATCACGGTAGCGCAGTCTTCCTCGCTTTCTTCTCGTGTGAACACGAAGTTGTTGAAAACGTCCAAGCCTTCCTCACCCGCAACGCTGAGCAGCAGGACCGTCTTTGACGCCTCTGATCTTGGTTTGTCATCGCATGCCATGGCTCGAAGAAAAAATTCGTACTTCCGACGAAATAGCTTCCAATTCCGTCCTCCGTCCGTTATCAAACGCAGGGGTTCCGACTGCCTTACTTGCTCCATTGCATCCCACTTCTGGCGCCATGTATCGTCCTTGAGTGGAACGACAAAAGTGAACAGCCAGGTTGTCAAGAAGCAGTGAACGCCCTGATCTATTGATCGGAGTTATTTATACCCGAAGGTGGAAAGGGGTCAGTGCACGCAGATGGCATGGGAAAAGCACGTGGCAATGCATAGCACCCAGATGATTTGCAGGCCACGATTTACGATCTGATATGATACAAGGAGTGCTCCAGCTGGTGCTGTGACGGTAAGCTAAATTAAGTCCATAGCGGGTAATCTCAATGTAACGGCTTTTCGTGTAATGTGATCTTTCTGACGGTGTCAGTCCGACTATATCAAGTCGACGAGGGCTGCGTCACCGCCGGAAGCGGTCTTGCTGGAGCCAGGGTGAAAAAAAAAATGCCCGTGGACCTATTTACCTATTACATTTACTTATTATTATTAACCAATTTACATGGTTAGCAATGCGATAGCATTAAAAGCTGGTGGCGTGTTTACTGAAAGTGACGTAACTTCTGGCTGGGGACGTCACTTCTGTCCAGTGGAAATGTTCCCGTCTTGTGAAGTCAGTTTCCTCCAGCCAATAGGAATGCTGCTGTAGAAGCAGCACTGGTCTCGCGCAGCACCGGTGGCAGCGGCCGTCCATGAAGACAACACCTAGCAGCATCCTGCCTGGGCTCCCTCCTCGCGCTGGACCCTCGCGTATGTTCCTGCTGGCTCAAGGCAGCGCATTGAACCGCGACACTACTGCCACTAAATCAGTCCATGTTTTCCTCATCACGGCCTCATACTTGTTGACGCGACTCTCCCCGATGGTGACGTCAGTTCCTTCCAGCCAATTGGAATGCTGCCGTCTGGTGAAGTCGGTTCCCTCCAGCCAATGGGAATGCTCCCGTCTGGGGACGCCACTTCCCTCCAGCCAATGGAAACGCTATGGTCTTGTGAAGTCACTTCTCTGCAGCCAGTGAGAATCTTCATCATCATCAACCTTAATACGCCTGCTGCAGGGCAAAGGCCTCTCCAATGTCAGTGGAAATGCTCCCGTCTTGTCACGTCGGTTCCCTGTAGCCAATGGAAATGCTCCCTTCTGACGACTTCACTTACCTCCAGCCAATGGGCATGATCCCGTCTTGTGACGTCACCTCCTTCCAGCCAATAGCAATGTTCCGGTCAGGTGATTTCAGTTCGATCTCAAAATAGGAGAATTTTTTTACCAGCGAAGCATTTTAAAACTCGCGGGCGATCATACGATGTGACACTGAAAATGGGCGTTCGCAGTATTGTTTGTACATTTCATTTTCACATTGCGTCTTTGAACTTGACTTCGCCTCCGTTTTCGTTCCGCTTCTGCGTGAGCTTCTGGTGGGTGAAGGTTTTTCTGACCGCTCACCCACCGGCGGATGTTGGTGAGCTCCATTTACTTTTAACGCTAACGCTCCTGTTTTGTAGAAAATCCGGCTTCGTCGTTGGTGTCCTCGTCGGCACCACTTTTTCGCCCAGGCCCACGCCGTTGGGTGGGTGGGTGGCGCTTCTGGAAGGTGGCGATTTCTCACCCCGAGGCTTCAGCCTACCACCGTTTCGCAGGGAATGTCGCAAAGCAGTGGCGTCCCTTCCGGCCGAAGAGTTCTTCGTAAACGTCTTCATGGACAACATACATACAGTATTTCTCAAAAATATGCAGCCCATCACCGCGAAGCGGCTGCTTGAGCCGATGGTGGCGCCCGTCTCCCACGCGCACTTGGCACCTGGGTATGGAGCGTGAGGGTGAAAGACTTCCGCGCTCTTGGGCGGGCGAGGAAGTCTGAGTCGCGCTGGCTGGACGACAGTAAGTGCGGCGTTCGCGTTATTACTTCGTTCGCAGCGCCTGTGCGGGGGCGCTTGCATTGGTGCACAGTGGATTGATTGATTGATTGTAAAACATTTTATTCGCCGGGAAGAGCTTGGCAAGAGGTCGCGTTAAGTGGTCGAGAGTACATAGCCCTCGACGACTTTGTCAGCCCACTCCACCGCCAAAACTTGCGTTCTGGGGTCAGAGCTAGCCAGCACGGTCTCCCACCGCTCGAGAGAAGGAGCTGTAACTAGATCACCCGGAGGTGGCTCTATTTTGCAGTCCCACAGGATGTGATCGTAGGTAGCACGTTGGCCACAGTGTTTGCAGTTTGGGTTGTAAAGATCTGGATAAATGTGCGCGAGGAGTGATGGGGTGCGTATCGATCTCGTCTGTAGACGACGCCACGTAACCTCTTGTTCTTTAGTAAGTCTTTTGTCTGGAGGGGGGAAAATTCTCCTCTCTAGTTTAAAATGATTGGTGAGATCATGATATGTGATCATGGAGTCCTTCGTGAAATTCAGGGAGCCAGACTCATCCACTGCCCGGTCGACGAAACCTCGGGCTTTATTGTGGGCTGCCTCGTTCCCCGGATTCCCCGAATGGGCTGGGACCCATATCAATTGGGAATAATTTGGTGAGAATTTGGTTACGTTAAGGATTCTAAGGGAGATGTTTGTAATTCGCCCTTTAGCGAAATTATTGATACCCATTTTGGAATCGCTGAAGATGATGCTCCCTTGGGTATGCGCTAGGGCGAGGGCTATAGCCGCCTCTTCTGCCGTTTCAGAGGATTTCGTTTTGATTGTCGCCGAGACGATGTGGTCACCATTCTCGTTCACAACCACAATTGCAAAGGCATTGGTATTTTTGTATTCTGCCGCATCTACATAAAGTGTTCCAGCGCACTGTCTGTATTTGTTATGTAAGGCTTTGGCTCTTGCTTGTCTTCTACCCTCATGGTGTACGGGGTGCATGTTTTTGGGGAGTGGTTTGATTAGTAGGGCCGTCCTATAGTCGCGGGGTAAGTCTACTTTAGCATCGTTATTCGTAGGTTGAAAGTTAATTCCGAGCCTGGTAAGAATACTCCTGCACAGTGGAGACTGACCTTCGGGCCGCGCTTCCAAGCGGGCGCGCGCGGTGCGAGTGGCGAATCTGTTCCGGGCGCTCAAAGATAAGCCGTGGCTTCGACCTCGTGCTAGTGCCGACTATGCCTGAAGAAACTACGAAGATCGAGAATATTCTACGCGTGCTTCGCCAGCGAAAAAAACGAACCAGGGTTCAAGCCCACTTAGCAAATGTCAGCCGTCCATGCGCTGCACTCGATTTCTTTCAGGCTCCTTTTCTGTGGTTTGCGTCAGTTGTCGTGAACTTTTCATATCTTAGCTTCCCGCAGTAATCCTTTCCAACTTACTCTGGTGCATGCCCATGTGCACTGCACGCAATACAATCAGTTACTGCCGGCAGCCCGCTGAAACCAATGAGTGCGAAACTCCTTATTTTCACATATCGAATAAACAGTGACCACACTCCGTTAACGTAGTTGGGAACTCTCGTGCCATTTTTGCCGCGAAGATGAATGAGAACCTTGGAAGGAAAAGCGTGGGCGTAAGGCACAAGCGGAGACTGGTTGCCACGGGAACCGCCTGGAAGGCAGTTACTCCGGAAGAAGGGGGAGAAGGATGGTTACCGTAGAAGGAGAGAGGGTAGTGTGGCGAGAGGGGATGAATGTAGCACGGTCCTGCTGCTAAACCAACACCCTCTTGTCAAAATTCTTCAGAGGGTGTTGGCTAAACGCGCCGCCTGAGGAGAAGGTCACTGGTGACGCCGAGCGCCTATATAGCGGCGGACTGGACAGGACCGCTAGTCGAACAGGGAGTATGCGTAATAAACATAAAAGAGCGCTCTGGAGCAATACAGATATATGAAGTCACTCTCGTATTCTCTACCTCAACATATCGTAAAATATACCATCGTGCGAGTTTTCTTCTCCGTCTCTCTCCTAATGTAGTTTTTGCATTTGGAGGCTGCTTACTTAGAATCTCGGGGCGCGTAATTCACGCTAATGAGATATTTGCGAATACAGGACCTATCTGCCCAACGAACGTTGTGGAAAGCGGGCGCTCAGAGTGCACACGCAGTATTGTCGCCTCTGCATGCAGAACAGCGCCGATAACAAGAGACGATGATTATAAGTTTACAGCTTCGTGACTATTGCGCAGAATACGGTATACAGCCGCGTTTGGGCCGTGCGTGTAAATGCTGTTCCCCCCAAAATGGCACCCGGGCAACTGGAAGAAAGCAGGCATACAGCGCTGACATTGTGTATGATTTTCCTCGTTAAGCACATTCCGCATGGAGCAACAAACAACGCACTCTTCATAATATGATGAAGATGCCATATTTCCTGAGTTCCTTCATCAGCGAGCGGAAAACAGGGCCAGATGAGAGCCTCCTCTCACCTACGGCCGTGGGTCCCACGAGCGAAGCACCGATTCGAACCGTCAGCCAAACCGTGATTATAGTCCAACGACAAATCCCACCACTATACGCATATGCCTTCGCTTTAATTCTAAGTGAGAACAACTTGAGGTGACGCGACCTTCGGCAATAAAGGGATCTACCAGTCTGGTAAATTTATTGGAAGCAGTTCTGGCTGGACGTCGCACATAATCCATAATTTCAATGGGCTCTCTCCGTAAAGGGTCCCCCAGACCCACGCTGAATCGTTTTAAAACAAGGGTGGCCGCACAAACAGTATACACATGCATAATCTCGCCTACACTGTAATCGCTAAAAATGAGTAGAAAAATTACGCTTTCTTGCAAGAACAGCACCCCGTCAAAATCCCGAAAAAAAAAGTGCGGCCTCCACGCACGTGTCTACACACGCTTTACTCAAGGTTTGGTGCTGCTGGCAGTAATGTTCTTTCTCTTTTTTTGGGGGGGGGTTAACATATTCAAATGCTCTGCCGCAATTCATTTCCGCAAGAAGAGCGGAAAAATATATGCGCATAGCTGGCCCCTAACCTTCGTTGCACTGTTTAAGGAAAGTGATCTTCACTCTAGAAAATAGTAGTTCGACCGCTAGAGGTCTGCCAAAGGTCGAAATGGATATTTTTCAACCTTCCTGCCACTGTTCTCGTGATAGTATGGTAACGCTACGGAATCCCCAGTCAAGCGGACTAGCAGTTTCGGCGACAGCCAAGCATGCTCTGTTGCCGTCTTTCCAATCGCGACGGAAAGGTTACGTGGCACTGGTATGCTCCCGTCTGCTAAAAAGCAAAGCAGTCGAGCGCGACTGAACGTGAGCTTCAAACCGAGATTAAACAGTGCAGTCTTAAAACTAAAAAACACGAAAACAAAAGAGTCGCTGCGGCCTCAGCTGCAGCACGCGCTATCAACTCTGCTATCAGGCATCCCGCTTGTTCCCGCCCGGCGGACGAGAATTAGCCAGACTAGGCCTAAGCCTACCTGGCCGAGACAAGGCGGCGGTTCGCCGTTACAGCGGTGTTCGGATGTCATTTCGTTAATTACTTGTGACGTAGTTCGAAACTGGCATTAATTATTGGACTAATGCGCCCTTTATGCATCTCGTCGTAATGTGACCCCAGCCCCTGTTTGTCATTTCTGTCAAGTTATGGCTTGAAAAATTCTGAAGCTCCAGCTACCACCGGCGCCTGACAACGTCGTGTTCGTGTGAGCTGTTCGCCTGACCGTCGCCATTCACGATGGATATTCTGTTCTGCGGCGGAAGAAAGAACTCTTGTCAACGTGCCAGTGCCGGCTTGTCTTCGAAGTGCGGTGTTGTTGGCGTGATATCTTCAATGTGTGAACACGATCGGTTTGCATGAACTAAGCCTTCCCCAAAGCTTCAACCTCAGCAGCAAGAGTGGTAAGTGCGATGGCATCTGGTCAGTTCTGTAATTGGCATTGCTGAATACGCGAGTCTTGCAACAATCGAGAATTTTATTAGCGTAGAAAGTGCTTTTAGTGCTCACGCGAAGAACCCGTAACGACCTATATTTACTCCGTGAGATTTGTTGCCCAAATCGCAGAAGCACTGGTGAAAGAAAGTGACAGCTACAGTCATATACCGCTGAGGGTGGTCGCGTGGCTGTGGCCGATGTAGAAGTGAAACTCAGGCCTTGACGCGATCACGGCTCGCCTCTTCTAGAAAGCACGGATGGAAGTAAGCGCCGTAGTTCTTCACTCAGCGAGTACTGCAGGTTTTCAATTTAGAAGCACTGTTCTTGCCGGTGTTAACACCGGGAAGGTTAAGGATGTTTCAAGCGAATGAGTGGCGCGACGCCGCGAAAACTTTCGTACTTCTCGGAACATCGTCACATTGGCCCCTGTAGCTGTCGCGGCCGCTCGAAACACGTTTTTCTGCTTCGGGGACAGAAATCGCAAGCGTTTTCGCTTGCATGCATGTGAAACAGGCTTTAACTGTGTGAAGAAGTCATTTTGTTATCCGGTACTGAGGGAGAAAAGATTGTGTTTTCGAAAGCCATTTTCATCCACATCGAAGAAGCCTTCAATTTTAAGTTCAACCACCGGCGCTCGCTTGAGTCGCATCTGCATGCGTTCTGTTACTCACTCTTGCATATCGCTCGCAATAGCGCGCATATGTTGAGAAGCAGGGTCTTTGTTTCGCCGAGACTTGAGCGTACTGATGTTACTGCTGACTACCTGCCTAAATCTGATGTTTCATTCTAAGTGCACGCCACTGAGCACGCATCGCAATTATCATCCAATAATTAGTATGCGCACGCAGAGAGCCTTCGCGACGTTGTCCCAGTTAAGTCCTTGTCGTGAAATTTCCAAGAGTTTGGCGATTGCACACATGACCGTATCCTATGTCGCGCAAGGTGGCATTGAATCGTCGCGTTAGAAAAGATTTTTGGACTCGTAATTTTTTTTTATTCCTTTTGAGTTCGGTCGCCTCAAGAAGCAGAACTGCATTCATGCATGTTATCGTAGATGCGATGGACTGCCAACGCTGTTGGGAATCATAAGATTACAGAGAAGCTTAGTGGCGTTTATCTTCACCCTCGGCATTCCTATTCATCGCTGCCAACGTGCGGCCTTTGCGTTGTCATTCTGCCACGCCTTTCATGCACCCGCCAGAAGAAACCAGGAGGCTGGCAAGGTATCGCAGTTCTTCGCAGGTGATTACGCTTTTTTCGGGACTGTTCGCGAAGGTGTAGAGCCTTTGTCAAAAATGCACACCCCAACGGGTTTGCTTCCTTGCCACGCAGTATGGATCGCTCGTGCAATCCAAATCTTTCTTGGGCAAGGAGGAATCTCGCCTTCGTCTACCCGAATTTCTGGTTTTCCTGGAATGCCAGGGGGTCCACTACTCGGCTTAGAAGCGCACCTTTCCTGCTGGATATTCATCGGCGTCGGCTGTACAGTATAACGAAACATGAGGGTTCGCTGTCGTTTAGGCCAAACTGCATCAAATTTTTTCTGCTTTCATGTTCACTTAAGCTCTTCAGTAAAAATGGCGCTGCAGGATAGTGCGGACCGTGGGGTGATCGTCCAGCGTCTAGCTAAGCTCCCGCGTATTGGTCAGTCTTCCTGCGATATTGAACCGCGTTAGAGTACTTTAGATTAGGCCTCGAGCAATCATCTTCGGACTGTGTACAACATTGTGTTCGGCGCGTGCATTCGGCGTCGCGACCATGCAGTGGCATTCGCTTGGTTGGTTCGCTTTTCGGGAAAGGAAATGGCGCAGTGCTTTTCTCACATCTCGGTGGACACCCGAACCGTGCCGTAAGGTATGCGGGTCGTATGCAGTCCAAGTGAACGGACTTAAGGATGTTTCAGGCCGCTCTGAATGGGCCTCAAGCAGCTCCGGCGGATACTGCCGCTCGCTTGCGCCGAGGATAGAGGGCGAGAAATCGATGCCGCTCGCCCTCGGGTGGTCAGCGGTAACCAGTGAACACCAGTGTTGTCGGTAACGCGTTACAAGTAACGGCGTTACCGGTAACGCGTTACTTTTTTCGGTAACTTAGTAACGTACTCGTTGCCATTTCGGACCTGTAACGGGCAACGTACTTACGTTAACATTTTTCGGTAACGTGACGTGTCACGTTACTAGTTACTTTTTATTTCAATTGTTCCCCTCCGCCTCTTTTTCAAAAAAAAACGCCGAAAATGATGGTGCAAATAAACAAAATCTACCGGTGCTCTCGACGACCCTTGTTGCGGCTCGCATGCATGCCAGAAAACACCTGCCCTTGACGACGCACTCAACTAAAAAAGAAAGCACGAACACGCAGTCACCCACTTGTATTCACCCCCAAACCACCCACACACACAACTCTCTAAAGAGTGGACGCATGCCAAGCCACCAATGAACCATTTGGAGAAATCTTTAAGTGAGTTTCTGCGTAAGCTTGTTTTTCAACCAAAATGTATCGTTCCCAGGCGACACTCTCGCATTCTTGGTGAAAGCAGTTCCCTCTTGTGAGCAAACTCATGAATGTCGCCAGTTCACTTCAAGTTGGCCCCAAGAGAGCCATAGAAAGAGTACAATGATACAGCACAGAAAAGGGGATTGCAGTCAACCAGTTGTTTCTATCTGCAACTGCGGCTAAGTTTTGCGAGCGAAGCTGACCTTGAACACCTTGACGCAAACACTCAGCATTTTTGCAATAATTATGCAGGTTCAAGTAAAAAAAAATTGTTTATGTGCCCAAATATATTTTTCTGAACTATGACATTTAAGCATTTCGTTATTGCTACACAATTTCCGCGTAATTTCGTAAGCAGAAGCACACCAGAATTACTGTAAATTTGTTCAGTTCAGCTATGTTTTCTTTGTGAAGTTGGAATTATATGCGATGGACTGCCAACGCTGTTGGGAATCATAAGATTACAGAGAAGCTTAGTGGCGTTTATCTTCACCACTGATTAAAATTTATGGCCATGGAGTAACGGCAAAGTAACGTGCGATCCTTTTTTCGGTAACGGTAACGGAAATGCGTTACCTTTTTTTGTAGGTAACGTAGGGCGGTAACGCGTTCTTTTTTTGTTAGTGTAACGAGTAACGCATTTAGTTACTTTTTTTCGGTAACGCCTACAACACTGGTGAACACCTAGTGCGGCGTTCGCTTTGCCCGCTGCGTCCATGTCTTGCGGCCGCCGCGCTACGGCGCTTTGCGCGAGTGAACACAGTGGCCAGGGCGATGCTGCCCGGCGCTGTAATGATTTCTAGCGGCCGTGAACATCCACGTAGCCGCTGCAGCACAGATCATCGGAGCGCTATTTCATTACCTTCTCATTTTTGCATTCCGGGCTCATTCACATGGCTCGTCTACTTTTATACACTTTTTTGTTTTTCAAAAGAACGGAAAGGAAAAATTTAACGTCCATTACCTCGCTAACAGGGACGCGTTCATCACCTCGCATCTCGTGGCCGTGGCCTTTACGTGATTCCGACTTAGCGGTTAATGTTAAGGGTGATAACTTTCACGTTACCGTGGACCCTAATGAGGACAGTATCCACTTGTGCCTCGACAGTGTGTACATTGAAGTTGGCACTAAAGGCATGAGACAGCATTGTCGACGTCATCAAAAGAGGCCGATGCTGTGGCGCCATATGCTCTGTGTCGCTCCGCTCCCGCGTAACATGGACATGACTTCACATAAAGGCAGACTACAAGCCCGGGTTCGCACGCTTGAGAGGCAATATGGATCTAAACAGGGCGTCTACTACGCAGACATCACAGGGCCGTCGGCCGCGGGATTCTGCACGGCTGTCGTAGTCCCCCGGGGAGTGAATGTCGATGGCCTATCGTTTAGGGCCCCGAATTCAACGCGAGCGGAGGAAATAGCAATAGCTCTCGCTGCCACCGATCCAAAATCGAGAACGGTTAGCACAGACATTCGCCGGGCTTGTGAACGCTACCTTGCAGTGGAAATATCACCTCTTGCCTCCCAAATTGTAAGACGGGCTTTCGCCGATCCAACTCGTTCAAATGTAATCTGGGCTCCTGGCCACCAGGGTCTACGAGGCATTGAGGCCGCTGATGCGGCCGCCCGAGCGATCACACACCGGGCTCCTCATTCTAGCTCTCCTGGCTGAGTAGCTCATAAACCGCTTCTGCGGTCCCGCGAAATCTTAATTCATTACTGCGACAGCCACCGTCTCTACCCAACACCTGCCAAGGGGCTGAGCAAAGCGGAGGAGCGAACTCCACGGCACCTGCAGTGCAGACAGGAACTCTTCTCTGTTCTGCCATCGCCAAACACTTTGATCCGTACATAGATGGGCGCTGCCCGCACTGTGGGGAGATATACGATAGCTTTGACATGGTGTGGCCATGTGCTCAGAATCCTCACCTTCCCCCACACCCACCTGAGAGGAATGGGAGACTGCCCTGCGTTTAAACGTGTCAAACTGCTCAGAGTGGAAAGCCTAACACACTACGCTATGGCGTCGTACACTTTTTTTGCTAAGGATCCGTCGGATAAGGTGTGTGAGATCTCGGCAGTCTTTCATAACAAAAGCTTAACGGCGCCGGAGCCTCGAGAGGAGTAGCAGGCGGTTAGCAACGGCGTGCCTAGACAACGGATATGCGTCTGGAAACAGGTGGTCGCAGCGCCGAGCTCCGCGCTTGGCCGCGGAGTAGCGCCGCAGGATCGCTAGTCTTATTGCATCTAGGCGTGTACTAGTTACTGTGGTTGACCATGATGACGTCATAGTATAGTAATGACAATACATTGGAGTAAACAATGTCCACATGTAATGCATCATTGTAAAGATGAAGTTTTGCCTAATTAACATTAATTATACAATTTAATTGCAGCAATTAATGAGTTGATATGTTTCTATAGCAGTGGATAACTACAAGTGCTAAACACGATGTGACCTTCTGCTTGACTTTGAAAAATTTAGCAAAATGTAAGAATAACAATGGGTGAATGGATGACGTCATATACCCTATAACAGAGTGCAAGTCACGTGACCTAGCATAACGTCACTCTGCGCGTTGAAAAGGTGCCTACCGGGACTGATCTCGCCGCAGACGGCGCTGACGTGGAAGGGAACGAAGACGCAGCCTCTTCGACGAGCTCCCGTGCTGGTAGTTGTCCGGAACGTTCTCAGCGTTACTGACGCCAAGCCGCTTCTAGTTACTCGATACACTAGAGCTTTCACTCTCTAACTAGGTTGAGCAGTAGTTAAACCACAGCTAATTTACTTTTTTCACTCCCACCTTCCCCTACGGCGTGGTTGAGGTGTCCATCGAGGCGTGAGACAATGACCGCGGCTTTCACTTCCTGATAACCAGTCATTAGCCTGGAGCTGCATAGGCATGATGCCACTCGCGGTCACTGAATTTCCGTTCGCAGCGCAGTAGCCCTGGCTTCAACTGTCTTGCGTTCTCATCCTGTGAAGTTCATTGCTCGAGTATCGTTTCATAAGAAGTCGTTCGAAGAAGTGCGTTTGGGCGCTGCATCAACCGCACCGTATGGTTTGTTTTCCGTGACCCCAGGTGGTCGAAATTTCCGGAGCCCTCCACTATGGCGTCTCTCATAGCCTTAGTCGCTTTGGGACCTCAAACCCCATAAACCGTTGTTGTTAATGTTTCGTGCTCCTTCAGTCATGTGGCTCACGCACTGTGCGGTACGAATAGGAAAACTTTTTTGAAATTGTACATGGTTGCAGTTTGTATTGTCGTAATCGTGTATTAGGAGTCCGAGTATTCTACACGCTGTCACCTTTGGTACCTGTCTGCCGAGTAGGGTGAGTTGTAACAGGGCGGTGGTTTTGTTTTGGTATTGCATTCGATTCATCAGGAGGAATTCCGACTATTCTGCTGACGGTTTGAATCCGGTTACGTGGAAGTGATCCACTATGGTGTGTATGCTTTCCTGGAGGGTCCTTTCAACGTCCCCTGGACATCCGGATTCGTTCCACAAGGTAACGGCGTAGAATGTGGGATGACGGTTTCAGATCATGGATAGAGCTCTCAGGCATATATTAATGAGGGTTGGAGATATAATGGATCCTTGAGGTGGTCCACGGGTAATGTTGACTGGGGAGGAGAGAGAGACGGCGCTGCCTTGAAAAGGGCTACCCTACCTTTGAGAAAACTGCGTATGTAATTGTACATGTTGGGGCCGCATCGTGTGTCTTGAACGGACTTGAGTATGAGATCATGTGTAACATTATCGAGGGTCTTTTTTATGTCTGTTGCGAAAAGTGCCTGTGTCTGTGCTGTCTTTGGCTGCAGAAGCGTGCTTTGTAGTATGAGAAATACGTCCTGCGTGCCAGCATTATAGCGGTATGAGCTTGTGCGGAAAATGTTTCGTGTTTCCTAGGTGTTCTCCTTGCCTCTTTTGCGACTGAGAAATGTACGCCATGTTTTCGCAGCTAAAGTTTTCATTTGGGAGAAGGCGTTCAAGCATGCTCTGGCGTGTTTCGTTGCGTTCGTTGGCTGAGTCAAGTTTCTTTGCAGTGTCAGTCAGGCGGTGAAGTCTGTTCAGTCTTTTCAAAGCACGTTAACGGGATCTCTGTTTTGTTCATATCAGATTCTAGCATTGACGGTATGTGTTGGATATGTTGTTGATATTGTGGAGCTGCGTAAATGGTAGTAGTAGTGTGTGGTTGTAACATCGAAGAAGTAGTGATCGGCTTAACAGTCGGCGTAGCTGTGTCAGTTTTTCTAGATGCTAGGCTGCGCACAGGGCCTTTACTCGAGGCACATCGTTGCAGGATGTCAGCAGCATTTGCCGATGCCATTGGCTACGACAGTGGTGCGTTAGGCTGCTTGTCCTGTGCTTCTGAGACTGCGGCGTCTTCGCTGTTTGCGATGGCTATTCTAGATGGTAATCGGGTGGCGTTGCGTTGCTGGGTGTGCTGCAATAAAGTGGAGTCTGGTGCTGGTTGCGCATTTTGATGCGTTGCATATAGATTCATTCAGTCTGCTTATGGTTTTTATGGATCGTTGGCTCTATGATATCCGGGGCAGTGCAGGCAGAGGAGAAAGTACTGGGTCTTCAGAGTGGCCGAGTTAGATAAGTGAGACGTCACGAGAAAGAATATCGTTCAGGCGTGCTACCGGCATCATCATCATCATCAGCCTGACTACGCCCACTTCAGGACAAATGCCTCTGCTATGTCTCTACAGTTAACCCTGTCCTTTGCCAGCTGCGGCCACCGTATCCCCGCTAACTTATTTATCTGATCCGCCCACCTAACTTACTGCGTCCACTGCTACGCTTGCCGTCTCTTAGAATCCGCTCCGTTACCTTTAAGGACCAGCGATTATCTTCCATTTGCGTAACATGCCCTGCCCAAGCCCATTTCTTCCTCTAGATTTCGACTAGGATGTTATTAACCCGCATTTATCCCCTCACCCTCTCAGCCCACTTCCGGCCTCTTAACGTTACACTATAATTATTCTTTCCGTAGCTCACTGCGTTGTCATTAACTTGAACTGAACCCTTTTCGCTAGCCTCCGCGTTTCTGCCCCGTAGGTGAGTGCCGGTAAGATACAAGTGTTGTATACTTTTCTTTTGAGGGATATTTGTAAACTGCCATTCATGACCACAGAGAACCTGCCATATGCGCTCTGTCCCATTCTTATTCTTCTAGTTATTTCCCTCTCACGATCCCGATCTGCGGTTACTACCTGCCCTAAGTAGACGTATTCCCTTACTACTTCCAGCACCTCGCCACCAATTTCAAACCGCTGTTCCCTTGCTAGAGTGTTGAACATTCCTTTGGCTTTCTCGTTGTAATTTTTAGACCCAATTCGGGATACCGGCATGGATGTGGAAAAAAACAGAGGTGCCCAAATCTATATCTTCCCAATCGGAAGTTGAGGATAGCTTTGAATAGTTCGTACAAAGCAGGTTTTGAGACAGAAATGAGCTAGGCGAGCCTGAAGGCCGTCAGGAAGATGCGCCAACGGCAGAGGACAATCATCCAGCTTATATAATCGACATAAGCTAACATAATCAAGTTAATAAGGGAGTAATTACTCATTGACGTCCACCCGAGCGCAGCCGTACGGCTACAAAGGAAAGCTATACAGCTTTCTCGGAAACTTCGTAGTTAAAGAAAAATTCGTCCTGGTCCGGGGTACGAACCCAGGACCACCGCTACACCGGAGCAGTCGCTCTACCAATTGAGCTAACCAGGACGGCAAGCTTGTACCTCAATGAGTAATTACTCCCTTATTACAAATCTACTCCACCTTGGGGGATTCTCCGAAACATTTGGTCATAATCAAGTTAAATTTGAGTAACTTCGTTCTGTTTCATTACCCTCACAAATTACTTCCTCGGTATTTTATGCTGCCGCTTCCAATCGCTTTTACGAGTGAAAGTTCCCATCTAGTTGTTCATCTTGCCTCATTCATACATTATTTTGTTTGTTTGTTGTTCTTTAACGTGCACGGGGCTTTAGCATCTCGCTCCCATCACCGCAACGCCACCTTGAGTCTCAAGGTGATGGTGCTTGGTGCCACCACGGACCCTTAGCCCCCTTATACGGAAGCTGTCATCCGCACCGTGGCGATAGTTTTTAAGGTGAATGTTAGAAACCATGAACGGCGGCGGTTGGAGCCATGGTCAAGTTCCGGCCGACGGGCTCCCCGTCTGTTTACGAGTCAGGGGCTCCGGGACCTTTCTGTAAATAAGAATGGGCAACACAGGCGACATTTCAGGAACCGTCAGCATACCTATATCGCATGAGTTCCTCTTCCTCCAAAAAGCCTGATGAATTCCTGAAAAGCAACTGCACCGTAGAAGGCTCCACTAGAAATCGACCGCACTGTGACTACTTTCCTCGTTTTCTGATATTTTTTAATTATTTATTGCGAGTACCTACAGCGCCCATGAGGCATTATGGGGGGATATTACTACATACAATAACACATGCACAGAAGATATTGGGAAACATGTCAGCAAGGATAACACAGCATACTAAGAGAAGACTAAAGGAGTTCACAAGTAGTATGAATGGTAACACATCGGCAAAGCGCTGGTAAACGCATGAGACCTGGAAGAAATACATCAGGTTATCATTTCGACAGCACTTTGGAAACCAGGTGAACAAACCACATCAATCGGAAGCTTATTCCAGTCCAGAATTGGGGTAGGAAAAACGAATACTTAAATACATTAATGCGGCATTGATAACTCTTCATCTTTTTCGTGTTGTCTAGTCTCTCTGAAATGTAATACGGCTGCTTTAGATAAGTGTTTTTATCAATACCGGTGCAATCATTGTAAATGCGGTTATTCTCACTCCCTAGTAGATAACGACAAAGTTCCTGCAGTGTCTGTTTTTGTTATTGCTAGAACCCTTGAGAGAATGATAGGAAAAAATTACAAAGCAAAAACACTTTCATCCGATGACCTTCTGGTTGAAGTTTCGCAGGAAGATCACTCTGACATCCTCTCAAGCAAAAGCAGTTTGCTCACCATCTGGTGACAGTCACCCCTCAAACGGAATCTAAACACTGTACAAGGTGGTATATCAGAATGCCATCTGACCCGCGAAACAGGGTCTGATCTCCTGAAATGCTTCCGAGATCAAGGTGCGATTGCCCTTCGCCGCATCACTATGAGGCGAAACGAGGAAGAGGCGTTGGCATCCGATATCGCCTTAACATTTGAACGGTGCCGTCTACCAGATACTGTGAAATCGGAATCATCCACTGTAAAATCTGCCCTATATCCCAAACCCGAGAAGATTTTTCAACTACGAAGAGTACGGACACGGATCCAAAACATGCCGTGGAAATCTCATCAATGCGAAGAGCGGTGCCCATGAGCGCCTGACTGATAACTGCAGTGCCGGTCAAGCAGAATGTCCCAACTGTCACAGGACACACGCTGCGCATTCACGAACACGTCAGGCGTTCCAGAAAGAGAAAAAAAAAGTAATCCAGATAAAGGTTACAGAAAAGAACGTTTTCTGAAGCCCGGACGAAGCTCTAGCTTCTCTCCGGAAGATCCTACGCTGACGCAGCGTGCAGAGGCGGGCGCCGTCTGGGCACGCAATACACCATCGCCAACATTCCCTGTCCCAGAGGTCAACTTTTCACAGAGCTCTGAGAAAATACAGGCACGCGAGAGAGAGTCTCTCCCTCTTGACGAATCCACATCTGCTTCCGCGTCTCCAGTGGAGGTAATACCAGGCTTCTCAGCGTCGGAGACGCTGAAGGAGTCCCCCAAATAGAGGCGGATTTTCCAAGACCGTCTCAAACCGAAGACATCTGTCAATTTAGCAGGATAATAAATGCGGCTATATGTGAATAACTCCGGCTAGTTTTCGCGTCCTCGCTTACAACTATGGCTGTCGAAAGCATTATGCACTGGAACTGCCGAGGGCTACAAAGAAGCTGGTTGGCATCGAAATACTCGCGCAGTATCAACCAAACATAGTTTGCCTACGGTAAACTCAACGAAACTTTCTGGAGAAATATGTAGTGTACCGGAAGGACTGGCAAGGAAGTACCTCCTCATCAGGTGTCGTTGCTGTTGTTTTTCAGAATTCAATTGCCTCTCAGATTTAGAGGCAGTGGCAATACGAGCACTAACATGTAGTAGAGTAATAACCGTATGTTGCCTATACATACCACCACATCATCAACTTTCCATTGACTAACTTTAAAAACTCATTTACCAGCTTCCGGAGCCGTTCCTGTTGGTCGGCGATATTGACGGACACCGCCCATTGTGGGGAGGTATTAGAACCGATTCTCGAGTTGCGCTAGTCGAAAAATTCATATTGTTATCTGGGTCATGCATATTCTATAGAAGAGAACCAACATGCTTTAATGCAGCACACAGCTAACGCGCTGCGATAGACCTTGCTATTGGCAGCTACTGTGAGGGCTGTTGTAGATAATCTCTATAGAAGTGACTTCTTTCCCATATCTCTAAAATGCACATAAAATATAAACCCGAAGGTAAATAATCCTAGTAAGTTTAAAGAACGGATTGCTGATCGAAAGATGCTCCATTGTCATCTTCATCAATTTCATAACTAGGTATAGATGAATTTCAATTCTTGGTCGCACTGCGTATTATAGGCGCTGCACAGAAATCCATCTCAAAGACACCAGTTGAAATAGAAAGCAAACGTAGAGCAGGGCAGGATGCACACTGCAGAAGAGCTCGTGAGAACGAAAATAATTCGTTGTAAAAGTTTCGCTATAATTCTACGGTTGGCAACTTGAACTTTAAGCGAGCTAAAGCAAATGCAAGCGTACTCGATGTATCCAAGCGGGAAAGTTAGCAGTCGTTTCTCTCCTGTGTAAATTCTTACGCAGATACGCATAAAGTGTACTGTACACTAAAAGCACTTCGAGGGCATAGTGCACGTACATTACCTCTTGTTATCACTGCTGGCGGTACATTTCGGCACCAAGCAGATGCACTAGGCAAACACTTCTAGCTCAGTGCATTATGCAGAAAAAATCAGGGGGCACTTTGGCTCACTAAAGTGCTGCAAGGCGAAAGCGTTTCCTGGCCACTGTTTGTTTTTATTTACTTTTTTATTTTTCATATCTTGTTTTTTATTTATTTTTTGCTCCTATTCTTAATTTTATTGTTTTTTATTTTTATTTTCACATCTTATTTTTAGTTTTTATTTTCCTTTCCTTGACTTTACTCCTTTTATTTTATTTATAAAGCCCATGCATTCACTACATGCGCCTTTATTAATGCTGGAACCTTGAGCCTATTAAGCAGTGACGCCGAAAGGCGGACGAATCTGCCGATGCGTCTGTCGACATTCCTGCCGACGCGTCTGCCGACACGGCTGCCGACGCGTCTGCTAACAACAGTATGGGGCATTAAATGCTTTCGCCTTAATAGCCGAGCGTTCGTTATATCTGTCGCAGTTATACGTGTAAATCAAACGTGTGTTGAATCGGTAAAAATGAAAGTGCTCGTAGGTTGGACAAGTCCAGATCTTGCAGAGATCGTACTTCGATTAATATTTTCGCTTCCTACGCTGAAAAGCAGATTTTAAGGATTGCTAATTAACAAAGTCTCTCCGAGCGCCCCTGATGAGACAGGGGCCGAGCCTACTGTGTCCCTGGAAAAATCTGAGGCTGAGAACGTGCCACCCTCGGAGCCCGCGCTAAAGCCCGCGGCCAGCGTTGCGGTTTTGAGCAGGGACGCCGACATAGCTGAGGTCGACGGTGACGACAGCAGCTTGACGTCCTCGGCCTCTTCAGTCAACCTCGTCATTGACGAGACTGTCATCACGCCTGAGGAGGACCCGACGCCGCCATCGTCGTCTTCGTCATCGCTTGTACGAGAGCCAAGATCATCTCCAGACGCTGACCCTGTGCAGTCGCCGTCCTCTTCAACATCGAGGATCAGCGCTAGCACTTCTAGCGAAGAGTCGTCGGATATTGAGATGGTCGCTTTAAGTTCGAGCTTAAAGCGTCCACATGCGTCGACTACGGACTCGGACAATTCTGCCGGTCGGCCAAGGAGGCCTCGTGCCTCCTCTGGTCCGACCCTCCGCAAAAAGTGAGGTGGTTTAGCGCCGTTCGCGGCGCGCTTTGTATTGCCTAAGCATCACGACTGTTCAGGTTTCATTTTTCATTTCCAAAATGACTAACCTTCAAATTATTACTCTAAACGTGCAGGGGTTCCGCAGTGTTTTGAAGCAGGCAACGGTGGTCGCATTCGCTCGTTCCTCGGGTTGCGATATCGTCTGCCTGCAAGAAACCAATTTTTTTCGTCTCGGTGACGTGTTGAAATTCAAGCGTAGGTTTGGCGTCGATGCCTTCTTTTCGTACGCCAGCACGCGTTCTAGCGGCGTTGGCGTTCTGGTTTTGAACCGCTCACTGTTGCGCGATCATCATGTTACCTACGATGCGCTTGGACGCGTGTTGGCGTTCGACTGCACGTTTAACGCACTTCACCTGAGAATTCTTTGTATTTATGCGCCTGCGCATTCCAATTTGGTAAACGCATTCTTTAAAGATTTAGATGTGTATTTTCTTGGAGGGCGTGATGTTGTGATGTTGGGCGATTTCAACTGCGTGCTCGATACGGTCGCCGATGTGCAAGGCCCTGGTAGGGGTAGGCCAGGCTGGAATGCGCGTGAGTTGCGCCGCTTAGTGAACCATTTCATGCTCACGGACGCGTATGAGCTCCTCTATGGCAACGTCTTTGTGTGGACTTGGCGTCGCGGGTTATCGTCGAGTAGGCTAGACAGGGCGTACGTTCCGGCGAGCCTTTCGCGGTCAGTGTGTGTAGCTAATGTACTGACGCTGCCATCCTCGCCGGTGCACATATCAGACCACCGCCCTTTTCTTCTATCACTCACGGTTCCGGCGCCTGCAGTATCACCCCATAGACCATGGCGGTTGGATGTACGCATACTTCACGATGCCAGCACTAAAGAGGGGCTCACACGGGTCTTGCGTTTTTCGGTTGTTGGGGCGGTGCCTGGTGACTGGGACCGTCTGAAGGAGCAGTGGCGTCACCATTGCGCCGCATCTGGTCGAGCCCTTAGGGCTCGCGTGTCAGATGAGGTGCGTGTGGTGACGGCGAAGCTACGTATTGCTCAAAGCACCCCGTCGCCTTCGTCGCTTATGTGCGCATGGAAAGAGGAGCTTTCGGAGCGCCTACAGCGTCTTTTACGTGCCTCCTCTTTGACAGCGGCTGCATGGCGTTGTCGACGCAGTCCAACTGCTCATCCTGAGGTGCTTCGGTTGGCCCGCCAAGAGCTGTTGTACACTCAAGGTGCCCCTGCGTTTGCATCTTCCGCCGGGGCTACGTCCCAACCAGGTGGCAGGAATTTCAGTGCGTTTTTTAGCCATTTCAGGGGTATTGCTCAGTCGGTCATTCTAGTTGATCGCAATGTCGTTTCCGCAGCCCCATTTTTAGCAGGCTTGCCGCAGGTTTCAACTTAACTCCATGACGGCCTTATGGCTGTGCCAACAACAGATGAAATCAAGGAGGCGTTGGACTCCATGAAACGAGGCTCAGCGCCTGGTCCAGACGGCCTTCCTGTGGAGTTCTATTTAGAATTTTGGGATATTGTGGGCCCTATTTTCTCGGAAGTATTAAAAATATGCTTTACTGAGCACGTATTTCCTTAATCATTCAAAAGAGGCCGCATTGTCCTTATTCCTAAAAAGTTTCCTATGTCGACATGTCCGGCAGATTGGCGCCCTATCACCCTGCTAAATTCAGATTACAAAGTATTAGCAAAATTACTCGTTCGTCGTCTACGAGCTCTCCTCCCGTCACTTATTTCCTGCCACCAGGTTTGCTCCATCCCAGGCCGTGAAATACACAGTTTATCTTCTGTAACGCGAGACATCCTAGCGTATACTTTACGACGGCGCGCACATGGTCTTCTTGTTTCCCTTGATCAGGAAAAGGCGTTCGACTTCTTAGAGCACGAGTACATTTACGGGATGCTGGATGCTTTCGGCTTCCCACCTTCTTTCGTGCTTCTCATTAAAGAGATGTACAGAGATATTTCAAGCACTCTGTTCCTCGATGGCCGGGAAAGTACCGCATTTGATGTTCGCCGCGGCGTCCGTCAAGGTTGTCCGCTCTCCCCCCTTTTGTTTGTCTTAGCATTAGAGCCTTTCCTCTTGGCAGTCAATCGCCACTCCTTTATTAGAGGTCTGGCTTTGCCAGGCAGCGAAGCGGTACGCGTCACTGCTTATGCAGACGACATCACTCTGTACTTAGCTGATGAACGCAGCCTGCTTGAAACTTTAAATGTTTTCCGTGAGTACGCCTCCTTGTCTGGGGCTGCTCTTAATTACTCGAAGAGTTGTTACTTTTTTGTGGGGTCTACCCAAACTCGTATTACATCTTCAATACCTTTGCAGTGGTGCGCGCAGATGCGCATTTTAGGTGTGACCTACGACTGTGCTGGAATATGGAATGGTGTGTGGTCTTCGGTCGTCGAAGACATTACAGCTCGTGTGCGAAGGGCGCAGACATTCGATTTGCCTCTGCTTGAGAGGCGCTACCTGGTTCAGTCCGTCATGCTCGGTGCCTTCTGGTACCTCTGCTACACTGTTAAACCACCCCTCCGTGTCATAAGGCGAGTGCAGACTACAGTTTTTTCGTTCTTTTGGTCAGGCGGAACCGAGCTTGTGGCCCGTGCTGTTCTTGGACAACCACGGGAAAGAGGAGGGTTTGCCTTTCCAAATTTGTCCGTCACGTCCTCGCTGTTAGCGTTGAAGAGTATTTTGCGTATCCTGCTAGGAAACTCGTCTCCGGCGCGAATCCTGGCTCGGTACTTTTTGGGCCCTTCTTTACGCTTTTTGGATCCGGCGGCCCCTGTTAATCATGGACCCCAGTCAGAGCAACCTACAGCTTTCTACGCTTCATCAGTGGCCTTTTACAGGCATGTTAGAGCAGTAGCACCTGCTGTCAACATCGTTGCAGACCGTGTGGTGGACATTATGGGCACGCTATTGTTACCTGTTGTGCCGGCGTCTCGCCGCTCACCTATGCGCCGGGTTCAGCGGGCGCGTTTAGCGTCGACACCTCTCCCAGATCATCTACGTGACTTTGTCTGGAAACTTGGCTGGGCAGTGCTCCCTACTTGTGATCGTTTAGAGCGGTGGGGTGTGTTATGCTCCAGTACCTGTCCGAATTGCCCGCTCCCGGAATCTAATCGCCACGCTACAGTCACCTGTGTTGTAGCGCGTGTCTTTTGGCGCGCGGTTCATGCGGGATTTCGTGGGCAGGGCATTTCGTGCTTCGTCTCCCGCGGCCGCTTCCCCAGCGGCCGTTTTGCTCGCCTGTTAATAGTTGCAGGTCTTTTTAGTTTATGGCGCAGTCGATACGCCGCGGTCGCTAGTGGCTTTCGACGCCGCGCTGTGTGGCCAATTCTCGGCCGTCTCCGACGGGAGCTGATCAGGCTTTTGTCCGAGGAACTCTTTTTCTTGGGTGAGGAAGAGTTTCTCCGACAGTGGTCATGCCCATTTATTTCTGTAAATAACGGTCGTATTGTCTTGGTTTTTAGGCCAAACTGGCGCTAAAGTATCCTTTTCAATGTTTCAATGTCCAGTTATTGCCTTTTCGCTCTTCTGACAATCGGTATATATGCATTCCTATTTTACATCGCCCATTCCTGTTAGTAACTTAGAAATGTTTATGGTACCTCTTTAAATGGCTCGCCTTACATGTGTCATGTGTTCTTGTAAATGTGAATGTATCTAGTAACCTTGGCATGTGTACATATGTAAATAAAATTTTTTCTAAACAAAAAGAAAGCAAAGTTAGCATTTAAGAGGATTTTTGGGAAGGCGTACGCAAGGAAAAATAAAGTGTAGGGAGTTTCGCGAAAATCAGTGTCGAAGAAGTCAATCTCACGCACGATACTTCATAAACGGCAAGAAATACGTGTACCACGGTAATAAAAGCCAGGTCGCACCGGTCATGTGAAAGTCAGCATAATGAAGCGGTGATTTCTTTTCTCAAAATTAATTTCCGATGCATTAAAAAAAAAGTTTATGAAATTGGTGTATTCGTTGATATGGTTAGGCCGTCCGTTAATCTGGTCACGGGATAATGGTTAGGTAGTGAAGTTGCTGATTAAGTATAGTCAGATCGCTTTCAATGTTACAGAAAGCATAGAAACTTGTATGGCAGAGGTGCGTTCAAGATGTGTTGTGGGTTACATGAAATAATGCTTTCTTGTCACTCTTGTGAAGCTGCACTCTTTTTTTTTTGTTTCCTGTAGCCCCACTATAAAGCCTTTGGCGCTATGGGTTTCTGGAGAAAAAAAAACCCTAGATGCCCTACAGGTGCGTCAATGTAGACGTGCTGGACCAAAACTGCTGAAGCGAGCATAACGCATTAAAAGGACTTACCGAGCGCTAAAACTTGTATTGGGAAATTGAAAGCAAGTTCCGGCATTGGCGTCGTGGCATTCGTTGGTCGCTCCGTTCGCACAGAGAACAACCGTGGATGTTTAAATCTCGACGAAAAGGAATATAAATAGGCACCCTACGTCACGTAGAAAGCACAAACAACGTATACTAGTGCACGGAGTCAGAAACTAGCCAGCTGATGTCCACGGACGTAATGCAAAATATGCTACGTTTTATGCGCAACAGAAGCTCTGTTATTGGTAAGCGCAACATGCGTTGATGAGGAATTCTATGAATGGCATCTTCTATTAATTTCCTGAACATGGTCGTCTTAGTAAATTACAAACGCTACTGAAGTTTCTTTCTCAGTCTCCAGCCAGCAGTAGGAAGTTCTTTTCTCATTTTTCAATTTCTGTTGTTTGCAGTCTATTAACCAATGAGTTTTATTTCATCATCAGGTGTCAGTGTGGTGCTAGGTTCGGAGACATTCTCGCAGAAAAAGACGTTGCCTGCTACAAAGAGTAACTGAAAGTACAAAGCGTGACTACGAGCTATGCGTGCTTAACAAAGCACCCTCCGTTACAGCTGTACTGTCTGAATCGGGAAATAGTGGAACTTGAATACTTACAGTTGACGTATTACTGCCCTGCAGCCTTGGGCAGCGGGAAATGCTTTGTTATACTAATCAAGACAACGACAATATGCAGCGCATACTTCTATTTATTTGTGCACATGCCAAGAGGGAAACACTATTACACGAATGCAGGCACTGTTGCTTCTTCCGTTGCTGGGTTCATAGGGTCTTCCAGCAGCTGCTCGAGGGCTTGCATACCAAAAAGAATGGACCGCCAGATTGCGCGCAAAGAGGGAAACTATAAACATTTGAAAAAGTCCTAATTTGTAAAGAAAAAACTTTATTCCGTTATTCCAAACCCCAAACCTAACTCTGACACTGAAATGAAAGTATAGGTTGCAGCAAGACAAAGCACGTTTCATTTATTGCCCCTTCAGTCCTTCGAACACTTTGCCTCAGACAGGATCCCCGTCAGAAAATCGACAAAAGAGAAGAAAAGCAGCTCGGAATGTTGCAACGGTAGCTGTGTGCACCGCGCTGGAAACTGCGGTTTCACCCTGCTGAAAAAAATCTATGATGCAATAACCTCATAGAGGCTTCCTCATAAAATATTACACAATTCGTATAATATTCTGTGACATCTTTTTGATGATTGCACGACTTTACAGAAATGTATGACATTTGTATGATAATTTTCTATGATTTGTATGATAATTCTATGATATTTGTGTGACGAACTCTATGAGCTTATTGCATCGTACAACTTTTTTCAGCAGGGCAAATCATCAGTGGCCAACGCTTCCATAACTGGCGAAATGCTGGACACCAATCAAAGTTTGTGTTTAGATGTGGTGACAGGCCAACCATTGGCCATTCTAAGGAAGGCCAAGCATGGGCAACAATTGGAAATGCCTTGACCATCATAAGGCCTTCACTCTAACACCACGTTAAATCCAAGCAGTTTCTTTGATTGTAGGCCAATCATCTTGGTCAATTAGTATTTTAGCTTTTTCCTAGAACCATTTTTTTCACTAACTGCAGCTGCTTCTAGATCCGTGGACCCTTCTGTGAGATTTATTAACTGTACACATTAATTTTGGGGCCACCACTTGCCAAACACCTCAAATATATACAATCCCTTCTAGAAGATCTCAGTCTCAAAAAACACCAATATCACCACATGACCGGATGGTGTGAAATGCAGCAGTAAGCAGCTGACAGCATTGCTGCAAAAAGACTTCTGTAAAGAAAGGTGCAAAGTACTATTTGAGCCAAGCACCTAAAGAATTACACATATTTGTAAATTTGCCAAAGGCTACACGCATGTCTTTTTTTTTTTGCTTCGCATTTACAGCACATTTCAATTATGGTGACGCACCGTAAATTCAAGGACTGTTAGATCACTTAGTTAAATCACTTAATTTCACAAAAGCCACGATGACGGTAACGCTACCAAGGCATTCAAAAATCTTACCCGAGTATAAACACTGCTAATGAGTTATCTCGGAAATGTCGTTCAAATGCAATATAAATATTATTTTGCGGAAAATACCGCTTCTCTTGCTTGACAAACCGAAAAAGTAGCCGTAAACTCGCGTGTCAGCATACAAGCCGAGAGTATCTGTCAGAAGTGCTGGTAAAAATTTTTTTACTTATTTTACAGGCCTAAGATACAGGACTTAGGCAGGAGTGGACAATACAAATCAACAAATTCAGAAACAGCAAACAATTAGATACAGGACGTTGAATGATAAATCAGAACAAAGACACAAGATACTGTTTACAACATGAATGCATTTTGATGGGGGGAGGCACAAGGGCGCAGAGGAATCACGAAACCGTTGTACAGTTGACCGTATCGGCGGATAACAATTCCAATCGCAAATAGTGCGCAAGGAAAGGAATTTTTAAATGCGTTAGTCCTGCACCAAAAATCTAGGACTCTTTTGGTGTGATAGAGCGCGTAGAGCGGCGGCGCAGGCTGCCGAGATTTCGGCTTCTACCCGACGCGCTGCCACAGCTAGCTCGTTCAAGTCGCCGCAGTGACTTCTTCCGCAAATAGCAAACGTGGGGTGGCTCTGTCGGACAATCCTTTCCACTCGCTCCGCATTCGAAGCTCCGGGATCGGCGTAGACGTATTGCTCCTGCATCGCCCTGACGTTCTGGACCAGTTCCAACTCCCTCTGCATCCGCAGCATCCGCACACGAGCGGACCGGATCGCGGATTGTCCGGGCGCGTCAGCGCTGTCCGCGTCCCACGTAACGTGAACGTCCCTGCTCTGAGCGACCTTGAGCCGGCGGCGTGCACTTTTCTGGGCCCCGACCGCGGACCGAATGAAAAAGGCCAGAGCCTTTTTCAGTCCGAGGGCTTGTCGGCGGACCGGGATTGTTTTTGCTTCTAGGTGCGCTCGTCTGGCTAGCTATCCTGAATGAAGTCGGCTTTGCTCCGTGCTGGCGCCTTTCGTTTTGGCGCGCTTTTCGCCGCATTTGCAGCTCGAGTGCAGCATTGTGTGTCCTCCTTTTCGTATTTCTCTCACTGCGTCGTACTGTGTATTTGAGCGTGTGCGTAAATACCCGCTTAGCTTTGTTGTTTCTGCTTATTTGAGTGAATATGGAGAGAAGGAGCTCTGTGAGCCAGTATCTGGTAAAACTGCTCTGGACTAAGCCGCAGCAAGCGTTTGTACTCTCCGGGTCGCATTCAAGTAGGTCCTCGTACAGCAGGTCCTGCATGGCCAAACACTGTTTTTCCAACCTTGACTTTGTCCAACATAACCGTTTTAGACGCGAAAGCTTCCTTCTCGCCCTCAGACGCTTTAATGGTGACAACCAGTGCGGCGAGACGACGTTTTCGTTCGGCGTTCATGTTTAAACTCTCGGCAGCTGAGTTTTCGAAGCCACGCTAACAGCGCAAGCCCGCTGTGGGCGAGAGTATGCGCGGATTGTCCGCTGCGTTCGTGTGAATGCCCGACGTTCAGACCGACTCCCGGATGCACGTGTCACGATAACCGCGCTGACGCGCGCGTACCATCCGCGATTCGGTCCGCACGTCTGGACCCACCTTCATGGAGATACGATCACGTGGTGGGTACACCAGTAATGGCAAGGCTTTGGGTTCGGTTCAGCTACGGTTTCGGGTGAAAATTCGGGTTCTGTTCCTGTTTCGGATTCAGGTTCGGTTCCGGTTCGACACTATGCTTTAGACAGTCAAAGTGCCCCTGAATTATTTGCTGTCCTTTTCGCGAAAGGTAGCTTCATATTTGCTACTGAGAGCATAATTAGCATTCGACTCGAAGAATTTTTTCTACTGCTAATTGCAACGAAAAATTTAGCGGCAACAACGCGGCACATAAGAGAGCGCGAAGAGTGAAAGAACATCTGGCGAGCGCGGCGCCTTGGCTTTCATGCTCATTGATGGCAAAATCACCGAGGTCCTTATCTGTGGGAATGAATGAACACCGTCCTGACGTACTTCCATCTCTTGGGGACACAGCTGGAACACCTTGGTTACTCTACTGTTGACTCCGTAAATGCATCTCTCAGTCAGACCGCTATCTCATATGCGGATCTGTCCCGCAAATAATGTCACAACTTCGGCTTCAGTGCCCATGGGGATTCTAGAGCACGTCAAAATTAAGCGCTCACCGTCAAAAACGTGACCGCTTTCCACAAACCAGCTCGAATTTCATCGCAAGCCAGGAACAGCAATACATTTTCAAAGCGACCAGTTATATGCATGGACACATCCACAGACCACGTACGGACCTTTGCAAATACATCATCTTGCCCAGTGTAGCAATATATTTATGATGACGATGATCACGTCCACGTTCACACCCCTTTTCAACGGGCTGTCACGTTGTTGTGAGCCGCCAGACATCACAGTGCCCCCTTACGCTGAGTTTGCTCGCGAATAGAGGGCAGCGCGAGATGAGCGAAGAGGACAGCAGTTCCTAGAATTTTCCTTCCCTCGGTGTGTTCTCGCACTCGGCACATCACTCACGTGACCTTTTCTCCCGTGCTCCGGTCCGTCGTGTGGACACTGACGTTCTAGAAGACCGTGGTTACCGCTCCAAACAGTGCACATCTCGGAGATACGGTCACGTGGTGGGTACACCAATAATGGAAAGGCTTCATCGCTCTTAGGCGTTTTTCAATGCCAAATTAAAATTATATATTTTTGTTTCCTCCGATATGGCACTGCTCCACTCTTACATCATGGTACTTTTTTTTCGAATATAATCTCATGACACGTGTTTCAGTCAGTAATTAATATACTGTCTCTTTAATGAGCACAGACCTCGATGTTTCATAAATGCTGCACTTACCTCCCAGTATCCAGCGACCTAGTACCAAGCACCCATTGCCAGTAACCCTGCGTTATTCCCAACACTGCTTCGTTGTCAGATATGGCAGCTGGTGACCGAGTTCCAGTTCCTCTGGGAATGGGTATTCTAGCCAATATCGACGAGCAGTGCCAGAAAGGAGGCAAATGCAAAACAAACCTGTTCATTTTGGCGAAAATGGTGGAGCGAGAGCTGACACGCTGCATGAGACACATTCACTCAAGGCGCAACGCTGACACAGTGCAAATGGTGAGAATTTTGTAGCCCTCCAATCTCCGAGATTAGACATGAAGGCATGCTGATGTCCTGCTGCATCCCAGTCTCCATGGGTCACACATGAAGTATTGCTGATGTCCTGCTCCATAAGGTCGGTGGTCATGTCTTCATGCAGATGATGTTAAACTAGTCGCGAAACCTATGCCGGGTTTTCTATCAGTGACCTCACCACATTGCATACCTTGAGAGCCATCCCTAAGCTCATACCCATGACATTTGTTAGGTAGTCCTCAGTAAACATAAACAAACCTTCCCTGTCAGTTAGCTGTGCAGTGAATTCTTCGACGCATCCTGTGTAGCTTGGAATTTCCGCGATGTAGGGAATAGCCTCCGGAACCGTCCAGCCACGAGGGCTTTCAGACCAGCAACGCCAGATGCTCCAGCAGGTTTTCCACTTTCTCTTCGTCAACCATGTTCCACTGAGAATCATAGTCAGCAGTCGTGTTGTCCGGGATCCAGGCAGCAGGCGGGGTAGGGGTCCTGAAGCCAGTGTACTCCTGCGTAGAGTAAATATGCCGACTCTAGATCGAGAGCTCCACATTCTTGGAACTGCTGTCGCAGCCTTTATGGCAACACATCTTAGCCAAATTATAGTGGCAATGTATTCTAGACACAATGAACAAATATTACTATGCAGACCAAATACAGCGCGTACTCAGTAGTGTTCTCCAAATTATAGTACCAGTATAATGTAAGCACTTTGAACAAATTTTACTGCACACAAAATGCTGAGCGTACTCAGCAGCGTCCTGCCCCACCGCGGTGGCTCAGTGGTTACGGCGCTCAGCTGCTGGCCCGAATGACGCGGGTTCGATCCCGGCCGCGGCGGCTGAATTTCGATGGAGGCGAAATTCTAGAGGCCTGTGTGCTGTGCGATGTCAGTGCACGCTAAAGAACCCCAGGTGGTCGCAATTTCCGGAGCCCTTCACTACGGCATCCCCCATAGCCTGAGTTGCTTTGGGACGTTGAACCCCATAAAACCAAATCATAAACCAATCAGCAGCGTCCTGCTCCGTTGATGTGATCACGTTATCTAACTATTTCCGTGATAGCAGGACTGCGACGCTTTTAAGTCCTCAAATAGGTAAAAAATATTCTCCTTAATAATACTTAACTGGGAACGCGGGCAGAAAATTTTTTACTGGGGAGGAGCGGAGAATTAATTTTTATGTAGGCATGGTGCCTGCGTGACTGTTTTTGCCGCTGCCCGTCGCGTACCCTTGACGCCGTCACTGATTTTCAACGCTTGTTGAGCCTCGTTTTGAGCAAGCATCGCAGGAGTTACCTAACACGACTTCCCCTCAGCGCTTTGCCACCCTTCTTCCTGGAGCACAGCCAGTAATTTTTTCTAGGGCTATCTGTTGTTGTTTTTTTTTTTCAATACATAATGACATGACCATCGACCCGCAAGCGCTAGATTGATTTGTGATTTTGTGACGTGATTTTTTTTTCCTTTCAAGAACGCTTGCAACATCGAATGGCGATTCATTCCCGCCACCTGCATAGAGGCGATTACAAACCCCGCCAGCCCAGGAGAAATAAGCCGGGTGCCGCTTCCAAACCTGTCTTCCAGCTTAAAATAAATAGAATTTGCACATTGCATGATTACACGGAGAAAAATTTGGGATTTACCTTTCTCAGCTCGAGCAGAATACGCCAACGCTTTTTCGAGGTGGTGATCCTGCTAAAAACAATCGCCGCGAGAGGCGTCAATCGTCGAAAGCACGTTGTGGGCATTTAAAGCACTGCATCCAACGCAAAACTGTCGCAAAAGTAGGCCCTCGCAGCATACATGTATATTTAGCCGGGGTATGTTGCGTATTTAGCGAATGGAACATATGTGATCGTGCACGGTGGCCAAAGAGTTGCGAAGTCATCTGACCAATGGTCGTCCTATTTAGTTTCATTAGCATGGTATGCAAACCATTTCCTATCAAGGAAGTAGGCTGCTAGCCAAGTGTGATGGACATTGAGAGGATTCCGAGACGTGTCCAATGATAAATGATCGGCCACTGCAGTGTCCCCTGCGGGAGAGGAATCAACGCTGGTTCACGGGGCTTTCGCTTGTGCCCCACTAATGGATGAAATAGCATGCACTTCTTTCCATCTGTTCTTCCGAAGCGTACAACTAGTCGAATATTCTTGAGAAATTGGAAGGCCCAGCATCAGGTTTGAAGTGCTCTCGTTTCAATGATGTTTTCCGAGGGTCCTCAACAGTGTGAGACTTGTCTTGCAGCCGACGTTGACGAAATGGTCCAAGCAAAGAAAGTCGTTTTCGGAAAGTGTCTTATGTCGATCGAGATAGCTGTGCCGCACTGACCCATGCCCTCTAGAGATTGCTATCCTTTCGAAAGGGTATCACAGCTCGTCAGCGCCACACACGATGTGTTACACGGTGGAGGCACACTCTAACTTTTGCAACAATTTTTATCCGAGCAAATACCCCCTGCGTCCTGTTTCGCCGGTCACAAAACTACATATTGCAATGCAGCAGATTGAAGTGGCCAGCTACCATATAGTACACCAGGTGACTGTGCTATCCGTGCTTCCGCTACTTGAAGGACGCATCGATGCAGCTGCAGCAGGGGCGCGCCGTAGGTGACACCGGGCTAACCGCGTGCTGTGAAAAAGTGTGACGTCATGGCTGCCAAGAGGCTGCTGTGTCAAGCCCCCCTAATGAACTTGCGCAGGTCACGACTGTACGCAAAAGCGGCGTTGGATGACTGAAGGTGCTGGACGCGTTCTCCAAGTGCGGCTTCGGACGGCACAGAGCTCACCGTCGCCGAGGACAGGCACACGGTGAGCAGCTCACTCATTTCAGCCCGCGCGAGAATGCCGCACCCACAGCTATACGGTCTGTAGACGAAGCACGAGCACGTACAGTCGGACGAGTAAAAGCAGGACAGCGTAGAGTGAAATTTTAGTGCGAAACACCGACTAAAAAATTTGGCTGTGGCTTAGCTAAGGTTAAGCCTGGATATCTCAAAGCGAAAAGCTCTCGCTGCTTTTCAGCCAACTCCCAAACTACCACTTCTGGATCGGTGTTGATGATGATGACGATGTCCTCAGGCTTAATGGCACATACCCATGGCGGGGGATTGGCCAGGGGGTTTCTGCGCCGTCCGACTGTTGCTTTTTCTTCTCCTTCTATGGCGAGTGTCTGCGCCTGTTCTATGGGGAAGCGCGCCTTATGTACCCCTCCTTACAAATGCGCACTGCGCACGGATGTGGCGAAAGGTCAAACGCTAAACAGAGCGTATTTCTCTTTGACCAAAAATGCCCTACATGAGGCACACACCCTGCCCACGCTTTCACTCAACTTTGTACCAAAATCTATGTCCAACCATAATTTACCAAGCCAAACACGATGGCGACCTCCAAATTTGAATTGAGGCCTTTCCAAAGTATGACCCGGGCCACACACGAAATTTGACCTTAGCCTATTGGGACCAAAGAATACTTGGTATAGGCAAAAACTAGAGCTTTCGCACTTGTAGGTTTAACCAAGTTAAAACCCTGACATCTTTTCTTGGATGCATTTAGTATGCGCTCCCCGTACTGTCACACTTGTGTTGTAACCATATGTTTATGAACTTTCACAAGGCAACCATTTTTGGTGTATTAATGATGGACCAATCAAGCTCTTCAGTGTGATTTTTGCAATGGAATGACTAATTTTCACAAAACTACCTGGGGCAGAGAGACGACGACAGAACGAGCGTTTTCTCTCAAGTGCTACTTATAGTATACAAGCCACGAAGCTATCCAAACTTGCATTACTGGAAAGACGCGCCGACGCAGCTGCAGTAGGGGCTCGCCGTTGCTCGCACCGCGCTAACCATGTGCTCTGGAAAAGTGTGACATCAGGGCTGCTGTTTGAAGCCCCCGTAACGAATTTGCGCAGGACACGACTGTTTACGAGCGCGGCGTTGGATGCCTGGAGGTGCTGGACGTGTTCTCCACGTAGCTCCAAGTGCAGCTTCAGATGGCAGAGCTCACCGAAGACAAGCACACGGTGAGCACATCATTCATTTCAGGCCGCGCAAGAATGCAGCACAGTTTACTGAATGGTCTGTAGACGAAGCACAAACTCTGACAGTGGGGCGAGTAGCAACAGGACTGCGGAAAGCGCAGTTTTTTTATATGTCTATAGTATGTGCTCCTCATGCATACAGCGACAGCGGTGTTGCAGCCGTGATATTTATGAAGTATCACAAGGAAACCTGTTTTTGGTATACTGAGAGAGCAATCATGCTTGTGTGTGATTCTTGAAGTGAAGCGATAACCTTGACAGGAAGGCCTGAAGCAGAGGGACGACAAACAGAACGAGCGATTACTTTCAACCGTTTTATTTTTTTGGCGGGAAAAGCTTTTCTAGGAATGGCGGAGGGTGGGCACACACAGTTATGCCTGTGCTGTCTTGGTGAGCTTGACGGATAGGCTGCTCACATAGTCATCCGTCAGTGCATGTCAGTAGGACACGCACGAAGGTATACGTCGTCCAGAAAGCGTAACCCCCCCCCCCCCCCCCCCCCCCCCAAGAGGCCATTCACAACCAACAGGCTCATCTCCACCGTCACGTACACCATATACCACTCACCAAGGAGTCGAACAATACATTCAGACAGAAGAATTCCACACCAAACGCAGTTACGCAGGAACAAGCAACCTGTACATTAAAGGGGTCATTTATGATCTCCCAACAAATCGTGGCGTTCTAGCCACGACCGTTGTTATGCATACTTAAAAAAAGAAGCAGGGCTCTACTTGGGCATTTTAGCTAAAAATTGCAATTTGAAGTTGACTCTAAGCCCCTCCCCCGACAGCGCCGCCGTCTGGTGGAAAACCGATGCAAAATCACCTTGACACATTACAGTTAAGCCGCCGAGATCGGCAGTAGACAGAAAAGGGAAGGACACGGACCTCTGTTGCCTTTGTCCCCCTGCCGTCACTCCCCCCCCTTTACCCTCAGCACTCCTATCCCGAACAGCGAGCCACCCACTCCCCTACGCTCGTTACGAGGAGTGCGCAGTTCACTCGTTCAGTTGAGAGAAAGCACGTGAGCGTTGGTTCACGGCGTCATGAATCGCGAGCGCGTTATTCTTACCTGACTACCACACGGTACAGCACAAGTTTTAAAAATTCAATTACAAATTACTCGTTGCACCAAATGACCTCATTCCCAGTTGTTCCGAGAGTCATAGCGAACAAAATGAGTCTGAAAAACGCAGTCATAACCCATTTAAATGTTATTCGGTGACAGCACCCACACATCACACAGCCATCCTCACTCCTTAAACCTTACCAGTTATAAACAGTACACCGACACAAACCTAAACACACCCGCAAGAATCGGCACGTGTTACATGCGGGCCCTCGGTGACCTTGCTTACATATGCAAGCCCGCACGTCTTGGTTAAGCCACAGGGTGTCTTAGCAGATTATCTCGGCAGCAACCTCCCCATCTTTATTACTACCCATACATTCAAAACCAAAATATTTCTTCCCCACTGTTCTCTTCCGTGATATGTCAGTGCACATTAAAGAACCCCAGGTGGTCGAAATTTCCGGAGCCCTTCACTACGGCGTCCCTCATAGCCTGAGTCGCTTTGGCACGTTAAACTCCAATAACCCAAAGCACTCAACTCCTCAGAGAGCGAGACAAACTTGGCTCTCATCTTGCACCAGAACCAGCTCCCTGGGCGAGTAGGATTGAGCAAGCTTTACACACCCCCAGCAAACGAGTCAAGAAGATTATTCAATTTGATCTACAAAAGACACAAAGTGAACAAGGAAGGGGAAGGGGGCTTCTGTTCACCTGGGCCATACGAAGTCTTCTTGCCGAAACGCTGGCAAGCACCCTGAGGCTTTCCTCTTCCTTGTTCTCTTTGTGATTGCGAGAACCGTCTCGCTACCTTGATCTACAAAAAGGGCACTGACATCAACCGAACTCTACAAGACATATGCACTGCGAAAACAATTCTATCGATTGGGACGGAATCACTTGTCCTGGGCCCCCTCGGCCTAATCCGAACCTCGACAAGGACAACACCCTTGATGAAGTCGAACGATCACTGATTACCATACGCCGCCCAACAGCCCCCGGACCAGACCACATAACACACAAGGTCCTCCGCAACCTTGACGACACCTCACTTTAGGAACTGATGGAGCGCTGCCCTCCACCTGGAAACATGCACACATCACTTTTATTCCCAAACCCAGCAAGGCAGTCATCCTCCGAAACCTTTGCCCTGTCTCCCTCATCAGTTGCGTGAAAAAACTGTTTGAACATGTTTTCCAGCCAGCACTATACCATCTATTTATTTATTTATTTAGTAAGGAACCCACAGCGCCGTGGCATTACAGTGGGGGGGGGGGGGGGGGGGGGCAATGTACAACAAGAAGAACATCCGTCCCCATCCAGGTCAGGTATGTTGGTGAGTTGTTTAGCCAGGAACTGCACCTTGTGGAGTGTTCTGGATTGGGAGGGTTAATAAAGGTGACACTCCACAAGGTGCAGTTCTCTGCTCCCTCCTACTGAAAATAGCGTTAGCCCACTATCATACCTGACCTCCGCGCGGCACTATACACCTACGACACCACTTCATGGACGACAAAAGGCTCCATAGGAGAGGCATAAAATACTTTACAATATACAATTGATATTATCACTTCGAAACTGACCTTTATGGGCCTTAAGTGTTTTCCATTCAAATGATCACTCCACGTGATCAGACAACTTCCTCGGGTTCTACGCATACACTGCGACACACCCCTGGCCAACAGACTCGGAATCCTTGGCCTCTATATATACAAGACACTTTGGGTGCCACCCTCATATAGAACTCCTAGACAAGGGAACCGAAATTAACGGCAGGCTTAATTCGCAGATTTGCTATATGCAATCACGGCCTGTCGAAGAGGGGAACCCTTAACATGACAGACGCCCGAATCACCAGCCGACTGAGTTATCACCTTTCCTACCACTTTCTCATCAAAACACAACAAGATAAAGCTGATGTCCTTATCATAAATGCGACCGCCTGAGCACTCCGCCTGCAACTGTCAGTTTGGTACGTTCCTTATTAGATTATGGGTTCACTGTACGGTTGGGCAGGTCTGTCATGCCGTAAAAATTGGATCGAGTACAAAACTGAGGCCTAGCGCTCTCATGTGGCGCATACAGAACAACTCCCATAGTCAACCTCTGTGCAGAAATAAATGAAACCTCCCTTGAATACAGAAGAATCGCTACCAAAAGATATATACTATCCAGTTGTGGCGAAATGTCGTTGTTGAATATTATTTACCCACAAACCGCAAGCTACCTGGCCACTGGTATTGCGATTCGAAGAGATATGCCAGAATCTCAATATACAGGACACATTACCTGACAAATAGATTCACAACAGCGCTACGGAACGAGGACAGAAGTAACACGAAAAACACAGGACGGGCGCTGTCCTGACATTTGTGCAGCTGCAGGAAAAATAGTAAACGAGAATCTCACGAACAGTATTATTTACACAGGCCCCCTAATGGTACTGACATCTCTTCACTCTAGAAGTGCAATCACTCCGTCACTGGGTGACACCATTCACAACATAGCAAAAGACAAAATTATGCTGGGTCCCCAGTCATGTCAGAATGAAAGGCAACGACAGAGCAGATTTGTGCGCTGCTGAAGCTTGTGGGAAGACAAAATAAACAATGTATACCATTTAAGGATTGCACGAATTTAGTACAACGTAAATTAAGAAAAAAAAGGCCATTCGCCTTTGAAAAATGAAGTAAATAGCAAACTGCGCTTGGTAAAGATAGCTTTAGGGTGAATGGAAGTCATGTGTGCAGCAGGAACGTTTCAAGCAAGTGGTTCTCTGTCATCTCCGAATAGGCCACACACACCTTACGGACCAATTCCTGCTAACAAAACAAGACAACAAGGATAGCTGCTGAGGTGTCCAACCCCCTTTAAAGGTTTTAATATTAGCCATTTCTAGAAATTCTTTCCTATGTGATCACTAGGTCGCACTAACGTTTTAGGCCCCCTACACCACCGATGATTCTTCACTTTTCTATAAAATTCAGCGGAAAAATTTTCGTAACACCGTATGCTTGGCGCATGATGGCCTTAATTGCCTGTGCGCCATAAAACACTATACACACACCAACCGCCCGATGCATCCCGAGGTCTGATGGCAACATCAGACAAACCGTTGCATCTCCCCCTCCGTCCCAAAGCAGAAGAAGCCCCAGCTTGTTCATCCTCAACACGTACAGCGCGCCAAAAAGCAGCGGAGCCCCCCCCCCCCCCCCTTCGCCCCCTCCGCTTGCGGTTATTACAAAAGTGCTAAACAACCGCGCGAAGAACCCGAGGAGATTTTAGCGCAAGAAACGTAAGCTGGGGTTACAAGCAAAAGTGCAGAAAAGAATCGCAACACTGGACATTAATGCAAAATGAGGCCCTAACCCGTTAACGATACACAACAGCGCGCAGCTAAACACCAGCCCAATCCCACGATCACCAAAAACATCGCACAGTGTTTGTGAACCAACACGCAGACCTCCCTAGGCAGCGACGACTACAACATTCAAACAACTTCCGCACTGAAGGCAATCTCTCCCTCTGTAAAAAGGACACTAAAAATCACAGACTGGGATAAAGTCAGGAATCTCCGGAAGAAATCCACTACTGAGATAGAGAACCTTGCAAACTGGGTGAATGCACTCACATAGGACGTCGGAAGTGCCACATCCCGAGTAATCGGGAAACGAAAATCGTGGACAGCAGACTTGTCCACATGTGGGAAACACACTCCAGTATGCAAATAAGATGGCTGAAAAACAAACACGGCCTCTTAAACTAAGGATAGCAGCCTTAGGAAAAAGATTGAAGCACACGCAGTACACCTAACCCGTCAACAGTGGGACCAGATTTGCAACCGCATGGAAGCAAATCCAGATTTGCTTCCATGCGGTTGCAAATCTGGGACTGAAAAACACGTGGAAGCTTCTACGTTGTTTCTTAGAAGCAAAAAACACTAAAGACTCCCAACAACGTAACGTAAATCGCAGCGCCAAGAAATTAACTGTGGAAGACAGCGCTTTGATCCAAAACTTAAAAGACGGGTATCTCACAACCACAGCTAGAAGCCTACCCCTCAAATACTCAAGCCCTCTGAACCCCGTGTTTGACGAAGACATATCGACAAGGGAAGTGAGAGTAGGTATGCACAAGCTGCGCACCATGTCGGCGCCGGGCGCGGATAAAATCACCAACAAAACATTACTGAACCTGGACGAAAATTTGGTTCAAGCCGTAACCAAGCTTTTCGATGAACACTGGAGAGGGGCACCCCCTCCCGGAATGGACCTACGCTAAGGTCACCTTTATTCTAAAACCAGGTAAACCAGTTCAATTGGCAAGCCTCCGTTCCATGTCGGTCACCTCGTGCCTAGGAAAACTGTACGAACACGCTATCCTCGGCCGTTTCCAAACCCACATGCAAAAACACAGCCTCTTCCCCCATGCGAGGCTGGGATTTAGAAGCAAACTGTACACGACGCAGGACGTGATGCTTCAAATCTCAGAATTAGGGGTGTGCGAATATCAAATTTTTCGAATACGAATCGAATACGAATAATCAAGGACAGACACATTTAACCACTACAAAACATTTATTTGAGCACCCAAGAACATCACAGTTCAACTATCAGTGATGAAATGAGCACGAAAGGTGCGTGTGGCTGCACAAAAAGTATCAGTCTCGAGCACTGTTCTTAGAAGAGTGAAAATATCAGAGAAGGTGGCTAGGACACAGCATTGATCAAGGCTAGCTTGCCATAAGCACAAAAGCGCGTTGCTGGGATGAACATAAAAGGTTGTCGGCTGCTCTACTTGGTCAGGCAAAAGTAGTTCCCTTCTAGCTGAAACAACTTCTCCAGCTACAGAAAATGCCCTCTCAATTGGCACTGAACTGGCTCGTATTGAGAGGTATTTCGTGCACTGCTCTGACTATACCAGCTTCGCAGGTATAGCCACAAAAAAGTTCACCAGTGCAGTCAGCTACTGCATGGCACAACTGTAGTGCCTAGAACCCAACGTTACGCATTGCTCTGGGCGCCGCCATGTTGTTATGTCTCTGTCGATAGGACTTGCGGACCGAAATGAACGCCGGTGCTCGCAGTAGAATATTCGGCTAGATACGAATATTCGCGTCGTGTCGAATAATCGAAACAACACGAATATGTGGATTTCGAATCGAACACGATTAATAAAAAAATAATATTTGAATTATATTCGAAATTTTCGAATATTCGCACACCCCTACTCAGAAGAAATTCTACACCTGAGACACGGCAGACGCACGAAACCAAACTAAACGCACTATCTTACTGAGGTGTAGGGGCTAGAACACACGCGTATTTAACCGCCTTTATGAGTAACTAGGACTGCGGAGATATGGTTTGGGTCCACACAATCCCCCTCGTTAGCTCTAGAAAGCAGGGGCACATCTCAAGGCTGAGTTTTATCTCCACTACTCTTCGACACCACTCCCATACCCATGGGCCGAAAATTAGAGCGGATCCCACTCCTACGCAGACGACCACGGCAAAATTCCAGCGAAATGGAGGAAAGCCTCCAAGCGGAAGCGGTACGGACTGCGTGGCCTGTATAGGCCTTGCACACTCGCTGACCGAATCCTGCTGCTCCACCCGACTGCGGGCCGTCACAAAAAGGGAAAACCCTCTATACAAGTGACGGTCGACGGCCTCCCAGTATCGGAGGTACAGAAACTCCGCATCTGGAAACGTTTGTCCAAACACACGGTCATGACACATCAAAGCATCAGGCTAATCAAAAAAATACCAAACAAGCATTCGTGATTAGCAGAATGGTATACTCACTGCCCTATATTCCACCTCACAAAGATAGAAGAGGAAAGAGTTGTGGGTTTCTAAGTGGACACAGGCCACCACCCACCGCGGGTTCGAGCTTCGCGCGAGCCAAGGGCCCCGATCAGCCGTCACCACACACACACTGGGACACCGATGCGGCGCACTCAACCTCCGCTGGGAGGAGAGCGATTCGCCGCAAAGAAATAGGCCTCCAAGTTCACAAAGGAGACGTTTATGCACGTCTTCCTTCAGCAGGTACACAAACACTCAATAGTCACCCCGTCCCGGGGGCGCGCGAGGAGCAAGGCTCCGCTGCGCGCACGAAGCGACTCGAGTAATGCGCGCCGCTAGCACGCCGCTGCAGGAGAATGTCCCCGCGGCAGTGCTGTGATCTCCCTCTCGTGTCGACCGTTGGGCCGGTTGCGAGAGAGAGTGGGCAATCAACGCAAGGTACGCCTGTCTGAGGTCGCTGGACCCCGCTGGACAGGCTCGAGCCGCTGCAGGTCAGAGGACACGTGCGGGCGAGCTCGAGTAAGCACTGGTCCGAGCGGCAAAGGCCGGCAGGGACAAACAGTAACGTACGCACCTTTCGCTGTCTCGGAGGGATCTCTCTCTCGGCCCCGCTCGGACGGTCGCGCGGTGCGCGGCCCCCAAAGCGGGTCCCAAATTCCCGCCAAAAGGCGCCAATGGCAAAGGCCGTTGGGGAGCCGGGGCGGAGCTGTGGCCAAATGACAGTGATTAGTCACCCAGCCGCCTCTCCACCGCCTGTGGCGGGAGCAAGGGAAAGAGGAGAAACAACGCGGGAGGCCGGCACAGCCGCGCAAAGGCGACGGCGGAAGGCCAGGATTCCCACATCGTAAACGTGCTAATAAGACAGCGAGAGACGATCTCGCCTATGCTATTAACCGCATGTTTACAGGAGGTATTCCGGGGCCCGGAATGTGAACAGATGGGGATAAGATTTAGCGGAGAATACCTTAGTAATCTGCGATTCGCTGATGATATTGCCTTGCTAAGTCGATCAGGGTATGAACTGCAAAGTATGATCAATGAGTTATACTCAACCGTCTAGGAAGAAAATATGGCTGTTTAGGGCAGGTAGTGACAGCTGATCATGATCATGAGAGGGAACTAACTAGAAGAATAAGAATGAGGTGAAGCGCAGATGGCAGTTTACCAATACCCCTCAAGAGAGAAGTCTACAACCAATGTATCTTACCGGTACTCACCTATGGGGCAGAAGCGTGGAGGGTAACAAAGAGAGTGCAGCTTAAAGACAACGCAGCGAGCTATGCAAAGAAAAATAATAGGCGTGACGTTAACAAATCGGAAGCGGGCGAGGGAACAAACGCGGGTTAATGACATTCTAGTCGAAATCAAGAGGCAGAAATGGGCATGTAATGCGAAGGCAAGATAACCGCTGGCCCTGATGGGTAACGGAGTGGATTCTAAGAGAAGGCAAGCTCAGCAGGGGGTTGCAGAAAGTTAAGTGGGAGGATGAGATCAAGAAATGTGTAGTAATACGGTGGCCGCAGCTGGGAAAGGACAGGGTAAATTGGAGAGACATGGGAGCGGCCTTTGTCCTGCAGTGGGCGTAGTCAGGCTGATGCTGATGACAAATCGGGCCTAAATCCGCCTCAAGGGACTTCAACCAACAGGCTCCTCCGCATGTGGGTCCGTAACACTCTACAAGAACTGTCTGAAGCCCGTTGTACTGCTGGCTATCCTCCACAAACACAGGCAGATACATCCCAAGCCCCCCCCCCCCCCCCCCTCCTCTGGACAACACCCTCAGCAAATCACGGAAAACCTAATCGTCCACCCAACCAACAACCTGGAAAGAGCTGATTTCACTTTATTTTTTGCTTGAAAGTAAAGTTGTTACTAACACCATGCTACAAATGCTTTTCCCGCCTGAAGAATAAGTAATGGAAACCGAGTGCTCGTTCTGTCAAAGGTAACGTTTACATTTCGAAAATGCTATAGCAACTGGCCCGAATAATCGGGTGAGTGTAAGTGTCAGCTCCGAACTGACTTACTAGTAGGCTGCTTAGTTATTGAGACCCCTGTAGCCTATCGTAATTTCTACATCAGTTTTTATAATTTCGAAAATACGCTTACCCTCGAGGGTGTGGGCCAACAAATCTTGGCTATTTCGACGAGTTACGTGGCTACATCGAGGCAAAATGCACGATCTTTCAAGAAGCTTGGAGGCACAGCAAACTCCCTAGTGCATGTAAGACGTCGAAACAGACAACGTTTGTTGTGCCACAGCGCTGAGAGTAGCCGTTATTATTGTAAAAACTTTGGATGCTACTGTGGGCTGCAGGCCTCTTAAAGGTGCAGTGAAGCGAAATCTGAACTCGTCTTTTTGCCGCGGGAACTCAATCTACACGCTTCTCGCATTCTTAGAAACTGCGATTTATTGCCCTGTGTGGTCGATTTCCCTAATTAAATCAAATTAACGTCCGGCTCCCACCTTTTTTTTTTGTTTTGAATTCTCCCGTACGGTGGGCGGAGTCGACCAACGCGCCACCCAGTGCCGTGGCGGCTTGCCGCTGTGCCATCGGCGGAGTAATACGTATGCTTCGTCTCACAAGTTGTTTGCAGCACTACGGAAGGCAGAGCACTCTCGTCCAATCAGGGCTGCAGGAACACAAAAAATAGTCCCTCGAATATTTGAGCAGTGTAGGACTATTAATCAAACAATGAGCACAGCAATTGAAAGCGTAATGTGGACTAAGCCGCCGCGGTGGCTCAGTGGCTATGGTGCTCGGCTGCTGGCCCGAAAGACGTGGGTTCGATCCCGGCCGCGGCGGCTGAATTTCTTTGGAGGAGAAATCCGAGGCCCGTGTACTGTGCTATGTCAGTGCACGTTAAAGAACCCCAGGTGGTCGAAATTTCGGGAGCCCTCCACTACGGCGTCTCTCATAGCCTTAGTCACTTTGGGACGTTAAACCCCATAAACCAAACCAAACCATAATGTGGACTGGTAGATTTAGGTGGTATAGAGTGCTTCAATCACTGGTGAAATTAACAAAGCCCGTACGAACACAGCTCTGCGGAGGCTTGCTGCGAGGTAGTGATGCATCGCCATTTTCCAACATGGCGCCGGCCGAGTCGGTTGTGTCGTCAGTGTGCCCTACACCGACAGTGCGCTGTTTTTCTAAGCAGACCATCGCAGTTGGCTTCTTGAAGTGCTTCGTGTCGAGAACGGGGGCAGTTCAAGTACGAATGCGCTCACCAAGAGGAGGGTAAAACTCACTCAGGTGAGCGAGCGAACGCTTTACCAGTGGACAACGCAGACGTTGAAGGCGGGCCGAATGTTGTCCCTGAAGAAGACGGCTGCGTTACACCGATGGACAACGCGCCATATCATTCTGTGAAGGAGGATAAAGTGCGGCGGATGAGTAGCCTCAAAAAAAGACATAGACCTGGAAAACGGGTCGCGTGGAGTAGCGACAGGGTGAAGGCCGAGCTCATGAAGTTTGGCAACAACGTGAACACAGGTGGGGACCGATACCGTGTGGACTGCAGCGCCGAAGCTGCTGGCCGTCTCGATGTGCGCCTGCCACCCTACCACTGCCAATCGAACCCGATAGAGTTTGTTTGGAGCGATGTCAAGGGCTTCGTCGCCAGTCAAAACAAGACGCTTAAGCTCTAAGACGTGGAGCCTCTGGTTTGGCAAGGCATCATGCAAGTGACTACTGAGAAATGGAAGAATTACGTGCAGCATGCTATTAGTGAGGAAGATGGGATGAGGAAACTGGACCATGTCATTGACGATGCTGTTGACCAAGGACCATCTGTTGTTGTCAACCTGGACGACGACACAAACCAGCAGAGTTGAGTGGAGTTGTGATGAGCCCCATTAATGTGCTAACGTACGCGCGAAAGTCGGAGTACCCTCGCAGCGTCTCTCATGAGATATTGCAGACACCGTAGCAGACGGCTCCGGATTAATTTTGACCGCTTGTGCGTTGACTTTAACGCAGCGCATGGGGTTTTGCATTTCGCCAACATCGACATTCGGTTGCCCCGGCCTGCATTTGACCCTTGCATTTGCTTAATAGTGTAGTGGCCATGCTGGAATAAATAAATTCATTTAAACATAGCAGGAACATTGAAAATAACTGTGACGTCACAACAGAGGAAATGATACAAACAGGTGGCGACAGAAAAAAAAAAGAAAAAGTGGGGCCAGTGCGTCTGGAACGGACGTCTGCCTGTACAAAAATAAACAGACATCAAGCGCCCCCTGCTAGATGTAGAAAGAAGCTAATTAGCAGTACGCCTTCTTTTATATGGAACGAGCCACCTGATGTCCAGCCAGGTGGATCGAGCAACAGGCGCGTAGGAACACACTAATCTAGTGCGCGCCATGCTGATTGGACGAGAGAGCTCTACCTTTCGTAGTGCTGCAAACATGTAGTGAGACGGAGTATAGTAGCAAATAGTCCGCGCGTATTTTGCGACTATATTATCTGCGAATGAAACTATTTATTCGCGGAAACCAAAAAGACAAAATAAAGCGAAAGCAAAGCTTCCACGGGACTGGCTGAAGGCACTCCACGCATTGGTCGACTACGCCCACCGTACGGGGGAGAAGTCAAGAAATAATGGCGGGAGCCGGACGTTAATTCGATTGAATTAGAGAAATCGGCCACACAAGGCAATAAGTCGCAGCTTCTAACAATGCTCGGAACGTGTTCAGATTTTTCTTCACTGCACCTTTAATAATCAAGGTTCGTAACAGTAACAGTTTAGAAGATAGCTATTGAATATTGGTTTATCGTCTTGCTAGATAGCACGTAGTAGCTGCATTCTGATGTACTACACCGCCGACAGTGCGAAAAAAGTGTTTTTTGAACACAGAAAGCCTATTTTAGAAGAAAAAAAGATGTGTAAAGTCTGAAGTTGAACACTCACTATATACATCCTTCGCGGTCGCGTTTTGCTAGTTTCCCGGCAGCTGCGCACCACTGCCTGCAGGCTTCTCTAGAGCGAAGGAGTTGCTATGGAGGTTAAACATGCAGAAAGTGCAAAATCGAAGCGGCGGAATGTCGGCGCGAGAAAAACGGGTTTCCACGGGCCAAACCAAGGATACGGTGTACGCGAGACGACTGCGCTGCATGAGTAAATTCAAACTGAGAAAAAAACCAGTCACACAAGACGACGGACAAGAAGAGAGTACACACCACAACGACTGGACTAACAACTGAAGTTTATTGGAAAATACATGGTCCGAGCAAGGCCAGCAGAGCATGCGCAACAGCATCATCACTAATCACTGCGCAAAAGAGACAAAGACAAGAAATCTAAACTATCGTGGACGATCTAAAAAAGCAAATTCTTTTTCAAGTAGGCGCACCGAAGTTGTGCTTATACAATCAGAGCCTAACAAACCGATATGATATGCCTCCAGTATTTCCCGCTCCTGTTTTCCCTTGCCTCTACCAAGAATGGTGGCATTGCTAAACAAAGGATAACAGCCACATTCATTGCAATGGCGAGGCAAGTTTGCACCGCCACCGGACCCCAGGGAGGAGTGATGCTCACGAAGCCGGTCATTAATACACCGGCCAGTTTGGCCGATGTAAACTCTCTCGCATGTGAGGGGGAACTTGTACACCACCTGTGCGACACATGTCGTGAAGCGATTCTCATGCTGCGTTGTGCAAACGTGGTTTCTTTCCCTGCCTCGAGAAATGCGCGAACACAGTCCCGACAGCTTGCAAGGAGCAGAGAACACCATGCTCACTCTCTGCTTGGCCGCCACTTTTTTCATGTTGTGGCTCACTTTATGCACGTACGGCATGACCTCGAACTTCTTTCGTTCAGTTGGCCCAACGTCAGTCCTCTTCGTGCGTCCTTTCTTGAGGTTCTGAAGCAGCGATTCAGCCACTGCCTTCAAAAGGGGTTTAGGGAACCCCGCGGCTTCCAAACCTTTGCATTGATTGTCAAGGCTGGTTTTGATGGTATGGTGACAGCTTTTTCCCAGTGCATTGCGGAAACAGTTCATCGCAATCCCTCTCTTTACAATCTTAGAGTGCGCAGAACCGAAAGGTAACAAAGCTTTCTTGCTTCTAGGCGAAAACATCCAGCATAAATGGCCATCGTCAAGGAATGTTAGTTGCAGTTCTAGGAACCTGATAGAATGATTGCTAGGGAGTTCATGAGTAAAATTAAGAGTGCGTGAAGAAGCTTTAAAAGCAGTCAAAACATCGTCTACTGCTGCGGGCAGAGTGTCATTAGGTGAAAGGTCTAAAAATACTAAAAAATCGTCTACGTACCTAAAAACTTTGCACACACGCTTGTCATGAAGTAAGTTTTGAAGTGTTCTGTCAAATTTTGCTAAAAATATCTGGGAAAGCACTGGGGCAACGCTAGAACCAATACATATTCCATTTTTCTGAAGGAACAAGGAACCTTTGAATTCAACAACAGTAGATGACAGGTAAAAAGATTACAACTCCAAAAAAGAATCAACCGGCATGCCACATGCGTTCTGAAAGTTCACAGGACTACAATAATCAATAAGATCACGCACGGCTGCAAAGAGTTCATCGTGGGGAATGCTGTAGAAGAGGTCCTCAATGTCAACCGAAAAAGCCGTGGTGGCACCGGGGATGCCGAGATTAAGTGCGTCAACAACCGCAGCCGAGCTGGCCACGCTATAAGGGTCCTGTACAGGAAGGGCCGTCAACTGCTGCTGAAGAAATTGGCTCACTACCTTCTGCCATGAACCATTCTCCGTAACGATGGCTCTCAGAGGGCAACCCACCTTGTGTGTTTTAGCTGAAAAGAACACTTGCAGGCGGTCACCCTTGCTTTTCATGATACCATTCGAAAGTTTCTCCAAGTTGTTTTCTTTCAGGAGCTTCATGGCGGCGGTCTTTATCCTTGAGGGCTTCCGACTAGTAGGCACGAAGTTCTTCGACACAGCAGCCAATGCCTTCTCTCCAAAAGACTTTGTCGGGAGGACCACGAAGCCACCTTCCTTGTCCGCTTGGAGGAAGGTCAGGTCATTTTCGATGAAGTGGTCGACAACTCGGTTTAGCGCTCGTTTGCTCTGCACTAACTGCTTGCCATCAACCTTCAAAAGAACGTCCACCCCTTCAGACAAACAGCGCTGTTTCTCATCCTTGTGTGCTTTATCAGCCAGCCGATGTACGGTGGCTAGCAGCTCATGGCTCCTTAAGTTTCGTGTGAGGCTGTACTTAGGGCCATTTTTCAGCAGGTCATCAACATCCTTGGGCACTGTCGCACCTTCCAGGTATACAACTGAGGCCCTGTTTTCCTTTGCCCGTTCTTTTTTTGGCAGATGCACCCTCAGCTGATTCCAGAACGCTTCCAGAACGAAGGGTGCATCTGCCAAAAAAAGAACGGGCAAAGGAAAACAGAGCCTCAGTTGTATACCTGGAAGGTGCGACAGTGCCCAAGGATGTTGATGACCTGCTGAAAAATGGCCCTAAGTACAGCCTCACACCAAACTTAAGGAGCCATGAGCTGCTAGCCACCGTACATCGGCTGGCTGATAAAGCACACAAGGATGAGAAACAGCGCTGTTTGTCTGAAGGGGTGGACGTTCTTTTGAAGGTTGATGGCAAGCAGTTAGTGCAGAGCAAACGAGCGCTAAACCGAGTTGTCGACCACTTCATCGAAAATGACCTGACCCTCCTCCAAGCGGACAAGGAAGGTGGCTTCGTGGTCCTCCCGACAAAGTCTTTTGGAGAGAAGGCATTGGCTGCTGTGTCGAAGAACTTCGTGCCTACTAGTCGGAAGCCCTCAAGGATAAAGACCGCCGCCATGAAGCTCCTGAAAGAAAACAACTTGGAGAAACTTTCGAATGGTGTCATGAAAAGCAAGGGTGACCGCCTGCAAGTGTTCTTTTCAGCTAAAACACACAAGGTGGGTTGCCCTCTGAGAGCCATCGTTACGGAGAATGGTTCATGGCAGAAGGTAGTGAGCCAATTTCTTCAGCAGCAGTTGACGGCCCTTCCTGTACAGGACCCTTATAGCGTGGCCAGCTCGGCTGCGGTTGTTGACGCACTTAATCTCGGCATCCCCGGTGCCACCACGGCTTTTTCGGTTGACATTGAGGACCTCTTCTACAGCATTCCCCACGATGAACTCTTTGCAGCCGTGCGTGATCTTATTGATTATTGTAGTCCTGTGAACTTTCAGAACGCATGTGGCATGCCGGTTGATTCTTTTTTGGAGTTGTTATCTTTTTACCTGTCATCTACTGTTGTTGAATTCAAAGGTTCCTTGTTCCTTCAGAAAAATGGAATATGTATTGGTTCTAGCGTTGCCCCAGTGCTTTCCCAGATATTTTTAGCAAAATTTGACAGAACACTTCAAAACTTACTTCATGACAAGCGTGTGTGCAAAGTTTTTAGGTACGTGGACGATTTTTTAGTATTTTTAGACCTTTCACCTAATGACACTCTGCCCGCAGCAGTAGACGATGTTTTGACTGCTTTTAAAGCTTCTTCACGCACTCTTAATTTTACTCATGAACTGCCTAGCAATCATTCTATCAGGTTCCTAGAACTGCAACTAACATTCCTTGACGATGGCCATTTATGCTGGATGTTTTCGCCTAGAAGCAAGAAAGCTTTGTTACCTTTCGGTTCTGCGCACTCTAAGATTGTAAAGAGAGGGATTGCGATGAACTGTTTCCGCAATGCACTGGGAAAAAGCTGTCACCATACCATCAAAACCAGCCTTGACAATCAATGCAAAGGTTTGGAAGCCGCGGGGTTCCCTAAACCCCTTTTGAAGGCAGTGGCTGAATCGCTGCTTCAGAACCTCAAGAAAGGACGCACGAAGAGGACTGACGTTGGGCCAACTGAACGAAAGAAGTTCGAGGTCATGCCGTACGTGCATAAAGTGAGCCACAACATGAAAAAAGTGGCGGCCAAGCAGAGAGTGAGCATGGTGTTCTCTGCTCCTTGCAAGCTGTCGGGACTGTGTTCGCGCATTTCTCGAGGCAGGGAAAGAAACCACGTTTGCACAACGCAGCATGAGAATCGCTTCACGACATGTGTCGCACAGGTGGTGTACAAGTTCCCCCTCACATGCGAGAGAGTTTACATCGGCCAAACTGGCCGGTGTATTAATGACCGGCTTCGTGAGCATCACTCCTCCCTGGGGTCCGGTGGCGGTGCAAACTTGCCTCGCCATTGCAATGAATGTGGCTGTTATCCTTTGTTTAGCAATGCCACCATTCTTGGTAGAGGCAAGGGAAAACAGGAGCGGGAAATACTGGAGGCATATCATATCGGTTTGTTAGGCTCTGATTGTATAAGCACAACTTCGGTGCGCCTACTTGAAAAAGAATTTGCTTTTTTAGATCGTCCACGATAGTTTAGATTTCTTGTCTTTGTCTCTTTTGCGCAGTGATTAGTGATGATGCTGTTGCGCATGCTCTGCTGGCCTTGCTCGGACCATGTATTTTCCAATAAACTTCAGTTGTTAGTCCAGTCGTTGTGGTGTGTACTCTCTTCTTGTCCGTCGTCTTGTGTGACTGGTTTTTTTCTCAGTTTACAATGTACCAACTGGCCCGCATTTCAACCCTTCTGAGTAAATTCAGCGGGGAACTACTGATTGCGACCGCAGGACGTTGATTGGCACGGTGCTGGAGGTGCCGTGGAGGACAGCTGCGAGCGTACATCGACCGGACATCCGGAAACGCGACGTACGCGTCTGGTTTTTTGTTCCTGGATAATTGTTTTAGCATCCTCTCATATCCTGATGTCCCGTAAAAAAAAAAAAAAAGGTCTGCCTAGTGTCTTTCTGATGTGTGCTCGCTGCGGTCTATTATGGTATTTGCAGCGGCATGCCTATTAGTATAACGATATAAAATGATCATCATAAAAGGAAATTGTTTACAGTGGCTGCGGTCCTCATCGACTCTCTCTGCACTTTCCCCATGTTTGTGACATGCAATATTGCTGTAGCACCGCGTGAACTGCACAATGTAGAACTACGTAGCGCATTCAAGACGGAGGCCAGTAATTAGAGAAGACTCGCTAAGTGTTAACGGTTCCACTTACCGGATTCTCGCAGACTTTTGTGGCAAGTGGCCATCAATTCGGGAGTTGCAACGGACTGTGATAATTGGAAGTGGTGAGCCATTCGCACAAGGAGAGTAAATTCCAATGATTGTCTGCAGCCTGCACCTTACGTTGCTCAGTTGTAGCAAGGCGACATGGACCAGCTGGCAAAGCAATAACTAGAGCTAGTGAAGTTTACGTTGTACAGTGCGCGCGCTAATACAGCAACAATACAAGACACGAAGATGTTGACAGTGCAGAGAGAGACAATGAGGAGTGCAGCCGCTGTATTGTGCGTACTGTCATGAATGTGCTAGATATTATGATACGAAAGGGCACGCTGCTGCACGTGCCTGAAAGACCGCAGCAAGCACACACTGGGCAGAAATACGAATCACACTGCGGACGCCCTTTTTCTCTTTTTTTTTTATGGAACATCAGGATATGAGTGCATTAAAAAAAAACCGTACGTAGCGTTTTCGGATGCATTTCAGTATCAACATGCTGCTGCACGTACCGTAGAAGTCCGCAATAGCAACCAAACACCGGCCAGACATCCGAAAGGCATCACGTACCCTTCTTTTTTTGTTTGCTGGACGTTTTGTTTTTCATGAACGTTCATGGAACAAAACGTCCAGTAAAAAAAAAAAAAAAGAGCGTGTGCACGTAGTGTCTCTCGGACGTCTCGTCAGTGTGAGGTTGCTGCGGACTTCTGCGGTGCCTGCAGCAGCGTGCGCACTCCTCCCTCGAATTCGGAACGACGGGAAAGAAAAAAAGAAACTTCCTCCCCCGGGGAAACCTCCGCAGGAGTAACGGGCATCCGCCCTCTGGATACCCGGGGGACAGCGAGAAGAAGAGCTGTGCGAAAAAGCACAGATCCTCCCCTTGTCCTCCACATACGGCGGCCGAGCTGTGACGCTGGTGGGATCACCAGCCGCAGTTTTTTCGACAGCGATCCGCTGTGCCTGCGCTGGGAATCGAACCAAGGTCGGTGGGGATATTCGCCCAAGCATTGCCAACTGGCGCGCTAACCACTCGGCTACCGTGCGGCTCTGTTTCTTGTCGGCGTCCGCGAGTGCTGATAGAAGGGAAGCGAAGAAGACCGAAAGCGAGCATGCGCGGGGGATGCGGTTTTCTCGCCATCGGGCGTGGAGCGGCCGCACTAGGGCGGAAGTGCGATAGCGCGTGGGGCACCAGCCCCGTCATGGCGGTTCGTCCGTGCAGATAAAAGAAAGGTCGGAATGCCAAAGCCGCAACTTGAAACACGATCGGTGCGATTGTTCGGCGGTGAAAAAGGTAGCCGCGCGGCGAGGCAAGATGGCCGGGAACCTTTTGAACGGGTATGGCTTTGTTGTAGGTGTAGAAGCGCAAGCCAAAAACTTGTGGGATGCTTTAGCGTACGTATACAGTAGCACGCAAAAGCGTTGGAGGGTTGTTACATTTGGGATTCCTGGTGCCCCGTATCGGTGAGATTGACAGGTCGGGAAGGGACCTGTCGGTAATGGCGCGCGCAAAGGAGCGTTGTTTCTGTGAGCGAAACGTATGTAACCTCCTGGTAATTAATGATTCGTGAATGGCAGACATTTTCTGGCATGTGCGTGGCCTACCGCACAGAGATGCTGCCGTACTAATAATGGCAGTGTCACGTGCATTGAATGAGGAATGCGTCATCGGAGTTGTAATCTCGTTGAGTATGTAATCTCCACCCTCGCAGGTAGTGGCACGGATGGGAGGAGCGGAGATTTCAGTCCCAGGCCGAGGACAAGGAGGTGCGTGGACATTGGTCGTGGTGGGGCCACTACCCAGCGTGGAGTGCTCTTTCACACCTGCACGAAGGGACAGCAGGATATAAGTTACTTCAAGAAACACAAGGTTGCAACGGCAGTGCCATCGCGAGAGACCACTTCAAATTCGCAGGAGTTCGTAGGATTATCAGGTGCTAGACAGAGTGTGATGGGTTTCATTTATTCATTATACACTGTTCACTTTCCATTTGAGACACTAGACTGTGTAACTGGTCTCTTTCGTTCAGTATACACTGTTCATTTTCCATTTCAGACACTAGACTGTGTAACTGGTCTCTTTCGTTCAGTATACACTGTCATTTTCCATTTCAGACACTAGACTTTGCAATGGATATCATGTATTCGGTATACACTAGACTGTGTAACTGGTCTCTTTCGTTCAGTATACACTGTTCATTTTGCATTTCAGACACTAGACTGTGTAACTGGTCTCTTTCGTTCAGTATACACTGTTCATTTTGCATTTCAGACACTAGACTGTGTAACTGGTCTCTTTCGTTCAGTATACACTGTTCATTTTGCATTTCAGACACTAGACTGTGTAACTGGTCTCTTTCGTTCAGTATACACTGTTCATTTTGCATTTCAGACACTAGACTGTGTAACTGGTCTCTTTCGTTCAGTATACACTGTTCATTTTGCATTTCAGACACTAGACTGTGTAACTGGTCTCTTTCGTTCAGTATACACTGTTCATTTTGCATTTCAGACACTAGACTGTGTAACTGGTCTCTTTCGTTCAGTATACACTGTTCATTTTGCATTTCAGACACTAGACTGTGTAACTGGTCTCTTTCGTTCAGTATACACTGTTCATTTTGCATTTCAGACACTAGACTGTGTAACTGGTCTCTTTCGTTCAGTATACACTGTTCATTTTGCATTTCAGACACTAGACTGTGTAACTGGTCTCTTTCGTTCAGTATACACTGTTCATTTTGCATTTCAGACACTAGACTGTGTAACTGGTCTCTTTCGTTCAGTATACACTGTTCATTTTGCATTTCAGACACTAGACTGTGTAACTGGTCTCTTTCGTTCAGTATACACTGTTCATTTTGCATTTCAGACACTAGACTGTGTAACTGGTCTCTTTCGTTCAGTATACACTGTTCATTTTGCATTTCAGACACTAGACTGTGTAACTGGTCTCTTTCGTTCAGTATACACTGTTCATTTTGCATTTCAGACACTAGACTGTGTAACTGGTCTCTTTCGTTCAGTATACACTGTTCATTTTGCATTTCAGACACTAGACTGTGTAACTGGTCTCTTTCGTTCAGTATACACTGTTCATTTTGCATTTCAGACACTAGACTGTGTAACTGGTCTCTTTCGTTCAGTATACACTGTTCATTTTGCATTTCAGACACTAGACTGTGTAACTGGTCTCTTTCGTTCAGTATACACTGTTCATTTTGCATTTCAGACACTAGACTGTGTAACTGGTCTCTTTCGACCAATTTGCCCTTTTCCTGTTTTGTTGCCTCTTTGGGTTAGTCCAACACGATTACGTGTGAGCATTCATTTCTCGCGATATTTTTTCCGCTTCGGTCCGGCTGCAAGGGCCAGAAATCTGTATTATATTTATTAAACAGTACACAGTGCTTCAACGCTTTGGCTGAATGTGTACAGCGATGTACTCTGTGCCATGTTGGTCCCATCAACGCTTCCATGGCACCAATCGAGTTTCAGGTTGCGGCTTTCGCATTCCCAACTCTCTTTCATCTGCACGGACGAAATACCATGACGGGGCTGGTGCCGCACGCGGTATCGCACTTCCACACTAGTGCGGCCGCTCCACGTTCGACGCGCAGCATGCTTCTGCTGGCACGCCCGATCTCGAGATAACCGCATCCCCCGCGCATGCTCAGTTTCGGCCTGCTTCCCTTCCCTTCTATCAGCACTCGCCGACGCCGTCAAAAGCCAGAGCCGCACGGTAGCCGAGTGGTTAGCGCGCCAGTTGGCAATGCTTGGGCGAATATCCCCACCGACGTTGGTTCGATTCCCAGCGCCGGCACAGCAGATCGCTGTAGAAAAAAAACGGTGCCTGGTGGTCCCACCAGCGTCACAGCTCGGCCGCCGTGTGTGGAGGACAAGGGGAGGACCTGTGCTTAAAAGCACAGCTCTTCTTCTCGCTGTCCCCCGGGTATCCAGAGGGCGGATGCCCGTTGCTCCAGCGGAGGTTTCCCCGGGGGAGGACGGTTCTTTTTTTTTTTTCCTCATCATTCCGCATTCGCGGGAGGAGTGCGCACGCTGCTGCAGGCACCGCAGAAGTCCACAGCAACCACACACTGATGAGACGTCCGAGAGACACCACGTACACACGCTCTTTTTTTTTTTACTGGACGTTTCGTTCCATGAACGTTCATGATAAACAAAACGTCCAATAAAAAAAAAAGTGTTCGTGGTGCCTTTCGGATTTCTTGTCAGTGTTTGGTTGCTATTGCGGACTTCTACGGTACCTGCAGCAGCATGCTGGTTGATACTGAAAGCTAGCACTCCGATGCCGAATAAAATATTGCAGATGACACTTGAGCTCCACCTTGAAGGTGGCGCGATAGCATACCGGGTGTTTTTTTTTTTTTTGAGAGGTTCAAAATTTTTAAACAAAGGTAAATTCCTTTAGATTTATTTTAACCCTGGGGCTATACCGAGGGCTACGGCGGACAGCAGGTAAGAGGCAAGCTACTTTAATTAGTTCGCTGATTAACTGAATACGCTAATTAACTTTTATTTTAGGGGATATGTTGTATAAGCAGAATTGTAGATCGTCTTCCAAACAGTCCAGCCAAGAAAACAGATTTTCATGCAAAAATTTTTTGCGCGCGTAACGAAGCGAGAAAAAGTCACCCTGGTAGGCAGCTTCACACTAACACAGCGTCTGTGAGCGCCTGTGACGTAGCTCGCTCCGCCCTGCACTTTGTGTCAATGGCCGCATTTGTTTTTCCAGTCCCGGACTACTTGCTGGCAGGTCTCGGCTTCCGCTCGGACAGGAAAAGCGTCATGGTCACATGACCTACTTGCCATAGGCTGCTTTCGAACACGGCGCCAGAGTCGGGCTCCCCCTCGGTTACCCTACAAGGACGCTGTCATCTGCTAGCAGACGATGCAAGCCACGGCCACTACGACGCCGAAGCAACGCCGTGCGCTCGATCATGATACTGAGTCGATTTAAAGACTGTACTGTCAGCTTAGCGTAGGTGCATTACAGAACTCAGCTTCGGAGGTATGCTCGCCGCTACTGCTTGCGGCGAAGTTCGCACAAAGTAGCCCAACTCGTTGCGGAAAGGCGGATAGACGAAAGCCTCCGCAAAAATGTTGACAACAAGCTCTATAGCTGCTCCAGTATACGAGTGGTTCACCTGCGATGCTTTCAGGTAAGCGTACAGACAGCATGTGGCAAAACAAGCGAACAAGAACCTCTTGACGACACGAGCAAACAATACGCGCTCGCAGCTCCGAACGCGCGTCCGTGTGCGGTGGATTTCAAGAAAATAAACAAAGATGCAAGAACAAAAAGTCTTGCGATGGCTCAGAGAGGAGCTACGGAGCTCATGTGAAGGTTTAACGCATGATATCGACCTCCAGGGACACGAAAAGCACTCAAAATGCACACGGAGTCTAACTTAATATGGCTGCCAGCGCGGCGCGCAGCTATCGTCTGCTGCCTTCTCAGCAGCCCCAAGCAGCCCGCGGACTGCCATAGGCTAAAAACGAACGCGTTGCTATGGCGATGCAAGCAGGTGGGCGGAGCTTTCGGGCTGCCCGAGAAAAACAAATACCGGACTCGAGTCCGCAAGTAGTCCCGGACAGTCCGGGACTGAAAAACAAATGCGCCCAATGCGTTTTTGTTCCAGCGCGGCATTCCGAGAGGCCGCGGAGCGAAGCGAGATAAGCAGCGATAGCGCAGGGCGCAGTGAACTACGTCAGAGGCGCTCCCGCCGCTGCGTTACGGTGTGAAGATGCCTACCAGGCTGAATTTTTCGCGCCTCTTAACGTGCGTGTAAAATTTTTAATTGAAATTGTTTTTTCTCGGTTCGACTGTTCAGAGGACGATCTCCAATTCTGCGAATACAACATAGCCCCTAAAACAAAAATTAGAAATGTTAATTAACATATTTAGTTAATCAGCGAACTAATTAAAGCAGTTTTCCTCTTGCCTGGCGCCCGCCGTAGCCTCCGGTATAGCCCCAGTGCTAAAATAAATCTAAAGCAATTTACCTTTTTTTTAAATTTTGGGCCTTCTAAAAAAAACACCCGGTATAGTTGGTTAGGCTTTCCATTCTGGTCAGTTTGGCACCTTTGAACAGATTTTGCATTTTTTTTAAATTGTTTCAACTGCTTAATCGATCAATACTGATAGTAATAATAGTGAGTTTATGCTGCACGACGCGCTGAATCCTATGACACCATCCGGAACATTCCGCGGCAAACGGCTGGCATGACACGATTTCTTTTTTTTTATGCAACCCCCAATTATTGCAGGCATGAGGTGCTGTCGGGTAGAAGCCCTCCTCAAGCTTAGAGCATATTTTTAAAAACTGTGCAGAGTCTTAGGTGAAATACCCTTATTTACAATCTGCAAGAATGGCGGCCACGCCTCCGAAGACAAGATTGAGCGATGATGATGATGACAGGGAAACGTACCAAACGGTTTGCGGTTGCAACTAACCCCGCTCTTAATGCCGACGAGAAGCCTGAGTGGAGAGGTATTCTACGCAACCGTTCAGTATGCATTGCAGACCTACTTATACGGCACAGTCAACGAAAAACAATCGAATTGGAGCATACCCGTCGCTAACCGGATCTCACGGCGACACAAATAATTAAGGAAAAGAAATTCGAAGAACGAAAGTACTTAGGAAACCCAGGCAGGCTGGTGTCACAACAGTGCCCCGTTCCCTGCCTCCTACTAGAAACACGTCAGCCCTGAGAAGAACTGCGCGACTATTAATAGCGAGTCTTCCATTAGATCTGATAACATGGTGAACGTATCCAGCCTGGCACTCAAATCATCGGAATGAGTTCCTCTCTACGTGTCTAACCTTCTACCCCATGACGGGAGAAATTTAGTCAGTTCCAATTATACCAGGATCCAGATAAGTTCGCATGGAACTTACGCCTGCGTGAGTGTTTCCAAAACCGCGAAACAGACCGTGAAATGAACGTACCAAGGACACCCGGCAAATCATGGATTCCAGTCAAACACAGAGGTAAACATTTACATATGTATACATCACTGGTATTCAATAGCATTTCCTATCATCATATTCAAAATCTAAACCAAAAGCAGCCCACAACAACCCCTCAAGTCTTCAAGCCTGTGGACCAAGGCGACGCTATCGTTGTTAAGGACAAGACCGATTACTTAAAGGAAGGTTTCTGACAATTCCAAAATAAACACTTTTACACTGAACTCACTGGCGACCCCATAGGAGACTTCGAAGTCGAAGTTAACAATCAGATAACATCTCTCCTTCAAAAACAAAAGATGTCCCAGGATATGTTTACAGCAATGACACCGGCCAGACCAGTCCCCGCACGGTTCTACCTCCTCTCGAAAATTCACAAACCAAACCGTCCCGACCGTCCCATTGTCTCAGGTAACAGCGAAAGAAGCTCCGAGGAATATGCACTCGTCCCACTATGACCAACGCCGCAGAACACGTGCGATGGCACTCCATCGAGCGTACGGCTCCGAGCCAGACGCCGTATGGGTGGGCGCTGCCTGCACGGATGATGAAGCGACAGCGGGTGTGGTGGCCTCCTCACACTACCTCTCCCTCCAGACACGTCCCCAGAAGCTGCAGAGGAAGCCGCCACTGCGCTTGATATCACCCGCACGGAAGCCCGGTACATTTTAAGTGACTCGAAAACTGCGATTCTAAATTTTGCTCGATACCGAGTCTAAGTCCCTGCTTTTGGCATACTGGACTCGCCCGATGCACCCCCACCCCGCCAAATGGAGCTGATATGGGTGCCTGCGTACTCCGGGAATCCCGGATACGAGGCCGCCAACCATTTAGCCCGAGGTTCTTTAGACCGGGCTCAGGTGGTCTCGGATCAGGGATTCACGGAGAAGCGCATGCACTCGTTCAGCGTGCTGACGTAGGCCTACAGGGCCTCACGCCAGTTCTGCCCCCTCCCCACCCCTCCCTAGATAACAAACAAGCAACACTCTGGTACAGACTACACACTCTCTCCCTTCACTCCTTCCCTATGCTCAGAACCCTTCGCCTCTGCCCGTGGGACCTAGAGAACCTCAAGACATGGGAGGACTGGGAGACCCGGCTGGGCTGCCAGTGTTATCGACCTTAGGATCATAACACTTGAGTGCAGTGGTGTCGTGCGAGGACCCTGGGGCGTGCCCCGAATTTCTCTTACAATAAAGGTTTTTTCTTTTTTCATGTATCCCCCTCCCCCTTGTCCGTGTTCGTTCTTCGTTCGTCCTGTCTACCCTTGCGCCTTGTACCAATTGGGATATTCGTAAACCGCCAGTCATAATCTGAGAAAACCTGCCATAAGCGCTCCACCCCATTCTTATTCTTCTAGTTATTATCCCCTCATGACCCGTTCTACACTGACTGTCTAACTCATTGATCATGCTTTTCACTTCATCTCCTGGGTTGTGGATCGGATACTACTTGCATACACTCCACTCAAGGTTACCGCTTCTCAGTCGCAAGCTCCCAAATGCAAAATGCAGTTAGTGTGAACGTCTCTAAAACAGCTTATCTCTTTCCACAATCATTTGAAAAAAGTTTAACTCTTCCACTACTGTTGCACTCGCTCGCTGGTTCTGTATGGCTCATCTTTTAAATGTTCGGACGCCTTACTTGACACTGAGTTCGCCTGGAATGACCGCCTGATTTATGTATGCTAATGACTTACGATTCTCGAATTTTAACTTCCTGCTCACAGAACCGTATTCTGAGCCATTTTTGGTCTCATACATCCTCATCATCAACCTGACTACGCCTACTGCAAGGAAAAGGCCTCTGCCATGTCCCTCAAATTAACCCTGTCTTATCCCCAACTGTTCCCAAATCAGGCATCGGAATACCTCGTGCAAACAGCCGGTGAATAGCATTTGCGGAATCGTGTCTCCCTGCCTCACACACTTCCTTATTGGAATTTTATTGCTGACCTTATAGAGGAATGCGGTAGCTGTGCAGTTGTTATAGATATCTTCCAATATTTTCACATAACACTCTTCTACACCCTTAATTCACAATTGCTGCACGACAGCTGGGATTTACACTCAGTCAAACGCTTTCTCGTAATCAATTAACGCGATATACCAGATGTCCCAGCTAAATGTAACCAAGCTTTTAAAAAACACACGGTGGCCTAGCCGTCTGAAACCAAATGAGGGTTGTTTATAGTCGCGTGACCTAGTCTGCAGTATTTTTTCGTTCTTCAAGGTTGACGAATTAGTTAAGCTTAATTAACTAACTTTTTAATTATTGACTTGAGGAACACGGTGTCAATGGAGAAGTTCTAGATCGCTTTGAGAAACAGCTTACTGAGACATTTGCAGCAAAGTAATATTTACGTAAAGCAGTTTTTTTACCAGCCTTTAACCATAACCCGCACAATAAGGAAAAGCTTCCACATGACAACTGTGCCACTTCAACCTCCCAAGACGCGCCTTAAAGAATAAAATCCATTTTTTCTGAAGTCCTCTCCTCGATGAGACTTTGGGTGCACATTGGGGCAGAGAAGTGAGCGAGCAGCTGGTCACGTGACAACTTTCTTTTAATGCCAATAAATGAATCTACGTAAATCGTAACTTGACAGAAACAGCACTACTAGCGGTTTTTCGAGGTGATCTAAAACTTTTGTATTGACACTTTCTTCTTGAAGTCAATAATTAAAAAGTTAGCTAATTAAACTTATATAATTAATTAAATTTGAAGGGCGAAGAAATACTCAAGACTAGGCCACGCGACTTATGAACAACTCTCAGTTGGTTTCACTAGACTATGACACTTCGCCTTTTTTAAAAGTTTGGTTACATTTAGCTGGGACACCCGGTATATATAGGGTTTGGTTATATTCTGCTCATTTCTCTATCACCTGATCAATAGTATGAATATGGTCTGTGTGAAGTGTTCTTTTCAAAAGCCTGCTTGATCATTCAGTTGACTGAAATCTAAGGTTATACCTACTATTAGCGATTACTTCAGTAAATACCTTATAGGCAACGGACAGTAAACTGACCAGCCTGTAATTTTTCAAGTCCTTGACGTCTCCTTTTCTATGAATTAATGTTCGCGTTCTTTCAAGCTTCTGTTTTGACGCTACCCTATTCTTCTTGCCATTGTTGGGAGTTTTCGTACCATGTGCCACTGCACACACACTAATGCATTTCTATACATTACCGACTTCCCTAAAAATGTAACATCTTCAATAGGACTCTTTGCAGACGACGTTCCATCACTCCAGGCAAAGCTAATACCTATCTCTAATTGGTGTTCGCAATGGCAAATGACGCTTAACGCGGCTATGTGTAATGTAATGCACATTTGCGTCGCAGAAATTCATGCTACGTTTCCTATTTTATTTCTTTTTCTATTCTGACACCCCTAACATCTTACAAACATCTCGGCGTCATTCTAACCGCATGCTTGGACATCTGAAATTTAATTTTTATTTAGCACCGGCACCTGTCAAGCTTCTTGTGTACAAGTCACGTGTCCGCGCTAAATTCGAATATGCTAACTCTGTTATGCTAATAGGGTCAGGACAACCATAGACTTACATCAACCAAATTGTTGGTTTGGTTTATTGGGGTTTGACGTCCCAAAGCGACTCAGGCTATGAGGGACGCCGTAGTGAAGGGCTCCGGAGATCTCGATCACCTGGGGTTCTTTAATGTGCTGTGACATCGCACGGTACACGCGCCTCTAGAATTTCGCCTTCATCGAAATTCGAACCCGCGTCTTTCGGGTCAGCAGTCGAGCGCCGTAACCACTGAGCCACCGCGGCGGGGCCAATCAACCAAATGATCAGGCAGGCTTTCGTAAAGGATACTGGACGGTAGACCATATTCACGCTCTCAATCAGGTGATAGAGAAATGCGCAGAATATAACCAGCCCCTATATATAGCGTTCATCGATTACGAGAAAGCATTCGACTCGGTAGAAAACTCAGCTGTCATTCAGGCATTGCGGATTAAGGGTGTAGAAGAGTTTTATGTGAAAACATTGGAAGATAATTATAACGATTGCACATCTACCATAGTCCTCCATAAAGTCAGCAATAAAATTCCAATACGGAAGGGTGTCCGGCAGGGAGACATGATCTCGCCTTTGCTATTCACTGCCTGTTTACAGGAGGTATTCTGGGGCCTGAAGTGGGAGCAGTTGGGGATAAGAGTTGATGGAGAATACCTAAGTAATTTATGATTATTTGAATTAATTGGAGAGACATGGGAGAGGCCTTTTCCCTGCAGTGGCCGTAGTCAGGCTGATGATGTTATTGATGACCTGGAAGCAGTACAGAGCCGAGCTGCCCGTCTTATCACCCGTAACTATGACGGGCTGTCGAGGGTCAATGAAATAAAAAAAATAATTGTCCCTAACCCCTCTTTTCCTTAGCAGGGCAGTATCACTCATGTGTCTGTTTCTTCAAAATTTACAGGATGAATTGAATTCTTCGAGATGCACTGACGACGCACATATGGTTCACCCCACATTGATCGATCATGCAAAGTTGGCGTTCCCCGGTGCTGTACAACAATATGCATTAGTTCTTTCATTCCAAATGCATCGTCGGCGTGGAACCACCTTCCACCACAAGTTTTACTCGGAAATGAGATTGAAGAGTTCAAGAGGAAGATGTCAGTATATGATTGCTTACCATAGTCATTTTTGAATTTTTCTATTCTGCGTTTCATTTGGTTGTACCCATGCATTCTGTTACATTATAGCCTTCTATAACGTGCCCATCTGAGTGTTCAACATTTGCACAAATGGCGTTATTATATTTCTCATATCAATTTGCCTCCTTGTGTGAATTTTTTCCTCTTGGCATATGTATTCATTCTCGTGCTTCGGTTTATCGACTGACATATTTCCGCCAGTTCATCATCAGCCTGACTACACCCACTGCAGGGCAAAGGCCTCTGCCATGTCTCTCCAATTAACCCTGTCGTTTGTCAGTTGGCGCCACTGTATCCCCGCAAACTTCTTAATCTCATCCGCCCACCTAACTTTCTGCCGTCCCCTGCTACGTTTGCTTTCTGTTGGAATCCACTCCGTTACCCTTAAGAACCAGCGGTTATCTTGCCTTCGCATTACATGCCCTGCCCAAGCCCATTTCTTCCTCTTGATTATCTTTCATTGTGTCACAGTAGTGGTTTTTTTTTTTTTTGCTGTATGCGTTATGCCCTCCTGTAACCAATGAATTTTTTGTTTCTATGTATCGCTCAAATCAATAATGCCCTGTGGGCCATGGGAGTATCGGAACTGAATAAAAAAATATACGCCGCCCGTTTTTATCGTAATTGAGCTAGTAAGGCTTTCGATTGAAAGGTTCCTCGCGCTAAGCTTGCCGGCTTAGCGCATTAATCTGCGAAAGCTGATTGGCATTAGCGGATTTGTGCTCAAGTGCACACTCGGCCTTCTGCCGCTCGCGGATTTCCCAGCACACTTCACGGACTCAAGGGCCAGCTTACACGAAAAAACTGCCTAGTTTCCAGTGTTACCTTTTCCGAAGCATAAAGACATTCGTTTTTGAGGAACGGAAATGCCGCTCTAACTTCCTGACGTCTCGATAGACACCCGAACCTCGCCGAAATAGAAGTAATAAAGGAGGGAAGAAACGTGTACTCTGGTAAGGCAATACGTCTACCTAGGTCACGTAGTGACCGCTATTCCGGATCATGAAAGGGAAGACAAATTTCTATCTCCTGGCTTGTTATATCTATTCTCAGAACAAATCCCATCAAATTCTGGTGTATCCTCTACCCTATAGACATAAATTTAATCGGCTCGATTAGATTTATTAGATTAGATTAGACGTTTAATATCTACCCCATCATTGCACACGGGAAGTATTCCTGATGATCGTACGATAGCCCAAATTGTTCCCATCTTCAAAACAGGTGATTGCGCATGCCCAGCTATCATATAATATCCCCTACTAGCATAAATTCTAAACTTCTAGGGAACATTATAGCATCAAACTCAATGTGCCACCTAGATTCAATTAACCTCTTTTATCCGCATCAGTATAGCTTCAGGAAATCGCTTTCACGTGAAACACAGCTGGCCGTGTTCACCCAACACATACTTAAGGACATGGACCATAACCTCCAGACAGATGCAATCTTTTTAGACTTTTTCAAAGGCATTCGAATGCGTATCTCATCATCGTCTGTTTGCGAAACTTTCGTGCCTCGGGATTCCTACCAATCTAATTATGCTGGCTTGAACATTTTTTTAAAAGAGCGCTCGAAGTTCAAATCCGCAAATGACATCTACAGGTTTTCCCACTGACTTTAATCCTAGTGCCAGCAGAAATAATCTGAGCGCCGACAGATATAATCTGCCTGCTATGTAATTTAATCTCAGTGTCATGCACTTAATCTAAGCGCCAGCGTATTTAATCCAAGCGCCAACTCGAACAAATCCAGCGCCAACCAATTTAATCCCAGTGCCAACGCAAATAATACAAGCGCCAGCTGTTTTAATCCAGGTGCCAACCAATTTAATCCGCATGCGAATAAATGCGAACAGAGAATAAATAAAGCGAAGTTAAGATAACTTCTGAGACCATGCAAGCCTGTGAGTCACATTCTCATGCACTATTTCGTTTTCTTCGCATACCTTGCAACATCAAAGAGCCATTAGCAGCTGTTAAACCTCAGTATTTTATGCAACTCTTGAGGCTTGTGACTGTCGTGTATTAATTAGTTGGGTAAGCACTGCTGATTATGGGTTTTCTTATGCGCTGAATCTGCATGCTAGTTACAATTCCGGCCTTTATACTGTTTTCATGCAACCGGTGCAGAATTTTTTCGGGAGGCTGTGATAAAGATTCAACACCACTAGCAGAAACAAAGGTAGCAGTGTAATGCAGAGATCTTCTAGGTGGGACGAGTCACAGAACCGGAGGAACGGTTCTTCACTGCAAGGTTTATTTAGTTTTAGAACGGAAAGTGAGAGAAGCTACACCGGAGCTTACAGCCTAGGTCAAGAATAGCTACTGGCGGCTGCCTTATAGCGGTGTTAACAATCTAGGTTTATACAAGCACAGAAGGGGCCGTCTTTGAAATGCAGTTTTATTTTCTGTAGGACATTAGGTGGCGCAAAGTGTGATCTCACATTTTACATGTCATCTTCACGCAGAGCTGCTGGTGTAAAAGAAAAGTTATGGCGGTCGAAAGCAGCGCATTCTACTCGCTGTACTTGCTGCATACAGTGTGGAGCAGCGTCGAGCAATAAACTGCGCCGATGCTCCCTTTTAGTCAGTCCGGGCGGAGTGGTGAGCGCCAAGTCACTCCGCTCGCTGAGGAAAGCTTTGACTTCAGACTTGAACTTCGAAAACACTTCCTCTATAGGGTTAAAAAATGGGCTGTAAGGAGGCAACCTCTTGATTGAGTGCAGCTGGCTGGCCAGGATTGCCTGTTCCGCTTGGCTGTGAGCGGGAGCATTATCAAAAATAAAAACGGCTTCTGAACCAGCCTCTTCACTTTCGACACGGGCTGATATATCGCTCAAAAATTCGTTAAACACGACCCACTGAACCTTGTCGACAGCCGTCCAATGTATGACACCATTTGCTGACATACAGGCGATAATGTTAAGGTTTGCGCCTCTGGTGCCAGTCGTCGTCTGCACCGCAGGTTGCCCCTTAATCGCACGGCCGAAGCTCCTTGAACACCATATATTATAGTTGGTCTCATCAACGTAAAACCTGCACAAGCGGGGTCCTTCACACTGCAGCCACTGCGCATATGTTTTGCGGGTGCGTTTCACGTCATCTCTGTTGCGGTCGATCGGCCTCTGAGTCACCAACTTCATAGAGTAGCCGTGCGCATCCAGTAGGCGATCGATGCTACTTGTGCTGATGGCAATTCCGGGCAATTCTTCTTCCGCCGCCTGCTTTATTTGCTTTAGAGTGAAAGCAGGGTTGTTGTCCATAATAATTTTGAGAGCCGCTACAACCTCATTTCCGAATTTCTTCGACGTTCCGCCTTTCTTCAACACCTCTCTATCGGTAGCTGCAATTGATCTTGCTGTCTTTAAATTGATGCCCAGCGTGTCTGCCATTTTTTTTCACGTCTCCTCCGCGCCTTGACACATCGAGAATTCTGGCCCTGTCATGTTCAGAGACTTTGCTGTTCTTTCTTCTTGGTGCATCTGGGAGCTTGAATGGCGGTCCTCGTTTTCGGTGTCCAATTAGGACCTAAGAGCACGGCTCATCGTCTTCCATGGAAGAAAATACTGCGCGTTAATGTCCATGCGAGATGTAAGAAAAGTGGTACACTATCACCTGCTTATAGTATACGAGTGCGTACCACCACCGTCCGGCTCTACTCCGTTGTGCAAATGTAGCCACAATGCGGCACACACAAAGCCGTCTGCTTTGAAACTTCCTTTTCTTCTGTGTTTTTAACAATGCTTTTTTACGTGCCTGAGAAATAAATCTTATTTCTTGAAAAAGAAAGTTCACAGATTTCTATAACGAGTGCACATATCTATGTCTTTTTCATTGTCCTAGCATATTTTGCAAACGCAGACGACAATCCACAAGAAATGGAGGCGCAAAACTTGCCTTTTGCTTTGGAAATTTCCATCATTGGCTGTGTACCTTTTTTTCACACGAAACTACGTAGGGCTAATCTAAAGTACGGTTTATTAACACTTTCTTTGACTATCTGGCAAAATAATCGCATCTTTTATTGAAGACAGTGGATTCAATGCTGCATTATAAACAGTGTGTGCATTTGTGCCCTCCTCCGTTCTATGGTCATAATAAAGAGCCAGTAAGCCATAGCACTGAGCCCCTGTGCAGCTTTTTAATGCTGATATTGTGCGCTTTAAAACACTTGTATCAAAGTAGTGTTGGTTATAATATTGATGAAAGCTATGCAATGTGTGGACACTTCGCTTAGGCATCGCATGGTTTGAAAAATTACCTAATTTCTATTCCTGGTATTCGTGTTCTATGCTTTGGAGTCTTCTACAGCATTCGTTTTTCGAGTGTGGATTAAATTGGTTGGCACCTGGATTAAAACAGATGGCGCACGTATTATTTGCGTTGGCATTGGGATTAAATTGGTTGGCGCTCGCATTGTTTGAGTTGGCGCTTGGATTAAATACGCTGGCGCGTGGATTAAATGTTTTGCACTCAGATTAAATTCATGGCACGCAGATTATATCAGTCAGCGCGTAGATTATTTCCACTGGCACTAGGATCAAATTCAGTAAGAAAACCTGTAGTCACCCTTACGAGATGTAACATCACGTGTCCCTCAAGGGGCCGGCCTATCACCATTACTTTTCTTAATATACATTAACGACCTACCCTCTAACATTCAATGCAAATTACGAGTCTTCGCGCATGATTCGCCATTTATAATGCAATAAATATCCCGACTGATAACCTTGTTTTGCAACAGGACCTTGACGTTATTGCATCATGGTGCGAAAAATGGCGAGCGTCATTACATCTATCTGAATGCACATCATTTTCCTTCACTCACAAACCCACCATATCGCATGTGCACACTAACAGTATCTCATCAGTGCCGATCACCGCTGCAATATCTTATAATCACCTAGGTGTACATCTCGCACCATCATTTTCATGGGTCACCCACATTACAACTATTTGCTCCGATACTTCACTCACACTTGGCTGCCAGAGAAATAATCTGAAATCTGCATCCCCTAACATAAAACAGCTGGCGTACGAAACATTTGTACGGCCAAAATTATAATTATAATTATAATTTGTGCTTTGTAAACAGTATATTTCCTAAGCGCATGCAACTCGCAAGGGTTACAGTGCTCTTCAAAGCCGGTGATAGAAACAACATGTCTAACTACAGACCAATATCCATTTTACCTGTATTTTCAAAATGCCTAGAAAAATTAATAACACTCAGAATGACCGCTTTCTGCGAAAAACACAATATCCTTACTGACTGTCAGTTCAGTTTCCGAAAGGGTCGTTCGACAGAGTTAGCTCTACTAACACAAAAGGAACTAATATTACAAGCATTTGAGCAAAATTTTGTGACACTAGGCATTTTCATCGATTTTTCAAAGGCCTTTGACACAATTAATCACACCACACTGCTAACAAAACTTGAAATTTATGGTTTCAGGGGCCCATTCTTTAGCTTAATCAAAAGCTATCTGCAGTTCAGGTGTCAGAGGGTTTCAATAAATAACTGTCTTTCAGATAACTTACCCATTCATTCTGGTGTACCTCAAGGAAGCATTCTTGGACCTTTGTTATTTAATATTTACATTAACGACATAATAAATATTGACACCACTGCCCAATTCATCATATACGCTGACGACACTAGTCTGTTTTTTACATCTGGTTGTGCAAGGGACCTGTTGGCTCTTGCGAACGCTGCTTTAAGCGAACTCAATCGATGGAGTTCATTGAATTCACTGTCTATAAATAAAAGCAAGACAAAGGCTGTACTTTTTCAACCTAAAAACAAAAATGTCCACATTGACGGCCATTTGCAAATGGGTTCCTCGGTTATCAACATTGTGCCATCCATTAAGTGCCTCGGGGTCGTATTTCAAGAGAACTTACTTTGGAATCTTTGTACAGACTCAGTTGCTAACAAAATCGCTCGTGTTGTGGGGATACTAACGAAACTTCGATTTTTTCTTCCGTTGAGCGTGAAAAAGCTGCTTTACAACTGTCTCTTCCTGTCCCATCTGAATTACTGCCATTTAGTGTGGGGAAACACCACAATGTCTTACATCACAAAGCTTTATCTTTTGCAGAAGAAAGCAGTGCGCGCTATCGCTAATTCCTCATATGACGCTCATACGCAGCCTCTTTTCAGTGCCCTTAACTTACAGCCGGTCACCTCCATATATCGTAGTATTTTACTCAAGCGTTTCACTACTGCGAAAAAACAGAACACCAAATACTTCGAGCATTTATCTCTATTGACAATGAGTTCTAACATTTACAACACACGTCACAGAGAAACATGGTACGTTCCTAAAACGCGCACTAACTACGGTCAACAAATGTTACGCCACACACTGCCATCTTTGTTAAACTCATTAGAAACTTAATAACAACGTAGCTCTCCTTTTATGGGCTCATTGTGGATTCGTTTTTTTGTTTTGTTTGCTTTGCTGTAGTATACACTGACGCCATGAATGTCTAACCAATTTTCTTTGCTTGTTAGTAACTTATTATTTATGTTTGTGAATTTCAAAGCTATTTTATTTGTATAATTTTATGCTTTATGCTTTCTGCTTTTTAAATCCTTTCAGCATTTTATCATTGATTTTTTTTTGGCCGTATGTATTTCTGTTATAGCATAGAATGTTATAGAATGTTCACTAATACTTTTTTTTCGTTTATCCATTATTGTATCTTTGCGTTCTCTTTATTGTGCATAGTGCCATTTCTGTAGGGGGTACAGACCCCGTCAAGCCAAATCCATTTGGATTTTTGTCTGCACTCCCGTCATCTGTACATGTATAGATGCAAATAAACTTGAATAGGTTTAAATGTGCATCATCCATCTGGCACCCATGGCAATCATATCTCACCGTCGATTTAGAATCGATCCAAAATCGTGCAGCTCGGTTCATTACTTCATGTTACTCAAGAGAAACCGGCGTCACCGCCCTCAAGCAGTCCCTCCGAGTCACGCCCTGTCGTTTCCCGCCTATGATTACTCAATACATTTGTCATAGCACGAGAACACGACACACTCTATTAACCACGTCACTACGAACGTCCTTACGGCTCAGTCACGGAAACCCGATAGCACGCATAGGGTGCCCGCACGAATGCTTACAACAACCCATTCTTTGCCAACGCGAGAACACTCGAATTCACACCCTAACGACATCGTTTCATGAACTGATCACAAAACATTCCGGGAGAAAATAAAAATTCATCTCATACAGATCCTGGTCGCATAAGCGCACTTTGCAGCAAATATTGTTTAATCTGTCTTTCAAGAGTGGTGTATCACCTGTTGTCGAATCCTGTCATGGTTGGAGCCCTTGCCATGTGAGTGTGCACGTTTGATTTCCTGTTTGTTATGCATGTTCACATCGCCTTAAGCCGTTTCAACAATACGTCCCCCCTTATGTAATGCCTTCAGGCGTTTAAGAAAACAATAAATGAAATGAATTAACTGAAAGAATAAGAATGCGGTGGACCGCATATGACAGGCTCTCTCAGATATCATGAATGGTAGTTTACCAATATCCCTCAAGAGAAAAGTATACAACGGATGTATATTACAGGTACTCACCTATGAGGCAGAAACATGGAGGCTAACGAAAAGGGTTCAGCTTAAGCTAAGGACGACGAATCGAGCTATGGGAAGAAAAATCATAGGTGTAACGTTAAGAGATCGGAAGCGGGCGGAGTGGGTGAAAGGACAAACGCTGGTTAAGGACATCCCAGTCGAAATCAAGAGGAGAAAATGGCCTTCGGCACGGCATGTAATACGAAAGCAAAATAACCGGTTGTCGTTAAAGGGCAACTGCATTGGTTTCAGAAATCGATGAGCTTAAATGGGTCGGATGTTTGAAACTTGCAGGTAAAGCATGCGTAGTCCTTTTGGGCTAGCATTTGAAATGGTGAAGTAATCGCCGATTAAAATCGCGACGGCCTTCGGGCTTCTCCGCAGAGCACAACGCCAAGGGTGGGGGGGAGGGGGGCATGATGACGTCATCGAAGGTATCGGTACATTTTCAATGCATACACGCCCAATTTGAAGGAAAAAACCAACGTCGCCAAAGGCAATGCCCTCCGAACGTTGTTAGGCAGCATTCAACAAGGAACGCTAGTGTGTGGCTGACGGCAGCGGTAACTTGAAATCATACCTTCTGTGACGTCACGCTAAACTTCCCCGCACTCCTTTGGTGCTTTGAGGAGAAGCGCAAAATTCAATCGTCGATTACGTGACCATTTTAAATGCTAGTGCAAAAAAACTTGGCATGCTTTACCTACAGCCTATATAGATTTGAATCCTTGAACATCGCGAAATTCTCAAAAAGTGGTGCAGCTGCCCTTTAAGCTTACGTTACGTTATATGGGGTTTTATGGCGCATAAGCAACTATGGCTATCATGCGCCAAACACAAGGTTAGATGATGTTATGTCAAGTGTACAGAGGTTACATTATAATAGATTTAAAACATTGGCTTTCTTTAGAAACTTACAAACAAGTGAAAACTCGACAAGTGTTTGCTCGCCTAAAAGCAATGCGGGATGAAATGGAATGTGTTCATTGTAAAATGCCGTAAAAAACTTTTTTCTAAGTACTTCGAGATGCGAACAAGAAATTAAAATGTGCTTTACTGTGAGCTCCTCACCACACATTTCACACAGAGGTCTGTCTTTTTTTGTTAATAAGAAGTTATGGGTGATGTGTGTGTGACCTATGCGTAAACGACATAAAATTACTTCGATAAAACGCTCTTTATGGCGGCATGATTTCCATTCTTTTAAAATGGGCTTTACAGTATGCAGCTTGTTGTTTCCTTCATTTTCCCAAGAGGCTTGCCATTTGGCTCTTAGTTTGCTACGTACTAACTTCATGTAATCCCTAGGAGGCAAAATCACCTGTTTTATTTCCATGGTTCCGGCTTGTGCAGCACACATGTCGGCTCTCTCATTATCCCTAATGCCAACGTGACTGGGAACCCAGCAGAATTTTATAACATGTTTTTGTGTTGTGATCTTTACTATGTTGTGTATGATGCTTCCTATCAGTGACTCCGTGGCATTTTTGGATTTTAATGCTGTAAGAACGCTCAGTGAATCTGTATAAATGATGCTGTTTTTGATGTTTTCATTTGTTATTTTCTGTACCGCAACACAAATGGCATAACACTCAGCGGTGAAAACTGTAGCACAAGACGGCAGTCGTACTGCATTTTTATTTTCTCCTTGTATTACTGCGCTTCCTACATGAGCATGAGTTTTTGACCCGTCAGTATAAAATGGCGTGTAATTTCTGTATTTTTCTTGTAGTGCTAGATATTCTTGTATTATATGGTCGTGTGGTGTACAGGTTTTCCTGAGGCATGTTAGTGTGACGTCACACACTGTGGGGAGAGTGTACCACGGTGGTAGCGCTTCGTGTCTTGGAGCAATATTTTTGATTTCGTTTAGTATGTTCAGAGTTTGACATTTTTCTTCGAAGCGCAAGAGCAACGGCTTAATCGCATGGGGCTTGTTGTTGAAGAGTATTCGGGATGGGCATTTCGTGACAATTGGGTAACAGATGTTTGGGCTGAGAAAGGATTTTGAGGATGTATGTACAAGTTAGTGCTGTTCTTCGATCTTGTAAGGAAGGTTCATTAGTTTCCACATACAGACTTGCTATTGGTGAAGTTCTGTAAGAGACCGGAAGACAACCTTAAACCAAAATTGTGGACAGGATCCAGTCGTTTTATGTAGGACGGTCTTGCTGAGCCATATACTATGGACCCATAGTCTAACTTAGAGCGAACCAGAGAACGATATATATGTAACAGGGAAGCTCTATCAGACCCCCAGCGTTTTCTTGATAGTATTTTCAGCACATTGAGGGCCAGGGAAGCTTTTTTCTTTAAGCTGTTTATATGTGGCAAGAAAGTGCGCTTTTTATCGAAAGTTATCCCTAGGAATTTATGCTCTTGTTTGACAGGTAGTGGGGTTTGGTTTAAATATAGTGTGGGGTCGGCCTGTAGGCCTCGTCTCGAAGAGAACAGAACCGCTACTGTTTTCTGAGGGGAAAATCTAAATCCGTTTCTATCTGCCCAGGTAGCCAGTTTATTTATTGTTATTTGTATTTGCCGCTCACAGGTAGGTATGCTGGAAGACGTGCATGCTATTTGGAGGTCGTCTACGTAAACTGAGTACATTATCGATTTTGGGATTACTTTTCCTATGGAGTTCATTTTGATGACAAATAAGGTCGTGCTGAGGATGCACCCTTGGGGCACTCCAGTTTCTTGGATAAAAGTCTTGGAGAAGGTTGCGCCTAGGCGGACTCTGAACGTTCGATTGGTCAGGAAGTCGCTCAAACAGCTCAGCATCCTGCCGCGGATACCTAGGTCCGCTAGGTCACGGAGGATACCGAACCTCCACGTGGTATCGTAAGCCTTCTCCAGATCAAAGAAGACTCCGATACAGTGTTGGCTGTGGATGAACGCTTCCCGGACTGTGTTCTCAAAGCGTACAAGGTGATCGGTTGTGGAACATGTCTTTTTAAAACCGCACTGGTGTATATCTAAAAGTTGCTGGCACTGAAGTATGAAGGTTAGTCTGATGTTTAGAATGCTTTCGAATGATTTTGCTATACAGCTAGTTAGTGCTATTGGCCTGTAACTGGTGGGATTAGTTTGTGGTTTGCCAGGTTTTAGAAAGGGTACTATGATTGCTTCTTTCCATGCTTGGGGGATTTCTCCACTCATCCATATTTTATTGAAAAATTTTAGGAGAGCCTCTATGGCAGCCTGAGAGAGGTGAGCAAGCATGGCATAATGTATATTGTCTGGGCCTGGTGCTGTCATTTTACCGGATGTTAGTACTGTGTTTAGTTGCTGCATGGTAATAAGCTGATTGTAGTCTTCATGTATGCATGTTCCAAAGGGCAGGCTTTGTTTTTCTACTATTGTTTTGTGCTTTTGAAATGTGTGTGTGTAGTTGGATGCGCTTGAAACTGTGGAAAAATGCTCACCCAATATGTTGGCCTGCTCTTCTAATGTTGTTTGAGTACCGGGTGTTGTTAGGATTGGAAATGTGAACGGAGTAAAATTTCCTGTGAATTTCCGCACCTGCTCCCACATTTTCTTTGATGATATTGAGCTGTTTATGGAGGATATGTACTCTTGCCATGATGCCCTTTCTGCGCTGCGTCTAATGTATCGTGCTTTGGCTCTAGCCCTTTTGAAGATGAGCAAGTTTCCTGCAGTGGGATATCTGCGAAGGTTGCCCCAAGCCTTGTTTTGCTGCTTTTTAGCCATTGAGCATTCATTGACCACCAAACTTTATGTGTTTTTCGTGAAATTTCAGATGTTTCTGGGATGGCTTCTATTGCTGCAGATATTAAGCATGTGACAAATTTTTCATTTAGTTCTTCTATAGTAAGGGTTTCGGCATATTCTTTTTCTAGTGTGGCCTTCGTTCTGAAAAGTGCCCAATCGGCGAGGTGAATTTTCCATCGCCGTGGCTTCGTAGGGAGGACGAATGTAGCTGATGTTAGTTTTAAAACCGTAGGTAAGTGATCACTTCCCCGGGAGTCATCTAAAACATCCCAAATAAAATCATTAAAAACAGATGGTGATGCAAATGCTAAATCGAGGCAGGTCATTTTTCCAGAGCTGGGGCAGCAGTACGTGGCTTTTCCCGTATTCATTAAACATATGTTATTCGAAAGAATAAAATCCTCGATGAGCTGACCCCTGGAATCAGTATGCTCACTTCGCCAGAATGAGGAGTGTGCGTTAAAATCCCCTATTATTACATATGGCTCTGGCAACTGTTCCAGAAGTTCTTCTATGTCATGCATGGCTATTGTGTTGTGTGGTGGTATGTACACAGAGCATATTGTTATTGTTTTATGGCTAATGATGTTTACTGCGACCGCTTCTAAGTTCGTCTTTAATGATACCTCTCTTGCAGGGACATCGCTTTGCGTTATGATAGCGACGCCTCCTGAGAGTCGGCTAGCTTGCACTCGGTCTTTCCGGAAAATATTATATTTTTTTAAGATGTTTGTGTGCTGTGGCCCAAGGTTCGTTTCTTGCAGGCACACAGCTGTAGGTGCCATTGTTTTGAGCGTATCGGTTATGTCTGTGTAGTTTCTGTGTAGACCTCTACAGTTCCATTGTATTAGATACGCCATTGTGATAAGTTGGGGATTGGGGAAAGTTACTTATTCTCAGGGGCAGTGATTCGTGGTTTCCCTTTTTTCTCTAGGGAGTCTCGCCGCCGCTGCAGCGGTGGCGAACCAGGAGTTGTATCCATCGCCACTTTCGTGGCGCCGGATTTCCGCGGAGAATCCGCGGATACGTGTGTTTTAGATGTCAGCGGACTTTCGCTGACATCCATCTCCTCCACGGTGGACGTGGAGGATGTTTCTTGTTTGCGATGGCCCGTGGCCTTCGCATTCGTCTTTTTTGTTGGCAATAGTGAATCATGCTCTGCTCCAGGGGCAGAGTCTCTTGGGTCAGCAGTTGCCTTCTTAGAGGGGTGGGGCAACAGGTCCAGTTCAGCAGAGCTGTTCTGGGTGTCTGTCGCCGAGGATGCCGCTGCTGAAAGTGGGGCCTGAGGGCCTCCGGCGAGGATCGCGTGGTCTTCCCGCGAAATTTTCAGCCCTGTGGACTGTGTCACCGACTTCTGTGGTGGGGACTTGGTTGTCGTCCCCAGGTCCTTCGGATCGACCTGTGTGCCGACAGAAACTGAAGGCGGCGGCGGTCCCCGCGTCACCGCTTCAGAGTATGTCCCTTTCTGTTGGAAAGAGACGCGTTTTTTTGCTTCAAGGTAGGACAGGTTTTCTGTGTTCTTCAAAGTTATGATTTGTTTTTCTGTTTTCCAGACTGGGCACGACCTGGAGTACGCGCCATGTGCGCCATTGCAGTTGATGCACTTTGGTGTGCGTTCGCATCTTTCTTCTGTATGTGCGTCTTCTGCGCATGTGACACAAGTGGGTTTGCCTCGGCAGGCCAACATGCTGTGTGCAAAGCGCTGGCACTTGAAACATCGTCTCGGATTCGGTATGTATGGGCGGACTTTACAATGGAGGTATGCGGCATGGATGGAGTCAGGCAGATTTGTGCTATTGCAAGTTAGTACAATATGTTTGGTCTTGATTTCAGCATTGTTTCTCCGGATGGTTATTCGTCGGGCTGCTATTACTCCCTGTTCGGCTAGTTCTTCCATTTCCGCATCGGTACTCTGTAGGAGTTCATATTCAGATATGACGCCCTTTGAGTGGTTCAGGGTGCGGTACGGGGTTACCTGTATGCTCATTTCTCCAAGATTCTGTAATGACATCAGTTTGGTGCTCTGTTCTTTTGTGTTTATTTCTACAAGGAGGTCTCCGGTTCGTTGCTTTTTTGCTTTGTAGTCTTTGCCTACACAACTTTTTAGGGTGTTGGCGATGACAAATGCAGATAGGTTGCCTACCGGTACATTAGTGTTTGAGTGCAGCATAAAAAACTTCGCAAACGTTTCTGGCTTCTGTGGACTCAGTTTCTTCACATCGGTGCGACCCTCGGGGGTCGATCAGATTTTTTTGCAGATTTTTCCATACGGCAGGTATAAACTAAGGGTTCCTGATACTTTGTCGCCTCTGATTCACCCTTATACACAGAGGAAGGTCCCGGGACTCCCCGCCTGGTAGACAGACGAGGAGCCCATCGGCCGAGGATTGACCACTTCCTCGACCACCACCGTTCAAGGTTTCTTCCCTCCACCTTTCAACCTATCGCCACGGTACGGATGACAGCTTCGGTATGGGGACTAAGGGTCCGTGGTGGCGCCAAGCACCAACACCTCGTTACACAAGGTGCCCTTGCGGGCTGCCCTTTAAGGGTAACGGAGTGGACTCCAAGAGAAGGCAAACGTAGCAGGGGGCGGCAGAAAGTTAGGTGGGCGGATGAGATTAAGAAGCTTGCGGGGATACGGTGGCCGCAACTGGCAAAGGACATCGTAGATGAAATCAAGAGGAATAAATGGGGCCTAAGCGGAGCCGCGGTGGCTCAGTGGCCCTCCCTTGTCTGGCGCATACTGCAATTTAGCTGCCGATGCGAAGATCCAGCTTCACGCAACCTGATTTGGGCATACGGTCACCAGGGACTCCAGGGAAACGAACAGGCCGATCAGGCCGCTCGCGCACTCTCTCCCCGGGCTATCTCCCTGTCCTTGGAAGCCTACTCCGAATCAGACAATCTGGCCCTTACATTCAAACAAATCACCGATTACTACAAGGAGGAGCACCGGCACTACCCGACCCCTTATAAGAGACTGGACGCGCTGACGAGCGCCTCCTCATCAAAACTCTAACACTGTACTGTGCCCGGCGGGGCTTAAGTATTTCAACACATCCTTTGACGGCGCGTGCCAGCTCTGTGGGGAGGTGGTTGACACCTCCCGCATGGTTTGGGAGTGCCCATCTATTCCCCCCCCCCCCGCCTCAACCCCACCAGAGAGCACTGGGAGGCGGTCCTGTTCGGCTGTCAAGACCTCAAGACCCAAAAAAGGTCTCGGTTCAACGGACGAGGATGGCGTTGCTTGCCAATGCGATTACGGAATAGGGGCTCTAGTATTGTGAGGGGAAGGTGCCAATAGGGCCCCACCCCAATCACATCTCTGTAATTGTTTAATTGTTGATAAATGTTATTCGCCACCGCCACGACGGCCTCTCTTCCTTTCTTCTACCAAATTCTTCACCATAGTACTCGCGACGGCGATCCAACTCATCGCTCAATCATATGGGTCCCCGGCTACCAAGGCATGCCATGTAACGAAGCCGCCCATGAGGTAGCCCGCGCACTCACTCACCGGGCACCAGGCATTCCTTCGGAGGACCTTAACCCAGATCACAGCCCTCTTATTTCTTCTCAAGACTTTGCTGAGCACTAACGTGCCGCACGCCGGCGCTACCCGGTTCCTATGAAGGGACTGGGTAAAGCTGGCGAACGAACTCTCCTCAGGTTCTTTACAAACATTAAAAACACCCTGCTGTGTCCGGCGGTTCTCAAGCACTTTAATCCTTTTTGGAAGGCCGCTGCTCATTTTGTGAGGAGGTGGCCGACACCTTCCACATGGTTTGGGCATGCATGAAAAATCCTTCTCTCCCCCCCATTACCCCTTCCCCTACCCGCGAGGACTGGGGGGCGGCCCTGCCCGGCTGCCAGGAACTATCCGCCCAACACGGCCTGGTTCGGAGGACGTGCGCAGTGGTCATGACCAACGAGATCCCGGAATGAGGGAGTCCGCCAAGTATTGCAAGGGGCGAGACCCACTAGGGGCCTCTCAGGGGCAAGCACCTCTCTGTAAATATTGTAAGGGAAGACTTCACGTAAGACGTTTATTCTAGCCCTTTCGCCAGAGACGTCTTCCAAGCGAACAGCCTCAAGCGATGACGATGGGAATCATCAGGTGAAAGAGAATGAAGTCGCAGCCAGAGAGGCGACGACGACGAAGGCGAAGAAATTGCTTACAATATAGCCGAATAAATGCTTTTCACCACCACCACCCCCTTTCTTTTTTCACTCCCTCCTTTATCCCTTTCCCTACGGCGCGGTTAGGGTGTCCACCGAGATATGTGCGACAATTACTGCGGCATTTCCTTTCCTCAAAACCAATTTTCATTTTCAGGGAATGTAATGCGAAGGCAAGATAACCACTGATCTTTCAGGGTAACGGAGCGGATTCCAAGAGAAGGCAAACGTAGTAGCGGGGGAGGGGGGGGGGGGGGGGCATAAAGTTGGGTGAGAGGATGAGATTAAGAAGATTGCGGGGATACGGGTGCCGCAGCTGGCAAAAAGAAAGGGTTATTAGATAGAGAGACACGGGAGAGGTCTTTGCCCAGCAGTTGGCGTAGTCAGGCTGATGATGATCAGGAGGAAGTACGTTGCTACAAAAAGCTGAATCGATTCGTTCTAAACCCCCTCTACACACTTAACAGAACGCACGTGCCTCTAAAGTGAGTATTAGGAAACTTGCTTAATTTGATGCTTAACTAATTAAACAGAATTTTAAAGATACACTGAGGAGCGCCACACGACGGGAAACAATATGTCTTTGGTTGCACCCAAATCCGATTCCCCACTTTTTTTAATCACTGGTTCAAGTTACGTGAAACACCCTGTACAGCAAGCTTTCCAAAATGTAAATAGACGAGGAGGGAGAGTATAGCCTAGGATGTGATCATAGATGTATTATTCTGCATATGCGTGCCCTGATCAAAAGAGAAATGTATAAAACACAAAAAAAACGAAAGCAAAATTCAACGTCCAACAAATAGCGCTAATAGCAGCAGGCGTTGAGAAAGCATAAGATTAACGCCCCATGGAAAAGTGGGATTGTAATTAGAACTACTCAGCAGTATGGAAATGGAACAAGCAAAGGTACAAACCGCTGGGAAGGAAAAGGAAACCACGAGGCTGACGCAATAAGGAATTTAAGGAGGTCATTGAACAACTACGGGTGGCTTCAGGGAGAGAAAGGAATAGACCGAAAATGGGAATCTTATCGATGATAGAAACTGCTTGTATAGGTCCTCGTCCAGAGTAAAATAAAGTAATCCCCTGATCGCGCAGCTAAAGGTGGGCCAAGGAAATTTTGGAACCATATAAGTTGTTTGCGTAAAAAAAAAAGCGAAGCGCAAGAGGAGGGTGCACGCTGCTGCAGGTACCGCAGAAGCCCGCAGCAACCACACAGACTTTTTTTTTTTATACTGGACGTTTTGTTTCATGAACGTTTATGAAACAAAACGTCCAGTAAAAAAAAAAGAAAGCGTGCGTGGTATCTTTCGGATGTCTTGTCCACGTGTCCTTGCTGTGGCCTTCCTCGGTACCTGCAGCAGTGTGCCGATCGATATAGAAATATAAAGGTACAGTCGGGGACAAAAGTCTCCGGACCACGTGTTCCTCAAACAAAGCTTATAGCTCTACTATCAGACAGCAGCTGGAGACCGCACTTGTGGAGATGAAAGAACAAAAATTTAACTTTTGCCTCCACAAGGGTGGTCCCCAGCCGCCGACTATTAGCAAAGCTATCGGCTTCGTTAGAGGAACACGTGGTCCGGAGAATTTTGTCCCCGACTGTACCTTCATTAAACAAAGTTATAAGTCGGAGTCCCTCCTGTCTTCATGTTCACGATATGGGCTATGCCTTAGTTAATGTCTCCGAAGGTTTTAATCGCCTGAGGTTCTTTAACGTGCACTGACATCGCACAGCACATGGGCCTCTAGCATGTCGCCTGTGTGCAAACACTGTGGCGAGGTGGCTGACACCTACCACATGGTTTGGGCTTGCCAGCGCAACTCAGCTCTCTCCCCCCACCCCAACCCTACCAGAGAGGAATGGGAGGCGGCCCTGCTTGGCTGCTCGGACCTTCAGGCCCAAAAGGCTTTGGTCAAGAGGGCTAAGCTGGCGGCTTCGACCAATGGGGTCCCGGAATAGGGACTCCACCCATTGCGGGGCTCTTTAAGAAAGCCTCACCTCTTTTATTAAATAAAGGCTTTTCATCATCATCATCATCCGTGGAAGCGGGATCGCCGCGGGATCGAACCAGCGTCTTTTGGGCCCAGCGGCCACAGCGCCGGCTTTCGTCATGTTGATGTCTTGTAATTTTGCAGTACAAGCGTGTGAACTAAACAGTGCAGAACGAATTGGTGGTAAGTGCTGCTTCGCTAGCCAGTTAAAAATTACTGTGGGCACTTCGTTTTCGCAGTTTGTACGTGTCTTCGTCTATGGTCCCCAAAGCGACAAAGCGAATAATTTGTTCCAGTGAACCATGCCGGCAGCCGCCGAACAACGTGCAAAACCCGACCGAAAAGGCGGGGAGAACACGCTACCAGGAACCACCCTGATGGCCACCATTGGACGCTAGGGCCTAACCTTCTTGTAAGCTTTCCGCGTATAATGAGGCCATTACGTTCATTCACTTCATAAGCGGTTACAAGCCACATTATTTTTTTTTAGCCTCCAGCAGCAAGGAATTCTTGTTCCGCGGAATCAATGCAAGGATGAGCCTGATTGTAAGGAAAAACGTTTCCGTGGGGCCGTCGCTATCTCCAAACGATTCTGCAATGTCTCTGCGCGTCGTCAACAGTCCGCGCGAAATCCGCGTTCCTTTCCACCCCCCCCCCCCCCCCTCTCTGATTATGATGTTCATCCTGTCTCACAAAAGTAACTGCTCGGGCGCTGTCACCCTCGAAAGAGAAGCTAGGCCTCTTTCTCCTCACATCATGGCGCCTTGTGTTTCGCAATACACTCCAGAATGCGTGTGGTGCGGAGAGATAGCCACCCTCTACCATTCCACATGGGGCTGTCGGGCGAGCCCGATAGAGCCCAAAATTACAAACCCGTCAGTCGAGCAGCGGGAGGCGCTTCTGTCCAGCTCCGACCCGCAAGATCAGCTTGCGCTGGTTGAGCGGGCCGAGGAGGCAGCAAGAACCAATGGGACCCTGTATCTAGGAACACCACCTGCTGCTCAAGACCCCAACCCCTAAACCCCGTCCCATTTTGCAGAATGAAGTTTATACTACTACTCCATAATGCTCACAGTTGAGCAGTCATAGAAAATGCAGTTCGAAATTCCCACTGACGAGCATGATTGGTCCGTTCATATACCGAACATCATTGCCTTGAGATATATTATAAACACCCTGGCTACAACACAACTGTGGGAGTGTGGGGAGCGCAGGTACTTTGTGCAGCCAAGTCAAGTTTGCAATTTCCACAATCCTGCTGCTTCTACAGACCATCTCGTTGACGCTGCGGCATTGTCGCACGGAATGCAATAAGTGACGTGCTCACCGTGTGCCGGTCCTCGGAGACGGTGAGCTCTGCCGTCCAAAGATTCTCGTGTACGTAGAAAACGTGTCCTGCACCTCCAGTCATCCAACCACGTGTCTGCCTACAGTCGTGACCTGCGCAAATTTGTTATGGGGGTTTGAAACTGTAGCCCATTGTCAACTTTCGTCACGGTTAGCCCGGTGCCTGCTACGGTTCTCTTCAGGTATTTTCTTTGTTCTTTTCTGTTTCTGGAATTTTTTTCTCTTTTTATACATGCGATCAATTAGCATGCCACTATAGGGACCTTAGAAGACAGGAGTAGTGCGATGTTTAGGGAAATCCCCCACGGTGAAGTAAATTTATAATAAGAAAGTAATTACTAAATAGCAGCCATACGGCGTCACTGCTGAATTGCAGTGACGCCTGACATCGCACCCAATTACTCAATCATTCTCAGCATTTTCGCAGCGTATCCGTGACTCACGCATCATTCCAATGTGTCATCACTAATTTCACTTGCAACTAGTTCAGCAGGCCCCGGGGTTCCAAATACTCACACAGCACCCAGTCGTCCGCGTAGTTCATGTATATGTAGTTTCGCACACGGATCCTCGCCTTTTTTTTTCCCCCTGATGTGTCACCTCCTTGCTTTTGCACTGCGCGTATATCTTCTACTATAGCGCGCTTGCAGCAGGGCACAGGTGCCAAACAACATGTAAAGCAAGACTGCAAGCATGACCAGTCCTTCAAATATACCAAACGCAACTGATCTTTTATAATTCATGAACATCATGGCCACAATACAACTGTGACAGTAAGGGGAGCTCATATACTCTAGACATCCAAAAAAAGTTCGCTTTCCTTAGTCCTGCTCCTGCGGACTATGCATTTAGATGGTTCCGCAGCATTTTAGCTTTGGCTGAATTGCGCGATGTGCTCACCGTGTGCAGGTTCTCGGAGACGGTGAGCTCTGCCGCCCAAGGCTTCAGGCGCAGCAACGTGGACAACTTCTCCTGTTCCTCCGGTCATCCAGCCCCGCGCTCGGGTACAGCACGGACCTGCACAAATTTGTTACCAGGGGGGGGGGGGGGGTAAGGGAATTAAGGGCAAGATAAGAAAAGATCCAGGCAACCCCTGGATCAGCTTCAGCTTTTATAAGGTGACAGTGCTACATGCTGTGCTCAGTTTAACGTCCCCAAACTGCTCATGAGCTATGAAAGACACCGCAGTGAAGATCTTCACAATAATCTGGACCACCCGACGTTTTAACGCGCCCGGACAGTGCACAGCCCATGGCTGCTGTTGAATTTTGCCTTAGCCCTGTGGTAAGGGTGTTCGGCTACTGAGCCGGAGGACTGGGGTTCAATGCCGAAGAATGCCACTGTCTTCACACTAGAACAGCTTATGAAGGGAATATTGGAAGCCATCATATTGCTGAATTATTGTAATGAAAATCATGGTGGTGGATGGAAAAGCATGGTGGAGGGTAGAGCAGCACGACATTGGGAGAGCGCCCAGGGCTACTTAGTCGGCCAGCTGTGCCGATCCCAGCCAGGCACGCTAGGTGGATTTTGAGAGAAGTATAGGTATTGGGAGGGCGATAAGACAATGGAAGTGGCATTGTCCTAGGTCGGCGTATGGAAGGGGGCAGTTTCTATAGGACGAGTCGGAACGCGCCCGAAAAAACTACAACGGGACTCCAGAGAGCAGTGGGCCCAAATTAATTTTTCGGGGGATGGGGATGCGAGTAACGGAGGGGATGAGGTCGAGAGAAGGAAGTGAGTGCAAGCGAGAGTAGCACATGTTCCGTGATTTGCTTATTTTAGAGGAGGGCTTCGCCCTCCGAGGGTGCACTTGACTAGAAGATCGCAGGTGTCCTCCATAACCACCGCAATAAAATTGCAGTACGGAAGGATGTCAGACAGGGAGGCATTATATTTCCAATGCTATTCACCGCCTAGTTGCTGGAGGTATTCGGAGACCTAGATTGGGAACGGTTGGGGATAACAGTTGCGAGCATCCAGTCTACCCTTCGACCGCCCTAGGCGGCGCATATCCTGCCGAACTCTCTCAAGTGGCCTACAGCGACCCTTACCCTCCCGGCTCTCTCGGGGTTGGCAGAGAAGAAAGCTGGGAAGCAGCATCCACATCGTCACGTGGGCGACCCTCCTTTCCCCCTCGTGTATTCGGTGGCCGCACGGGCAGCCCACCACGGGGAGAGAGTTGAAGGAGCCATGAGACAAAGCGTGACGGGATGGACGGGATGGACGGAGCCATGAGACAAACGCGGCTTTTCCAGGTGACATCGAGCTTTCCCCGTGCCCGTTTCCTGCTGCCTGCGCTACCGAGGGCGGTTATCGTGTTTTGGAATCACCCCAAATAAACAATTTGCCTGCGGGCTATACCTCGGTGTGTTGGTCCTGTCGACCTCCACAGTGTAATCGGGGCTAGCGGAGTGGCATTGGTCCTGAGTGCTCGCTGTGTCGTCCTTAACATAAGCAGAACCCTTTTCGTTAGCCTCCTCGTTTCTGCCTCGTATGTGACTACTGGTGGGATACAGCTGCTGTACAGTTATCTCTTCAGGTATAATAATGGGTGGAAAATGATCCATTCCGCGTGGGTTGTCCAGAAGATCTCATTTAACATCATTAAAAGGTGATGGTGAACTAAACGATAAATCTAAACTGCTAATTTTTGCAGTTTTTAGGGAGCAGTACATGGGCTTTCCTGAATTCAGTAGGCACACATTACTGCACAGAATAAAATCTTCTAAAATGCGACCTCTGGGATTAGTTTCTCCACTTCCCCAGAAAGAGGAGTTCTCCGACTAACAGATATGGCTCTGGTAGCTTTTCTAGAAGTGTTTCTAAGCATCTGAGGTTGAGGTTTCCATTAGCGACCTCAAGGTCGGATACCGGCTTCAAAAAAATCAAAAATAAATAGAACAAATTTGAGTAGGCAAATAAAAATCTATCGACCGAGAATCATGTGAGAAGCTTGGTAACAACTAGTTACGGCACCTTAGATATGTGGTGTACTGTGATCGAAGGAGACCGTTTTGATCCAGAGGCAAGTCATTTTGCTCGTTTCGATGAGTGGCGCTCCAGCTTGGCCTAAATGCCGAAAATGGCCGCAAAAGCAGCAAGCCATACAACCTCTAATGTTGCGTACCACTTTTTGCACCCGACATTGCATACACTATCCAAAGTATACGCAAGAAGAAAAGCCGGTATTCTGGCATGAGAGCTCAGAGCGTTTATGTATGGCTTCTATGTCGACAGCAACTAATACCGCTTTTTAAGGTCGCTTTTGAGGGATATTTGATGATACGTGTTATATTACCGGTTTGATAAAAAACACAATCATGAGCACACATACAAATTTTGCAGGACACACGCGACAGGAATAACGCTCATTGAGGCACGACAGAACCAAGTTGTATTCATTTATATGTATTTGTAAGCGGCTTCGTTGTATATTTGGCTGTTATTTTTTATTATTTATCACAAATGTCTACTTTCCTTAAATTACACTCGTGAAAACAGGTAGGCCACAACGGCGCATAGGTTGGAATGCGCGTTTTTTACATCGGCTCGCCCGTCAAAGTCCACCTGAGCGAAACCTCTCGCTTCTCTGCAAGGCATCTGAAGCCCCTGCAAAACGCCTGAAGAAAAGTGTAGTGTGCTGCCGATCCTTACGAAAACAGCTCGCCAACCTAACTTATGTCCTATGATAGAAGGAAAGGGAAAGAAAAGAATGATGACGAAGCCATGCCCACGAGAATCGCAAACTAAAAACAGGACTGGTGCCGGAGAAATTAAAAAGGAGAGGACAACTGCGCGCCTATGCACTCCATAACGCCTCTTTGTAATCGATTCGATTCACTAACTGTGAATGAAAAGAATAAATTGAGTGAATAGATTTGTGCGACACCGACCACGAATTTTTCACCATGATCAGCCCAATGCAAAATGTGGCGAAAAAAACACGTGGTAGGTGAACTATTCGTGATGTAGCATCTGGAATATATTTGTTCAGCGTCTAAATAATAGTTCCCAACGCAAATGGTCCGGGAAAAAGTGACGCTGCTTACGAAGCAACCGAATAAGTCAAAGCTTATGCATTCGACGTGTATGTCAGTCGCATGGTATTGGCTAGACCGTCCCTTCATTCCTTCTTTATTCATTTGAGTTGTTTTCCCACTAGCCTATTTTAGCACAACGCTATACTATGTATTCATCAAACATGGCACGGCGTTTCACCCTCATCGTGGTTCGGAATTATATATAGTCGTACCTCGCTAGTACGGACTTCGTTATGTATACGTGGAGAATTTTCGCAAGGACCTAACTTTCTCAGTGTGTTTACGTCTTCTTTGCATGAAAACAAACTTTGGGCAATGGAATAACAAAGCTAAGAACCTCACAGCGGCGTTCATAACGCTGTACTTATCCGCCGCATCAGCACCCGCCGCAGAGGTATGAAGGAGGATGACCTCTGTCGGCTCACGCAAGCTTTCCTCATTAGCAGGATAGTCTACTCCTACCCCTACTATCACCTCCGCCGGAAGGACGAGGAAGCTGTGAACAGCATTATACGTTCAGCGTACAAAGCGGCACTGGGGCTACCTCAGTACGCCAGCACACAGCACCTCCTCCAACTCGGCATCTACAACACGCTCACAGAACTCATAGAGGCACACAAGACCGCCCAAATCCACCGCCTCTCCCGCACTAAACACGGGCGGCTCATACTTGACCGTCTCAACATCAACCCCATAGGCGACGTCCACCCCACGACGCCCATTCCGATAGGGGTCTATAGCCGCCTAGTTATAAAACCAACCCCAAAAACATGCTACCTGGCCGCCATGATACGCGCCGTCAGCTGAAAGCCCAAGCACTAGATGCCACAAACCTTGCCGACTAACACGCAATATACGTAGATGCTGCACGGCAAAGTGCAAACACATACGTGGCTTGTGCAACCACGCCACAATCTACTCTCGTCACCGCCGCCACAGTAGTAGCTCACTCTCCGACAGCGGCAGAAGAAACCGCCATCGCGCTGGCCATCGCTGACCCACGTACCCGCACAGTCCTCAGCGACTCCAAAAGAGCAATACAAAATTACTCGGCAGGTGTTATCTGCCACCCCGCTGCACGCACCCTTCGCGGCTGCACTCCCGACCATAAGACCAACCTGGTCTGGGCACCCGCCCACGCGGGAAACTCTGGAAACGAAGGGGTCGACCGACTAGCCCGAGGACTAACCAACCGGGCGGCCGGCCCCACGGACCCAGACGCTCTTGCCGAGGCTCCCCAGACCTTTGCCGAAATAACCAACCTCCACAGAGAGATGAGACGCCAGTTCCCGCCTCCACACCCCGACTTGAATCGAGCGCAAGCCACCTTGCTCCGCAGGTTGCAGACACACTCCATCCTTAGCCATTCTAGGCTTTCACTCATCACAGACGGGGAATACGACCCCGTCTGCCAAAATTGTTACCAGGGAGAAATCGCCACCCAGGCGCACATCCTCTGGGGTTGCGCTCGAAATCCGCCCCCTAGAACATTACTGCCAGCTCCCTCCGAAGAAGGATCGAACCAACTCCTCAGAAGGCCAGACAAGAGCATCCAACTGGAACTCATTTCGTGGGCCCAGGAAGTCGCCCCCACCTGGGGGCCACACCAAGCCCACCTGCCCTAAATCCCGCCACTCTATGGCAATAAAGTTCAATAACACTTTTTGCTGGGCGAGTTGGTTCATTTTGCTTGAGTGGATGCTTGTAGCGCGACAAAAACAGACAAGGGACAGAAGACGAACGGGACAAGCGCTAACGGGACAAGAACGGGAGCGCTTGTCCCGTTCGTTGGTTGGTTGGTTTATGGGGTTCAACGTCCCAAAGCGACTAAGGCTATGAGAGACGCCGTAGTGGAGGGCTCCGGAAATTTCGACCACCTGGGGTTCTTTAACGTGCACTGACATCGCACAGTACACGGGCCTCGAATTTCTCCTCCAAAGAAATTCAACCGCCGCGGCCGGGATCAAGCCCGCGTCTTTCGGGCCAGCAGCCGAGCACCATAGCCACTGAGCCACCGCGGCGGCTGCTTGTCCCGTTCGTCTTCTGTCCCTTGTCTGTTTTTTGTCGCGCTACAAGCATCCACTCAAGCTATGGCAATAAAGTTGTTTCTCTCTCTCTCTCTCCTGCGTTTCAGTAAGCATTTCTACCAATGCAAAGCAGTAACCTCGTGTTTGTCGCAGCGCACGAGTAAATTTTTTTTTCTCTCGATCCCCTACTCTTAATTTTCCGGAGGCTGACGTGATTTGTGGCCGATGAATTTCCTCACCAGGGAGGGAGCTTGCTAGATAGAGGCAGAACGGTACTGGAGACCAAGAACTTAGGTTTACGTACAACCAATATAAAATATTCGAAAAAAAAACAATAGCTGTCACGTGGTTGGACGAAATGAGCAATCCGTTCGCTGCTGTCTCCCGTGCGGCGGTTCTTCCAAAAGCAAAAGGGAGAGAATGAACGCCTACAGCTTCCTTGCCTTCGGCTAGGCAGGAAACTACGACCACGCCTTTGCCCTCTACTACATGCAGAACTCGGGAGAAGCGCTCAGTAATTTCTTCGAAAAGCGAGACAGCACTTGCCTCCAAGTCATAAGTATCAACAGAGCAGCATGGCTGTCTAAGCGTCTCTCGGGTTACTCGCACGGTCCACGGATCCGGAGCCCTCAAAGCACCCCGCTGCAGCCCGGCCGCGGCTCTGAAACCTTTAACGGCTCGTCAAGGAGACCTGAGCTGATCTGCTGATAACTTCACGCCTACTTGTGGGTTGCCCCTCCACTGTTCTGTTCTCCAGTCACCGCCCTAACAAGCGGAGGGCAGGCAAGAATGCACAAGGCGCGGGTATTCAAAGGCAGCAAGCTGTTACGTCGTCTCGTGGCCTGCTAAAGCGGCGTACAGCGCATTCCGTAGGTCGACGTGTCCACGCACAAAATTTACAGCAATGGTGAACAAACCTCAGAATACAGGCTGATGGGCTCGTTACTTGGGTCAACTGAGAATGCCGATGGCACACTTTTGAAGTCAACAAGGCGGTACGAATGCGCGCGGCGATGATCTCGTGGCACTGAGCTCGTGGCTACGTAAACTCAGCACCTGTTTGTGCCCCGGCCACGGTCACATCTAGTATAGGGAGGTATACGGGGACACCGGAAACGAGCAGGGCGCGAACACTCGTCCAGGGAGTTGAACTCTGACGCCACCAACGCTAAAAACAACCTGCGGCATTCCTCGGAGGAAAAAGGAACGCAACCACTCGCCTAGACCAAGCTGCACAACTTCGTTTTTTTTTGTTTATTTACAATATTGTAAGCTTATCTTGTGATGTTGCACTTCGACCCACTGATGCACATCGACGGTGTCAGTACACTAGCTACCACTCTTTCTGAACAGCCAGAACATCCTACATCTCAACCAAGCAAGCTGTTCATGAATATGTAGAAAATTCTTTGGAAGCTGTCTAGTGAAGGCGATGCGAAGCCAGTCGAAAGCCTTACAATGGCCAGCATGAAGTTCGGAAGAATGGAACTGAATGTCCCCAGTGCCGCCGGATGCCCACCGGCGATACAATGGCACAAGATTCCCCTGGCCTGGTGCTCGGCTTCTTTAGGGTGAAATACTTGGGAAATGGGTCTTTGACCCCACCTTGTGCAACGAAAAAACCTTGTGCCGTGTCGCTCTTTGACCTCTTATGGCCTTGCGCCATAAGAATTCATCGTCATCATCAAGAATGGAACTGAATGCTTCTATGAAGAGCAAGAGTGGCGAGTACACATGCGAATTTAGTGCGCTTATGAAGAAAACAAAAAACACTTGGATTAAATCTAGCCATCGAAGAGTGCTGCCATGGCTTGGGTCTCCACAGAAAACGCTTCAGTATCTTTGGGACAATGGTGACCGAGAGAACGCCCTTCACGTAGCTCAGCTTTGTCTGCATTGAATAATAATGCTCTCCTCGGTATGCACAGAGGCAAACTCTCGTCACCAACTTCTTTTCGTAATAAATTGGCTTGTTTTTCCCGGATATTCGTTTCTATGAATAATCAACTTTATGGACACATTCACGGGGACATTATCATCACTATCAGCATCAGCCTGACTGCGCCCACTGCAGGGAAAAGGCCTCTCCCATGTCTCTCCAATTAACCCTGTACTTTGCCCGCTGCAGCCATCGTATGCCCGCCCACCTAACTTTATGCCGCCCCCTGCTACGTTTGTCTTCTTCTGGAATACACTCTGTTACCCTTAAGGACCAGCGGTTATCTTGCCTTCGCATTACATGCCCTCCCAAGCCCACTTCTTCCTCTTCATTGCAACTAGGATATCATTAACGTCCGTTTTTTCTCTCACCCACTCCGCCCGCTTCCAATCTCTTAACGTCACACCTATCATTTCTCTTTCCCTAGCTCGCTGCGTTGTCCTTAACTTAAGCTGAACTCTCTTTGTTAGCCTCCACGTTCCTGCCCCCTAGGTGAGTACCGGTAAGATACACCTGTTATATACATTTCTCTTGAGGGATAACGGCAAACTGCCATTCATGATCTGAGAGAACGTGCCATATGCGCTCCACCCCATTCTTATTCTTCTAGTTATTTCCCTCTCATGATCTGGATCAGCGGCCACTACCTGCCCTAAGTAGAGCCATTCTCTTACCACTTCCAGCACCTCGCTACCAATTGCGAACTGCTTGTCCCTTGCCAGACTGTTGAACATTACTTTGGTTTTCTGCATGTTAATTTTAAGACCTACCGTTCTGCTTTGCAGCTCATCTCTTGAGAGACTGAGCAAGACAATGTCATCAGTGAATCGCAGATTACTCAGGTATTCTCCATTAACTCTTCTCCCCAACTGTTCTCATTCCAGTCCCCGGAATACCTCCTGTAAGCAGGCAGTGAAGAGCATTGGCGAGATCGTATCTCCCTGCCTGACACCTTTCCTTATTAGAATTTCAATGCTGACCTTATGGAGAACTATGGTAGGTGTGCAATCGTTATAAATATCTTCCAACATTTTCACACAACACTTTTCTACACCCTGATTCTGCAATGCCTGCATGATTACTGAGGTTTCTACTGAGTCGAATACTTTCTCCTAATCAATAAAGGCTATATATAGGGTTGATTATATTCTGCGCATTTATCTATCACCTGACTGATTGCGTGAATATGGTCTATTGTCGAGTATCCTTTACGAAAGCCTGCCTGATCATTTGGTTGATTGAAGACTAAGGTTGTCCTGACCCTATTAGCGATTACCTTAGTAAATACCTTGCAGGCAACCGACAATAAGCAGATCGGTCTGTAATTCTTTAAGTCCCTGACGTCTCCTTTCTTATTAATTAAGATAATGTTAGCGTTTTTCCAAGCTCTAGGTACGCTCGAAGTCACAAGGCATTGCGTTTACTGGGTGGCTAGTTTTTCGAGCACAATCTCTCCTCCATCCTTCAACAAATCTGCTGTTATCTGATCCTCACCAGCTGCTTTTCCTCTTGGCATGGCTCCTAAGGCTTTCTACTTCCTCCTTTGTTACTGATGGGATGTCCCATTGGTGTGCTCTACTGCCTCTCTCAGTAACATTCTGATTGCAATCGCTACTGTATAGATTTGTGAAGAACTGTTTGGCTACTTTAACTATCTTATCCATATTGCTAATGACATTGCCCTCTTTGTCTCTTATCGCATAAATCTGGTTTTTACCTATGCCTAGAATTTCTCTTCACTGCTTTTAGGCTACCTCCGCTCTTCAGAGCATGCTCGATTTTCTCCATGTTAAACTTCCTGATGTCGGCTACCTTACGCTTATTTATTAACTTCGACAGCTCTATTAGTTCTATTCTATCTATGGAGTTAGACGTCCTCATGCTTTGCCGTTTCTTAATCAGATCTTTAGTCTCATGAGATAGCTTCCCGGAATTACGAGCCAGAACAAGGGAGAGGCCCCACATCCATCGCTCACGGTGCCGGAGGCTGGCCTTCTTCGGCACATCCAAATGAATGCAGCTATCACCCCGTCTCGCCTCTTTCTCTATCGCTATCGATCAGACCCTTCCTGTCCCAACTGCCCCTGTATCTATGTGGACCTGGCTCATTGCCCTTCTATTGCCCGGCTGCTCAGCAGTCGGGTTCCTACCCCCACCTTCTTTATCCATCACCACCTGGCTCGACTGGCTTGGCGCTGAAGGGGAGGCAGAACAGCGACTCCTGGTCGCCCAGGCGGTCGACATGCTCGGCCTGTAAATTTTAGCCGAATAAAGGTCTTGTACTAATACTACTACTACTAGGTTATGCGGGTGGAGATAAGAGTTCATTATATTTATATTTACTATTTATATGTATGGAACGAGAATACACGGAAATATTGTTCACGACTCGAAGGGAAGCACTCCGATTATACCTGAAAACCTGCGATTCTCTTGCTTTTTCGTTCTTTTTTTTTGTTAAATGAACGGCTGTATGTGTTAAAAGCTGCCGTAATTACGTCCCCCTGCTAATGTAGTCTGTGTAAATAATGCTATTTGTGAGGTTCTTGTTTAGTATTCTTTCAGTGGCTGCACAGATGGCGTAACATTCGGCAGTGAAGATGGAAGCACATTGCGGAAGCCTTACTATTTCATTCAAATTCCCTTGTGTCACTGTGCTTCCAACGTAAACATCTGTTTCTGAACCATCTGTACAAAAAGCTCTGAAAGTACTGTACTTTTCCCCGAGCGCAAGAAGTTCTGCTATTACATGTTGCTTTGTGGTTTGTTTTTTTACGGAACTCTGCAAGAGTGAAATCACAGATTGCACGAAAATTGTACCAAGGGCCGCAGTGGATCTCGTCTTCGATCAATGCCAGGTAATGTGTCTTCTACGAAGATGTTTTGGCACATCTCTTCAAAACGCAAAAGCATGTGGCCTGGTAGTTTGCGGTTTATTGTTAAAAAGTATTCTAGAAGGGCACATTGTAACTATTTGGTGACAGACGTGTTTAGGTTGTGAACGAATTTCTAGAATATATGAACACGTAAGCATGGTTCTTCTGTCTGTAAATGATGGTTGGTTAGTTCCTACATCAAGACTATTTATGGGCAACTACCTGTAGACGCCAGTGGAAAGTTATGTAATGGATCCACTCGTTTATGATACGATGGTCTCGCTGACCATGCAATATACATCCATAAACCAGGACAGAGCGTTCCACAGAGTGGTATATTGCTAAAAGACATGTCCTATCTGCCCCCCAGTGTTTTCGTGAAGGTACTTTGTGTATGCTCAAGGATCGGAAGGCTTTCTTATTCAGCGCGTTTATGAGAGGCTGGCAAGGGAGCTTTATGTCATACGTTATGCCTAGAAATTTATGTTGATCTTTTACGGGTAGCTCAGTTTCGTTCAGGTGTAGGATGGAATCTGCCTTTAAGCCTCGTTTCAGAGAGAAAAAAAATGGGCACTGTTTTCTCTAAAGAAAAGCGGAAACCATTTCTGTCTGTCCATGTTGTCAGTTTATTTCACTTGTTGGCACATTGGACGATGTGCAGCCCATCTGAAGAACGTCTACATAGAGTGAATACATAATGCACCTTGCAATTATTTTTATAACAGAGTTCTCCTTTACAACAAAAAGTGTTACGCTTAAAATACGCCCCTGTGGTAATCCATTTTACTTAATGAAATTCCTCGAAAGGGTTGAGCCTAGGCGTACATGGAATGAACGGTTAGATAAGAAGTCTTTTAGGCAGGTCAACATTCTGCCTCGGATGCCAAGCTCGGCAAGGTCATGAATAATTCCGAACCTCTAGGTTGTGTCGTATGCCTTCTCTAAATCAAAAGAGACTGCAGTGTTGTTTGTGTACAAGAGCTTCCCGGACAGCATTTCAAGACGAACTAGGTGATCTGGAGTGGAGCATCCCTTTTTAAAACCACACTGACGGATGTCAAGAAGTTCGGAGGATAGAAGGACAAAAGTTTATCGCATATTCAGGACACTTTCAAAGTATTTTGAGAGGCAACTGGTAAGGGCTATGGGTCTATAATTGTTAGGAGAGGTTGGTGGCTTTCCTGGTTTAAGAAACTGCACAATAATAGTTTTTCTCCAGGCTTCGGGTACTTTCCCCAATGCCCAAAATTTGTTACAAAAAAGTCTTCAAAGTGTATCTACGACATATCTGGAGAGATAGGCTAGCATTTGATAATGTACCGTCTTTGTCAAAAGTAACCAGGCTGCATGGTTTGCTTCTAGCTTGTATAGTGGAGCCCATGGGGCTTTCCTAAAGATCAAAAGAGGTTGGAAGGTAAGAAGACACCCAGTCCTTACCTTTAACGACCATTACAGCTTCAGGGAAGCCGTAAGGGCTCCACTGCACGAGCTAGAAGCAAACCATCCAGCCTGGTTACTTTTGACAAAGACGGTACTTCATATGGGTCGGGTGCAGCCTTTTTATCAGTGGAAATTAGTTCATGGATTTCTTGAAGCGTGATTGAACTATTGCAAGGTTCATTTGTGCTGCCACTTGTTGTCAGTGTGTTTTTCAGCTGTGTTTTTGTATTTTAGGACTGTTTCTGTGTACTGTGACGAACTGGAAACTGCAGAAAAGTATTCACCCGAAATGCTTTCCTGTTCTATATCTGTCTATACAGCAGGGGCTGTCAGAAGGCGAACTGTGAATGGGGAATAGCTGCCATTTATCTTTAGAGCTTTCTCCCATATGTGTTTTAATGTTGTTGAGCTGTTTATGACGACACATAATTTTGCCGAGACGTTTTTGCGGCACTGTGACGGATACATCGGTCTTTCGCTCTCGCCTTCTTAACAGACCCGTGTACTGTGCGATGTCAGTGCACGTTAAAGAACCCCAGGTGGTCCCAATTTCCGGAGCCCTCCACTACGGCGTCTCTCATAGCCTCAGTCGCTTTGGGACGTTAAACCCCATAAAAAAAACCAAACCAAAGTTTGTTCAATTATCCTGCGTTTCATACCTACGGGAAAATCCCCAAGCATTCTTTTCTATCTTTTTAGCTTCCCTACGTTCTTGTATGCAATACTTTTTTACTCTGTTTTACTACTCCAGAGGACTGAGGGATGACTAGGCGCGCAGCGGTAATAGTACACGTCGTGAAAAGTTCGTTAAGGTTGTCTAAAACTGAGGTTGTCGGTAACTATTTTTTTCTAGGCTGGCCTTTTCTCGGAACAGTGCCCTGTAGACGAGATGCAGCTTCCAACGTCATGATTTTGATGGAGTGACTTCTAGTGAAGATGTTGATTAGTATAGGCAGATGATCACTTCCATGTGGGTTATCTAGGTCATCAAATTTTGTATCTAAAAATAGATGGCGAACTAAAAGATAAATCTATACAGCTCATTTGTCCTGAGCTAGGAGAACAACAGGTTGGTTTTCCAGTGTTTAATAGATAGAGGTCATTACACAGTATAACATCATCAATGAATTGTCCTCTAGTGTCAGTTTTGTCAGTACCCTGCAAGCTGGAGTGCGCATTAAAATCTCCAGATATTAGATATGGCTCTGGGTGCTGCTCCAAAAGGTCTTTTAATTCATGATTGCTTAGATTAACATGTCGCTCCAGGTACACGCAGCATACCGTAAATGTTTTAAATGTTTGTAGGATGGCTGCCACAGTTTCTAATCTAGTTTTAAGCTTGTGTTCGCGAAATGCAACTCCATTTTTAACGATGATGGGAACGCCATCCGAACTTCTGCTAACCTGCTCTCGGTTGCGGCGGAAGATATTATAGTTTTTTTAGAATGTTTTCGTGCTTAGAGCCTAAGTTTGTACCTCGATCGCATGGCATTTGGAGAACGTTGGGACAGAGTAAAAGAAATAGAAAAGCGACAAGCTAGAACACACCAGGTTCTGGCACGCATCGTAGTTTCTTTGTGTAGTGGACACCGTAGCGTAAAAGCCCATCGGCATTTCACTTTTCAAACGAAGCGCAGCCGTTTTAACGAAACGCTGGGCCGCGGTTTCGTTTTCTGTACGCAACCAAAACGGAGGACTTGGTTCTCGGAGCGGCGAGAGTTGGCGCTGCGTATTTCGCATATCGCTATTAGGCATGCACATGAGTACGTCGGATGGCTGCCCTCACGATTTACGCACAGATGTGGTTCAAGTGTACAGTTATCAGAATCATGTTCGTGTGAAGCATGCTTCGCGCAAGTCAGTTGGCTTCGGCAGCTCTGAGAGCTGTCGCCATACCGTTGGCACTGAAAGCAACGTCGTGGGTTTGGTATGTACTGCCCGAAGGGAAGTTTCATACAGCCGATTTCTACGGATTCTGGGAGTATATGCTTGATGCGAAAGTCAGGATGATGTGTTTCGTGGCTATTTCTTGGTCGCCTCTCCTCATTTTTATTCTCTACACGTTAGTCACGTTTTGTTCCTCTAGTCCTTCAAGAAGTACTTCTGTTACATGCCTAAGGCCGTCGTCTGCGTTAACTCCTCGCACTGTGTTCAAGGATCGGGGTGGGTTGAGTGTCACAGGTGTGTCTCCAAAAGAGGTGACTTCTGCTTACTCTTCGTGCTGGTGGTTGTACAGGATTACTAGTAGGAGGTCACCGTTTGCTGGTTTTTTTATCTTATAGCCCTGGCCTATGCTATCTGTGAAAGTTCTGGTGACAAGAAATGGTGTAATGCATCTAGCCGTTCTTCTCTGCGTGTTCAGAGTGCACTTCGTGGAACCGTTCTAAGCTGTTTTGGTTATTTGGGAAGAATTTTGCTGTCTCGGTGCGCCCTCTTTTGCAGCGGAGATCGGCGTTAAAAAATGAGAAGGCATAAAAAAGTTTTGGTGTTCAACAAAGGCGCCAGCCGCCCACCGCGGAGCCCAACATGGGGACTGGACAGGAGCCCTTAAAAAGCCCTACGCACGCCAACTGCGCACCACCACTGTAACCTAATATGGCGCGAAACAGGGTCGTCCGCCACACAATGTTAGCCCTCGCCGCCGGGAAAAAAGGAAAAACCAAGAAGAGAGTAGGAGATAGGACAGTTCTAAGAAAGAAGATCAGAACGGCAAGCGACAGCAGATCGCAAACGGCCAAAGATCGCACGACAGTGACCCTTCCGGTTTACGGCAACGTCTTAAGCGTGGGAAACGCTCGGGAGGTCATAATTGAATGTGTTCTAGGAAGGCGCCGGATAGACCCGTGTAGAACTCAACTCCGGGGTCAGTTTAGTTTGTTTTCTTTTTAATTTTAAGAGAAAGTGTAGTGTGCCCTATCAAAGTTGTAGGGCGGGACGCGCGCTTCGGAGAGCCAATCGCTTTTGTGGAGATCGCTCTGTGCATCGTATTTTGGAACTGATTTGATTACTTTTTTTAATGTGTTTTGAGGAAGAGTTAATAATACGATCAACATGGAAAGGGGCAGCACGCAACAAGGAATCAATCGTGTTGAGGCCGGCTGCTACTGGATGCTTCCTGTATTTGAGACGGACTTCGAGGTTTTAAGCCGAGCCCTGAAGAAAACAAAATTAGTTTGAGAATTGGTTCTAAGGAAAGGAAATGATGCAGTAACTGCATCACACATCTCGGTGGACAACCCGAAAAGCGCCGCAAAGGAAGGAATAAAGGTAGGAGTGGAACGGAGGTAGCCTAAAAGCAGTGAAGAAAAAACTACTCATAGGTAGATACTAGATGTATGCGCTAAGAGACAAAGAGGGAAATGTCATTAGCAATATATATCTTTTAACCACTCAAAATGCCCTTCTGAAACTTGCATTTGTGACTATTTTAGATCTGACAAAGAAGTATCTCGGAGTGCTTTTATAGCTGCATGCATGAATTTTAAACATATGTATGCACGTAAGCTGCATTTGTTCAATGCTCTGTAACAATTTCTTGTACAATTTGCTTTTGCCTCCCTGCTTGGACCAAAAAGGTCTCCAGTATCATGTAAATAAAATAAATAAAAATATGGATAAGATAGTTAAAGTAGCCAGAAACAATACTAGCCACGAACATAACCTCCGCAAATGTGGCGCTACATCCAAGCCTTCTTAATAAGACACAATCAACGGCCCAGATCCAACTCGGCACTATACCGTCACCTCCGTTCTCCCTCCCCAACCGGGGCACTCCACAAGGAGCTCTTCTCTCCCCCCTCTTATTTAATGTAACTCTAGCCCCGCTGGCCAAACACCTGACCAACATACCTGACCTCCACTCGGCAATATACGCCGACATCAACGACTGAAGGCTCCACAGGAGAGGCGCAAGACACCTTACAATTGGCAGTTGATATCATCACCTCGAACCTGACCAATATGGGCCTTATGTGCTCCCCGCTCAAATCGGAACTGCTGATGATCAGACCACTTCCCCGGGATCCACGCATGCACCTCCGAATGTACGACGACCACATACCGCTGGTCCCCTGGAGTTGGTCAATAGACTCCTTGGACTCCAACGTCCTTGACTCCATAGGTCCTTGGACTGCACATACAGGACGTTTTGGATGCAACCTTCCCTGTACAACTCCTGGAGAAGCGAACCAAACAAATCGAGGGTCTCGTCCACAGTGTAGCCACATGCAACCATGGACTGTCGGAGAGGGAAACCTTTAATATGACAGACGCCCTCATCACCAGACACGACTTTTCACGTTCCTTACCGCTTTCTCACAAGACAAAGCTGATGTTTTTATTAGAAAGGCAATAATCTCAACGCTCCGCCTACCACAGTCGCTTAGCACAAATCACTACTCTCAACGGGCACCTACAAAACTATCTCGGAACTACACGAAGCCAAACGAGACAACCAGATACTTCAACTAACCCGCACAGAAACCGGCCAACATCTCTTACGGCATCTTCGCCAGGCTCCAATCTACATGCTCACCTGCCCCCAACTATCAAATCATTGCACCTGACATCCAGGGTCCAATGCGCATCAAACCTCTACCCAGAAATATGAGCCCCGAGCTACACGGGGCCAGACGCCAGGCACGAGCCTAGTATTACAACAAGCACTACTGAGGCAGACCCGACATGTATGTAAACGCGGCACAACGCACCCTACCAGGCTATTATGCCGCTGTCCCCGCCTACTATCGAGGATGGCACCATCGGGGCCGCAGCCACCTTCCCCACGGAGGCTGAAGGCGCGGCCATGGGCTTGGTGCTTATACACTATGCACAAGATCCCAACATCACGGATATCTCCACCGTCTCCAAAGCTGTGTACCGTCACTCAGCAAAGCGTTATCACGTCAATCGCCCGACGCATTCTCGCATCAGGACATACGCTTACCCAAGAGATAACCCTCACGTGGGTTCCTGGGTAAGTATCGATCCCCGGTAACCAGCGTGTTCATACGCTGACTCAAGAACTATCCTTCAGGCCCTAAGAAGATGGGACACCCAAGCCCACGCAGGAATCCTCTGGGGCTCTTCTCACATAAAAAAAACCACTTATTAGAAAAACAGGCGCTTACCCTCCCACCACCTCACCGTACACGAAATTCAAAATACAGTGCAGTCTGGCGGCAACTGCAGACATTCATCGCACCTCCTTCATCGCCACCACCCCACCTTGACCTCCCTACTCTGCTCAACATGTGGGGCGGCCAAGGCACCCTCATACACAACCTGTGGGACGTTTTATGGGGGTTTAACGTCCCAAAGCGCCTCAGGCTATGAGGGACGCCGTAGTGGAGGGCTCCGGAAATTTCGACCACCTGGGGTTCTTTAACGCGCACTGACATCGCACAGTACACGGTGTGGGAATGCCCCCAACCGATGGCAGGTCCCCCATACCCAACCGGTCCGCCTCCTCATGGAATGACATTCTGCTAGTTGCTCAACCAGCTAGCCAATCATGGCAAGTGTACAGAGTTCTCAGTGAAGCACAGACGCCTGGACTCTTGGTCAGGAACAAAGGATCCTTTTTGTTAAAATAAAGCTGTCCCTCCCACATCCCCACACGTGTCAAAGGCGATATGCTGGCCACGCCCAGGTAGCACGGAAAATTAGAACAATCTTATGAAAAATTTATGCAAGTTCAGTAACATTGTTACATTGAAACGTTGCATTAACTGTTAGAAATTAATATTTAAGTTTATATGTTACACATAAAAATTAGTTTAACACTGAACATAAATATTATTCCAATCCTGGCTTTCAACTCTTGTTATAATGTTAAAAATGAACAAATGATGGTAAACGCTGCAGCATAAACATATATTTAACGTTCCAAGTCAGCAATGTCTCCTTATTGTTTATTAAACATTATTATATTTGAATCATAACTATAAAACACTGCAGATATATTTCTAGCACCGAGCCCCAGAACACTCTCCACTAATTTTACAGTAAACATGTTTTTCAACTAGCAGTGCTTCGCGCAACTAAATCTCTTAGATTGTGCCCGCCATAGGTAACATGCTCAAGCAGATTATTTTGTTAAACTGCTTATTATCCTTTCGCTACTACCACTCATGGGACACCTCTCAGTAATGGGCGTGTAAGCTTGACTCCACTGCATGCTTTCGGAGGTAAGTACATTCTAGTCGCATGTTGTGCTCTACTGTGGAGACGAAGTGTCGCCTTCGTTGCTGGTCCTTGCAAAGCGTTGATTAAATTGTCACAATGGTGGGCCTGCATACTAGTGCAGGGTTGCTTCATTATTTTCGACAATATTACATTTACGTTGTTATAATGTTTAAATAATGTTAGAAAAAGTTTACTAGGATGTTCATCTGTAACGTAAAGAAATTATTAAAAAAGGTCATTAAGAAAACTTAATTAACGTTTGACCAAAAGAAAAATGTCACATTGGTCTAATGCTTCGGTGCTACCTGGCAGGCAGAGGGAACTGAGGGTGATTTTTAGGACGCCATAGGTAATGACGATCAAGTGCCTCGGTACTGATCCGTCTACTGCCGAAGCACTAAAAAAAACTGACTTTGCGGTAAAGAGAAAACGTCACGGTCATTCACCAGAACTGACAAGCCCCTGCACGCCAGAAAACGTAGTAAAGTTTGCAACGTGGCTCAGCATAGAGTTACGTAACGGTTACAAAATGCAGGCAGGTCTGTAAATGTGACTTCCAAAGCAAACCATTTCTTGGGTGAATTAACTTTTGCCTGGGATCATCGAAAGAAAGTCGACATAGCAGCGACAGTGACTCGTGTACCATACAGTCGTGGGGATCCCACGCTATTCAAGCGAAACTCTGAACACTGTTGCCACAGACGCCATGAACGGACACCATGGCGCTCACTATGTCTTGAAATACTCAAGTTATAGGCGGAGCTCCAATCACAAAGCAGCGGTCGCCCGGCGGTGTCGGAAAGTTATACACGCAGCTGGTACTAGAAAGTGCATGGTCTTCTGCAGTGTCCATCACGACACATTCAAGCGGTGTCTATCTAACAAAAGGTAAAAACAGGGCTAATTTAACACACAGCACACAGAAAGGCGGACAGGACGGGCGCTGTCGTTCGGAGCCCGTCCCGTCCCGTCAGTCTTTCTGTGTGGTGTGTGTTAAAGGTGCACCGAAGAGTAATCGAAGCTAGTCTTTTTAGCGCGGGAACTCGATCTACACGTTCCGAGCATTCATGGAAACTTCGAATTATTGTCCTGTGCGACCGATTTCCGTAATTTAAATCGGATTAAACGTCCCGGCTCCCACCTTTTTTTGAACTCGCCGCAGACGGTAGGAGGAGTCAACTAACGCGTGAAGTGCCTTTCAGGCGGTCGTGTGGCGGCTTCGCTTTCGCTTGTATTTTGTTTTTTAGGTTGCCGTGAATAAATTACTCCAGCCAGAGGCTACATAGCCGCAAATTAGGCCCACAGAAATAAAAATACGCGCGGACTCTTTGCTTTCGCCGACCGGTACGTATCATTCCGCCGATGGCAGAGCGGCAAGCCGCCACGGAACTGGTTGAAATATCGGTTGACTCCTCCTACCGTCTGCGGCGAGTTCAAAAAAAGGCGGGAGACGGAAGTTTAATTCGATTTAAATTGAGGAAATCGGTCGCACAGGACTATAATTCGAAATTTCTAAGAATTCCTAGAACGTGTAGATCGAGTTCCCGCGGTAAAAAGCCGAGTTCAGATTACTATTCAGTGTACGTTTAAATTACAGCTATATTTACTTTTTCCTAGACAACGCTCCACCAACTAACCTTGCGACCGCGTAGCGCATACCGCTGCATGGTCGACGTCGAATGCAGGCGCTGAACTGCATGCTGAGCACGATAATACGTAGTCTGGCGATTTGCAGGCGATCACTTCGGGCCTAATTCACCTAAAATAAAGTACTCTAACGCTGTGCAATGCCTCAAGAAGGCTGAGTACAGCACACATCAGCACAGCTAGTCATTAGGTTTCTCAACACTGTACCGCCATTTTTATTATTGGCTGGCGAGTAAACGAACCTTACACCAGTAAAAAGTTGTTGGTGCCTTTCGGCCTAAGCGACAGTGAACCTTCATGTTGCGCTGGACTATGCAACCGCTGTAGGAAAACAGCCAAAAAAAGTTTGTTTATATGTCATGTACTGGGGCTGTCTATAGCACTCTGGGAAGTCCCGGACAGGTGAGCAACAGTTCGCCTCACAGCCGACAGATTTGGACCGCCAAAGCGAGCCACGGTGCATGGCCCGGATTCGAACTAGGCAGGCTGTACTACATACCGAGTTTTTCACTTAAGAAGACCTGCGAGTATTGAAAATGGGCTTTTTGAGCTACACGAGCGCTTTTTCAGCACAGCATTGTCCGCAGTGTAGCGCATCAGAATACAGTTAAGAACTACTAACTAGTAGGATGGTAACTGATATAAAATAGTGAACTTTTAATTATTACTGTTAGTCTCCTTATTTACTGATAGGCATGTGGCCCAGCGCAAATAATATGAATATCAGTTTTTAGAATTGAAACGCAGCTGCTCTCCGCGCTATGGCCCAACATATTTTGGCTATTTGGACGAGCACTGCAGGGGTTGCTTCGCCTGCAAGCTTTTCGAGAGCGCGTGTATTTTGACGCGACGTAGGCAAAATTGGTGGCACCGAAAGTAAATGCTTTTGGTTTGGTTTATTGGGGTTTAACGTCCCGAAGAAACTTAGGCTATGGGGACGCCTTAGTGAAGGGCTCCGGAAATTTCGACCACCTGGGGTTCTTTAACGTGCACTGACATCGCACAGCACACGCACCTCTAGAATTTCGCCTTCATCGAAATTCGGCCTCCGCGGCCGGGATCGAACCCGCGTCTTTCGGGTCAGCAGCCGAGCGCCGTAACCACTGAGCCACCGTGGCGGGGCGAAAGTAAATGCGTTTTCGAAATTCTAAAAACTGGCATGGATATTACTCACGAAGGATTTCACGCATCTCACTAAATAAAACTGAGCAACAACTGCAAAGTTTAGTTAATCAGCCTACAAGTTAGCATGTTTTAGCAGTACTCTGATGAGCTATACCGCTGACAATGCTATGCAGATAAAAAGCACTCTTCTAACTGAAAAAGCCCATATTAAAAAATTGCTGAACATCTTAGGTGAAACATATATGGTGTTTTTGGCAAAGCCCGTATACATACTTCTCTGCGAACAGTTTCTAACATTGCGAAATCATAAGTGAAAAAAAAATGGCAGTGGCTTAGCTCTGGTTAAGCCTGGATATACAAGCGAAAAGCTGCAGTTATGCTTTGCTTGACGTCATGGCTGTCGCAGTTCGCGCACAATGCACTGGGAGCACCACGATAACGGTGTAGGCAAGCCCCTCATTGCGCATACGTAGTAACTGTGGTAAACACGCGGCTGCAGCGAAAGGTCAAACGGTGTCGAGGAGGCGAGCGCGCAGTAGTAGCGGCGGTGAGGAGGCTGCGCACATGCGCAGTAGCGCGCGGCTGCGCCGCCCGGTCAGGCGGCGGAGTCGGCGCGGCGGCGGCTGCGGCCACCTGCGCCGCGCGTGACGTCGCTCGGTTTCGCGCATGCGCAGCTGCGGCAAATCTTGGCTCCGACGGCTCACGCTAAGCGCGGCTGTAGTGCGGGTAGTGAAGCTTTTCTCCTTCAAAACTGCGATATTTCGCCAGCCTTCTAATCACGTCTGGCGCGCATACGCGAGTCCTGGCGAAAGACGATTGCTAAGGCCGCGCGTCGGCGGTGATGAACCTGAATGGTGACTGTAAAGATAATCGCAGCAAACCGCTACGTAGATAGGCGAAGAAATCCCGATAGCATTGGAACTTGGCAGCGCATCGTGTCTGCGACAGCTTGGCATGAATCTGGTCCTACTTCTTGTTGTGGCCGATCAAAAGGTATCAAAAATAAAAGAACGCGACTAGTTAATGAAGATCTGTGCGATACGATCATGTATGCCGGAGCCGAATAGTTAGGAATTTCACGCCAAGGGCTTTTTTGCGACAACGTTGCGAAGGTTTTCTGCTTCTGCGTACACATTGTGGCTAATTACAGGGCCGCGTACTCTGTTGTGCGAACGCAGAGCGGCAGATAAAGCTGAGGCAGGCAGCCGGCAGCACAATGCCCTCCACGCTGTTCAACAAAATGCCCACCCCCCTCCACACAGTGCCAACAAAATGCCCTCGACATAGTTCATAGTAGCGCAACTTGAGTGGGCTGAAGTCTCGGCGAAACTTCGGGCCCCCTCGTCAATATATGCGTGCCAGTGCAATCGATGCAAAAGACGGAGCATTCGGGCCGATGCTAGCCAATCTCGTGCCTTTCTATCACCTAAAAAATGAAGTCTTCTAAGGTGTTACGAAGTGGAACGGCTCTTTCATTCTTTAGAGAACAGCGCTTTACCGTTTCTCGTGCACCTTGACATCCTCTCATCCATTTCCCCCAGTGCAGGGTATCGATCCGGTGTCCTCTTCCAGCTAACCTCCCCACATTTCCTTTTCTCTCCTAAAGGAGAATGCTTAAACCCACTGGTACGAAAGTTCCATCCCTGCGGTACCGGGAAAAACAGTGCTTCTAATTCTTTAATCTGCAGTAATCGCTGAGCGACAACTTCGGTGCTTACTTCCCTCCCAGCTTTCTAGAAGAGACGCTCGTCTCAGGGCGTGCCTTTGACTTCTAGATCAGCGATCACCTCTCAGCTACACATCACTGCGTGCTGCCTATCGTTGCTTGCAGCTGTGCCCTAACTTCTAGACCAACAACAGACACGCGATCACCCCTCAGCTACACATGATCGCATGTTGCCTATCCCTGCTTACAGCTAGCTGTGCTTCTGCGACTGGCGCCAGAAATCACTCCGGATAAAAGTTGTTACGCTATCTTCGTAAGTGCGTTCAGCGCATTTTCTACGCTAACAGAAGCTCGAGTATTGCAAAACTCGCGAATCCAGCAGTGCGAGTAGCAGAACGGACCGATTGTAATCGCACTTACCGTTCTTGCTGCCGCGGATGAAGCTTTGGGAAGGCATCGTCCATGCAAGCCGAGTTCCCCCTTTGAAGGGGCGACGCCGAAAACACCGCACTTCGTTGACAGGCTGGCAGCAGTGGTACCTTTGCAGAAGTTCGTTGTTTCGTGATTGAAGAGGTTATCCGCCGTGTTTAGCGATGGACAGGCGAACAGGTGGCACAAACACGACGTTGTCAGGCGCCGCGGTAATAGCTGGTTTCTTCAATTCTGGTCCGACTCTAACTTGACAATAGTTTCAAGGCCCCAATTAATGCAGGGCTTCAGGAGACATCACAGTTCGACGAGCGAGGCAGGAAGGGTTTCATTAGTTCACTCAGTCAAGGTCAGTTTCCAACAACGTCACCAATAATTAAGATAATTACACCCGAGCACCACTGAAAGGGCGCGGCCATGCTGCCGCCGCATCGCTACTGCCCGGTAGACTTAGGCCTAATCTCGCGAATTCTCGCCCGCCGTGCCGAGAACAAGCGGGTGTGACCTTATCTTTTGCCTTACTTCGCACGTGTTCCATCTGAGGCTACAGCAAAAACCTTTGTTTCTTTTTTTTTTAGGCGGCGATCGCATTGTTTCACCTAAGTTTTAGGCTCTCGCCCTACTGCGCTCGACTGACTTTTTTCAGGCTGCTTCATGCAAGTGCAACGTCACCTATTCACCCCGATAGGAGAGACGGCAACGGAATAAGGCAAGTTATCGATGAAACCGCGCTCACTTGAACGGGCGCCTTGGAACGTTACCATTATATCACTAGAGCATAAACAGTGAAGGAAAGCACATTGCGAATATTGTGGATATTGCGAATGTTGCGAATATTGCACATTGCGGGGTCAGTGCCAGAGCACCCCTTCCCCCCCCCCCCCCCCCCCCCCGAAATTTTCTGAGTGCCGCATCTCCTCTCTCTCACACACCTTTCGGCCTTTTTATTTCGCCGATGCTATTTACACACCGCATCGATATATTAAAATGTAAAAGCAAAAATAAGAAGAGTGTCGGTTTATTCCCGAAAAGATCGATGTATGTACTACGTTGTCGTGGCTCTAGAATAGGAAGCGGAACTTATTGCTGAGAAGAATCACACCTCTTCGCTACCGCACGAAGTATGGCACTCCTTTTAACAGTAGGCGCAGTTCACCCGATTAAACATACCTTTTCACGTCAGCCTACTTTTTCATCCTTTGCGTTGTCCTCAAATGATCATAAACTATTATGAAAATAAAAAGTGCTTTTTTTAAGCGCCTCTGCGGCCGGGCGCAGGTTTACATGCATGAAGTATAAATTTTGACAAATACCATTCGTTCGCAGTTGCTGACTTTGCTATTGAGCAGAAGCTCTTGTGTTGTTGTAAATCACATGAAAATAGTTGAAACTGCCGCGACTTTTCGTTTTTTACGTATGTTCTCTGCGAATCAAGTTCACGCAATCCTGTGTGCACAAGTATTTTATGTAGAGATTAGAGTGAACGAAACGACGGACCCTTCGGCTTTATGAAAGCAATTAAAAGTATTTTAACTCTATGGACTACGATACTGTTTGGGCGCAGGCTTTCTTTTACTTTTCTACCGGCGGCGAATGACACCCTCGAAAAATATTTCTGGCTACCTCTTGCACTCTTGCCACGGCCTTGGACTGTACGCTTCCCATGCTTTTGAGGGAGCTATAACCAGGCCTGCTGGAGACAGATCCTCCGCGCAATCCCAAATTATGTGATCCAGCGTTGCTAGTTCACCGCAACGCTGGCAGTAAGGATTTACTAGATCAGAAATATATTCGCACTGATCCATGAATTTGGCAGCGACCGTGTCTGCAGTCGCCTCCCCGTGGTGGCTTGATCTCGGCTCAGCGACGTATTCGGGGGAGGCAGACTCGCCCCTAAGATCTCTGTAATAACTCGCAATGGCCTGGCAGCTGTCCAGCGTCTCAATTCGCAAGGTCCCCGCGTCGGAGTCTTCCTCACCAGCACGGCTGACAAAACCTCGAGCGTACTGGTGAGAGGCCCCTTCATGAGCCGGGACCCAAACCAGGCCAATAACTTTCCTGCCTTTTGGCATCGTGGTACTCGGTGGCGGAGATTCGCCCTCGCGCAATGTTGCGGAGGACCGTCTTGTAATCGCAAAGAATGGTGCTGGCGCCTTCCTGAGTAATTCGTAGCGTTGTAGTATCCTCTTCAGCCATCCCAACTCTGCTCGCGTAACTGCCGAGGCTACTACCTTGCGGGAAATGCTCCCAGCGGAGACTCCACGGTGCTTCCATCCCCCGAGTATTTTTCTCTAAGGAGCTGCGCCTTGGCCCTCTCCGTCCATCGTGACGACCCACCAGCACATTCTTACCCGATGGGCACTGAACCTCCCATGGACGTCCTGCAGACATCCTAAACATCCGCAGGACATCCATAGGACTTCCAATGCCCATTGGGTAGGGAGCGCTCCGACTCTAATGCACTGACGGATTTCTACCGGCAAAACTACCCGGTCGAGGTAGTTTCCGTCCCTAATATCCTGAGACGAGTCCCGCCTACGTCGTCCGAAGCCTCTGTTCATGCGACGTCAGCTCAGTTACTACATGGTACTGTGCACCCGCGGTGCCGCAGTGGAGGTCTCCGGAATAATTTCGACCACCTGAGGATTTTTAACATGCAATAACATCGCAGAATACGGGCGCCTTCCGCATTTCGCCTCCATTGAGACGCGGCCGCCGCGGTCGGGTTCGCACCCAGGTACTGCGGCACAGTAGCCGAGCGCCTAACAATTGAGTCACCGCGGCGGGTGCAAAGCAGTCACCGACAAAGGCGTTCCAAACAGCGGACACGTAAACCGCGCTAAGCCTTCCCGCGCATGTGCAGCCCCTCGGCACTTTGGAGCAGCATGTATCAGATTTAATATAAAGGCGCAAGTTTGCGCAATCGCCGCAGCATTCCCACCACTGACTTTTTTGTATGCCACTACAAGTAAATCGTTATATTTAGCTCTGATTTTCTAGATATATTTTTTTTTTAAGTTACGACTGCCACCACGGCAACAACGCAGTGACATCACGTCCACAACTGGGCGCCTCGATGGGGATACGAGTCACCCTAGTCCAGGACCAGCAAAATAACAGTTGCCGATATTGGTGACAGAAATAAATAACATTGTTTCAGTGATAAACCACTCTAGTGGTTTAAACTGGCTGTGTATGTGATTTCAGCGCTGGTGACAGTCTTCACTCCTCTAATGTAAGTCAATGTGCGAGGGTTTCCACAAAAGCCGCGGCGGAGTTTCGTGAGACGTACTCGCCGTCTGCTATCCCAATGTTGCCATACTATTCTCACGAAACTCTGCCCAAAGCCGCTTACCAAGCGGAAAGAAACGTTCCTATGCCCAAAACATAGAATTTTAAAATGTTTTGCTACGTTTCTCAGCAGCACAGCTGGGCTTACGTTTATGTTCGCGAGGAGCTTTCGGTTGCCGCAAAGAAACCATGGCCAATTTCAGCGCAGCAGACTGCGCGTGGCAGCTTATGCAATCGTTCGCCGTGGTTCGCCGTGGTTACTCGTTCGCCGTGCGACCACTCAACTTCTGGCCTGCGGATGCCCGATGGCAAATCTCAGCTCAGACTGAGCGAATTAACAGTGGCACTCGCTCGTGCATTCAAATTAGTAGGCATTTTTTCTTACTGAGATACACGTAATTCAGACGCGGCCAATTCGTCAGTTCGAATGAACCAAAAGCTCGATTCTGGCGAGTTCGAATTTTCAATATTCTAATTTGAGTTCAGCTAATGCAAACAAGGAAAATATTGGATGAAAGTACTGTGAGCATTGAGCTCCACTTACTAACAACCAATTTTGCTTCTTGAAATCAACCAAGTTGTACACTTTCCATATGCAGCTAATGTCTGTTGCTTAAAAGCTTATAAGCTCAAAAGTCATCCAGCAAAATGAAAACGGATAAAGAACAATTCACAAGGTCACTTCAAAAGGGGTGCTGAAGTGGAGACAGTACAGGTGTTCAGAGTTAAACATTCATGTTTATTGAATAAAATAAAGAAATAAAACAAAAACAAGTCAGTGATAATGGAGTTGTTTCGGCTTTGTCTCCTGATCAGTGACACGACGCACAAAGATGGCGTCGTGCGGTTTTTTATGAATCTCGCCCTGTTCGCAGAGGAATGAATAACCAACAGCGAGCCATCATGGCTAAAGGCCAGGGATGCAATTCTCGATGGGTACTTGTGGAACTGACAGAGACGCTTCTTGTTGAAGCCGTCCCAGATGTTCACGTGGCCGTCACTGTCTCCCGCCGCAAATGTGTTGTACAAGTTGTGGAATGCGTTCACAGTTGCGTTCACAGGGTAGATGAGCTCGATGCCATTGCTGTCTTTGGCACGGTGACACTTGAAGGCGTACTTCTTCTGCACTTCGGGGTTTGGATCCAAGTATTCAATAGCCACGCGCCCTGTGTAGAACCATACAATCAGCAACTTGATGCAACAAGTGAAGCCAGGACAGACAAGAGGGTCAACCACTGGAAGTACAGTGAGAAGTGCCCTTCCTGTTGTGTTCATTATTCTGACTGCTCTAAGTTCTCTCTCCAGTGGATAGACAACTTGGTCGAAATGAAACAGCCTAATACATCTTGCCACCAGAAAACAAAGTTAGGCAAGTTGATTACTAAGAGGCTTATTATACTTAGCTAGTACAAGCTAAGCGCCCTAATCCAATGTTTACACAAAAACTCAGTGGCTTAGGCACTTAGCTGACGAGCACCACACCACGGTTTCAATGCTCATATGCATTTAGCTAGGGACAAAAACCTTATGGAGCATTTAAGCCCCGCCTTCAGGGTATGATGTGATAGCGTAAATGGTCCCTTCAGTGGCCTAGGGTTTTCTTGGCATATCACTTCACAGAAATGGAAACTATTCGTTCCTTCGCCATCATGTAAAGCTTAACCTACACTTAAGAATTCCTATGCTATCATGTAACGCTTAACCTGAACTTAAGAATTACTTCGCCATCACGTAACGCTTAACCCACACTTAAGGATACAGTGCAATAGCATTACTGATACCTCTCGCACAAGTAGTCCTTCTCTGTCGCCTAGGTTCTACTTACATGCCCAAGTATGCAATATTGGCCATTCCCTACTTTACATTTATTGAACGGAGGAAGTCCTCCTACCGATCCTGGCACAGTGGAGGAGCGGTTAAGTGATGTGCCACTGCCACAGAAGGTGGCTATGTTTGGAACAGCGGCTGTTTCAAACACAGCCACTGGTGGGGTTTCTTAGATCCAGGTTGTGATAACGTCACAAGGTCACGTGACTTAGTGACAGGAGGGCCACCGGAATTTTTTCTCTTAATGCCGACTACACTGACAGCAGCATTTATGCATTTTAACAATATTTTGTTAAAATACATGAATGCCAGTACACATTACAAAACTGCCGGTGGTCAAAAGTAACCTGGACCCCGCAGCAGGGCATCCTTCAATGTCCTCTGTCTAGCTTTGGAGCATTAATTTGCAAGTATTATGTACTTTCCCACGACTTTTCTTTGAATAACAAATAAGGAGATCTGGTGTAAAGCCCACAGTTTGCATTTGTAACGCCTTGATGGATGCACAGTCTTTCTTTCTACTGTGTCAAGCTACAAATTTGCAAAGGACGTCGCCCGACAGTGAACCAAGAGCATTACGTTTTGCCCCAGAAAATAATTCAATAGTACAAGAAAATGATAGCAGACTGCCAATAAATTTCGACCACCTGGGGTTCTTTAACGTGTACTGACATCGCACAGTACATGGGCCTCTAGAATTTCGCCTCCATCGAAATTCGACCGCCGTGGCCGGGATCGAATCCGCATCTTTCGGGTCAGCAGCCGAGCGCCATGACCACTGATTCACCGCGGCAGCAAAAAAAAAAAAAAAGAGGTGCCGTTTTGGAGCTCTCGGGAATAATTTCGACCACCTGGGGATCTTTAACGTGCTCTGAAATCGCACAGCATATGGGCGCATTTTTGCATTTCGCCTCCATCAAAACGCGGCCGCCGTGCGGCTGGATTTGAACCCGGATACTCGGCTCAGCGCCGAGCACGCTCACCACTCATCCAGGACTTTAATTCTGCTATTCAAATGCGCCTCGTGAGGGCAGTAGTAAACGTTCATCCTGTAGTCAAATTAATTTTAACAACTTTTAATATTACCCTCTCGGGGCACTAATTAACGAGTGTTTCTATTTCGTAGTCGCTGCCGAAGCACCCAGCTCGACTGTAGGAAGCTAGCTCAGCCTGCTTTTCTTTAATGCGTTAGCATTAAAACAGTGCTGCGAACAAAAACCTGTCTGTCGGCTTGTGCACGGTGTCAGTGAAAAAGGAGAGTAGGCGGCGCACGCAGCGCGCTGCAATTTAGCTGCAATGCAGCCTCGCATGATGTCGGTCGGCTCACGCGGCTCTTCCGTGGCGTTCGGCGCTCGGGCACCGACGGACACGTGTCGCGCGTTCCAAGAGTCCCGTAGTGTTTTGTGCGCAAAACTAATGCTACTGCGTTACTGTTACACGAATCCCATTGATCGTACTTCGTTCATTTTAATTAGGTGGAATTACAATGAAACATGGGACACATTCCAGTAGTGGTTTGGTTTATGGGGATTTAACGTCCCAAAGCGACTCAGGCTATGAGAGACGCCGTAGTGAAGGGCTCCGGAAATTTCGACCACCGGGGTTCTTTAACGTGCACTGACATCGCACAGTACACGAGTCTCTAGAATTTCTCCCACAAAGAAATTCAACCGCCGCGGCCGGGATCGAACCGGCGTCTTTCGGGGCAGCAGCCGAGCGCCATAACCACTGAGCCACCGCGGCGGCTCGAGTAGTGCAGCAGGGGGCACGGGGATCAGTGGAGGAAAAGGGAGAAGGGGCCTAGATGCGCATTAGCCCAGGGCCCCCACTTTTCTTAATCCGGCCCTGCCCGGTGTTCACCAACGAGTATCAAGATCTGACAGCTCTAAGGAGTGCTTGAATTTGCTCATGATGAAGTTTAGCGCCAAAAACGAGGGCAAAGTAGGAGTGAAGACACAACACGAGCGCTTGTGTTGTGTCTTCACTCCTACTTTGTCCTCGTTTTTGGCGCTAAACTTCATCATGAATAAGATTCAACTCGCCCAACTTTCCACCTTACTATTGAATTTGCTCTTGACCTACTCCCGCGGGGCTCTAACAGCGCATCGAGAACATGGAGCTTACCAGTCCGCGGGTGACGATGTATGTAGGAAGCCAGAGGATGGGCACCGTCATGAGGATCTCAATCTACACCTGCAGGGTGGGCGGGCTCGCCGAGAACACCAGCAGGTCCACCGCGGTGGCCACCAGGGCACCGATCACGCCTGCGTCATTCACGGCACCATGAAGGATAATTTTACCCGGCTCCCCACGAGTAAGCCTGGAGTGTTATTGCGATGGCAATAAAAGTGTCATCGGGGAAAAAAAATTGTGCCATCGGTCATAAAATTATACCGCTGTCCGCAGGAAAACGACGTCACCAGAGCGAATAATTCCCGTTGGCTGGGGGAAATGACGTCACCAGACATGGTCATTCTCCTTAGCTGGTGGTAAGAGACCTCACCAGACCGGGTCATTGGCTGAAGGAAGGTGACGTCACCACACCTGATAATTCCCATTGGCTGGAGGGCAGGGACATCACTAGACCGGAAGTGACGTCACATCCCTAAATATATCAACAGCTTGGTTTGGTTTACTGGGGTTTAACGTCCCAAAGCAACTCAGGCTATGAGGGAGGCCGTAGTGAAGGGCTCCGGAAATTTCGACCACCTGAGGTTCTTTAACATGCACTGACATCGCACAGCACACGGGCCTCTGGTATTTAGCCTCCATCGAAATTCAATCCCCGCGGCCGGAATCGAACAAGCGTCTTGGGTCAGCAGCCGAACGCCATAACCGCTGAGCCACCGCGGCGGCCCTCAACAGCTTCTAATGCTATCGAATTAAAAGTCAATGTAATTAGGTGTTCCTGTGCATTTTTTGCCTTCGTGACAACATCTGACTGTGCGAGTATATAAACGGAAGTGCGGGGTGTCGAGTGCTATCACTTCACCGTAACGGACCACCCACATTACTTTTGCGGCGAATACTGCAAACTTATTATTCTATACCTCAAAGTCTTGCTAATGATTTCGCCGTTAGATTATTTCGCACGCACTAAATTTCGCAAACCGAAAATGCAGGTCTCTATAAGGCAGGTCTCTCTATAAGAGGAAGGAGCGCACAGAAGGGCACGTAAACCCCAAGTACATGGACTGTAGTAAGTGCCCGTGGTGTCCATGCGCCCACCTCGCATGGACACCACGGGCTGTGGTGTCCATGCGTTACCGTTTTAATGTAGAGTTGTCAACCGAGTACCGTGATCTAAGGGTATACCTCCATTCTTAATCAACTTAAACGTTGGAATTTATTTCTCAGCAGGCTACAATAGGAAAGAAATGGTCGAAGTACTGTGGCCATCGCCTACGTGCACAACGCTCTCGCCATCTATTTAGAGCTGAGGAATGCCGGTAAGGTTTCTTCGAAGTTGAGCCTTTGGATGATGAGCTTTATAATGTATACTTTCAACCAACGTTTGGGGATGGAACTAGGCCGTTAATTCTGCCCAGAAATTCTCCCCTACAAAAGTAGGATTTTCATGGGCCTGCCTATGGGTAAGAACTATCCTGCCTATGGGTGAGAACTATTCAGCAGCCTATAAACTTCTCTCTGGAGCACCGGCCAATGGCAATTACCCGTGCATTTACGGAAGAGCTATAACAAACCGCCGTCCTGAAGATCGCTAGCCTAACCACCAGCGTCCATCCTGCACCCCGATTAGAAAGGTTATAAAGCTGGGCAAGTTGGTCAATTCACTGTGATATACAACGAGACAAGCCAGGAATAGAAAGGAAAAAAAAAGGACCACATGGTACTTCCGCTGTGACGTTTCCTATTCACTGCACCTGTGGTTTATCGCACCGCATCTCATATGAACGGCGGTCCTTGCGCAAGATTTCATCAACGTTGATAAACCCAGCTGCACATTACCCGTCACGGACGGTTTCCCCAAGGCGGGACCGAGAGTTGAAAGCGGTTCGAATGCGTGCGCACTTCGTAGTCCAGCTCCAGATTTAGGTCAATTACGGCCGCTCAGTGCAGATCGACCTGAGTTATACCCCCGTGACGTACAGTGCTTCCAGCCCGAATGCAAATATGGCAAGAGGTTGAAAACAAGAGCAAGAAGTGGGCTTGGGCAGGGCATGTAATGCGAAGGGAAGACAACCGCTGGTCCTTAAGGGTAACGGAGTGGATTCCAAGAGAAGGCAAACGTAGCAGGGGGCGGCAGAAAGTTAGGTGGGTCGGTGAGATAAAAAAGTTTGTGGGAATATGGTGGCCGCGGCTAGCGCAGGACAGGGTTATTGGAGAGACATGGGAGAGGCTTTGGCCCTGCAGTGGGCGTAGTCAGGCTGATGATGATGATGGTGGTGATGCTGTACACTTAGAGCAACGCCCAGTTAGTCCAGATCCGAGAAAGATGGCTGCTAGGGAAAGCGACCAGTCTTGTAGATGGCGACGTGGACTGCTGGCTCGTGCGGCATGGAACCATGAGTTGGTTGGACGGCCTCAAACAAAATGGCACATACCCACTACGGGGGAGTGGCCAAGGCACATAAAAAAAATGAGCGCAGCCGCGAGCATGGCTTCTCGTCTTCCTCTTCTTAATGCAGAAGTAGGGCGCCAATCTACAGAAAAACAGCAATCTTTGTTTGGCTCTAACCACCTCTTTAATTTACGACAGTAGGATTTTTTTTCCTCTGCGCAAACATCATTGGGGCCGCATTTGGTCGAGGCATTATGTCGCGACAGAAAACTTATTCCACTGCAGCGAAAACGATCACGGATGCGGCAAGCGCGAGCTCTCGTCTTCACGGTCTGTCCTCTTTGGTGTTCGGTCCACAATCTGGAAGGGGTCGAAGATGCAGGACCGTAACTTGGTGAGCGTGAAAAATTAACGTGCTTTTTAGCCCCTCGCATAGCTGCCGTGATTAAAAAGGACAAAAGAAGAGACGCGTTTCGACCCCTTTCCCAAACGTGAACCCCAGAGATCTCCGCGAACTCCACCGAACGAGCGGGGCTGACTTCTCGACATCTGCAACCATCGAAATACCAGACCCCTTACAGCGGCGCTTAGCTACAACCAGTCGCTGTGCGATCTTATTGCGGAAGTTCCCGCGCATTTTCTTTTCTCAGGAGTCTAACCTTACATTCGATTAGCTATCCCAAAACGAGTGGGGTTCTTTAACGTGCACTGACATTACCGCAGGTGGTCGAAATTTCCGGAGCCCTTCACTACGGCGTCCCTAATAGCCTGAGTCGCTTTGGGACGTTAAACGCCATAAACCAAACCAAACCAAAACGAGTGGTTCCGCAGCGGCTCCAAAAGTGGTCCCTCAAAGAAGCTCCCTGCGGAATACCATACACAGCAGCTACCCTAGAGCGTCAAACGAATTCCCCAGTATCGCTTCAGAGCATCCCACGTCTCCCGTAGTGGGTCCCTAATTTTAACGCGATAGCTTTAAGGCTCCCGTTCCCCAGATAATTCGCCGCCGTCGTCGGCGTTATGAGCGAAGAATCCCAAGAGAAGCAGCCTAGGTGGGCCGACTAGGTCACGTGACCGTGTGTCGTCATCCCAATCTGCCCACCGGATTATGAGCAGGCGGACCACAGTGGTAGGTGGCAGTTAAATTAATGATAGTTTGCTTGGGAAGAGCAACCTGGGTCGCACAAGACCCACCGGTGGCAGCACCTGCCATGGCAGGGCAGTGAAATAAAAGGTAGTGGAAACGTAGTAACGGCTGCTGTTGCAGCCTTTTTTTTAACCCTTACTACCTGTGTACTATGTTCCTACGACCTTGTTCCTACCTCAAAAGAAAATTAAGTAGTAACAAGGTAGAGACTTCTGCTGTTACTACGTTTTTTGGCAGTCATTACACTTGTACTACCTCATTATAACCCTGGTAGTATCCATTACTACGTTGATCTGGAAATAGATGATAGGAATATGCACACGTATATACACTAACATTCCTGGTGACATTGCTACTCAGTGCCCCATGTTTTTATATAATGAAAAGGGTTTCCTGAATGGCAGCAAATCTAACAATCTAGCAAATGTTACTGCAGGTAGTTACTGTTGCTACCTCTCCAGAGGTAGTAAATGTTACTACCTTCCAGTTACTACGCACAGTTACTACATAGGTAGTCATATATGTGACGGTTGTTGCTAGCCCAAAATGTAGTAACCTCAACTACCTTTTTTTTTTAGAGTGTGGCGCATCGCTTAACCGTTGCACCACTGCACCAGGAGTGGTGAAAATCCAGAGTGACCAATTCCGCATATACGGGCATTCACTCATTAACGCTGTCGCATCATACCCTTAAAGGGATACTGAGGCGGTTTTCGAATCGGCTAACCTTCTAGGGTTTTGAAGTAGTGTCATTGCTGATCACGTCTGTGAAATTATTTTTTCGATTTTGGCTAAAACAGTGGCGCAATCACCAATTAAAACGCGCTGTTTAAATTTCCCGCGCCCCGCGCGAGCGCAGGAGAGGGGAACAGCGGAGAGGGAAACCTCGTCCATGTCGGCCTGCGTGACGTCATGTTGAGGAGCCGGGGATGCTTCGGCGCACCCGAGCGCGCTTTCAGCGCGCGTTGTTTCTCGTGCTGCATGCGTTGTTCCTCGTACTACGTGCGTTGCGACGTACAAAGCGTGTCAGCCGACCTTGAGAATCAGATTCAACAGGTGCTACTCTGCGTTCGTGTCCACGAACAACTACGACCGCGACTGTGTCGTCTTCCACTGTTTTCCGCAAGACCACAAGCTCGCAGCGCAACCGCTCGCTGCTGTGACGAAGAGTTCAAGCCGACTAAAGCAAGCTTACTCTGCTCGAAACACTTTCGTAAGAGCGGCTACAGGCAGAGCTTGTCCCAGTGTGATCTCTGGAGATTTCTGTCGAAAAGGCGCGGCTGAACCATGACACAGTTCCATCGATTTCCTCGCGCATAAGAGGCGTGTCACCATTCTGAAGAAGCGCCTCTTTTAAAAGTAGAAACATGCTCACTTAGCCCCTGAAGAAACCTTATAGAGGCTTAAGCATGTGTCGCTCTCCTCAGCTTAGGTGCGGCCAGACCACCTGAGACGTGCTCAGCAAGGCTCGGTTAGTGATTTTATACTCGGTTCGACGTGTCCAAGCAAGCAAGCAAGCAAGCAAGCAAGCAAGCAAGCAAGCAAGCAAGCAAGCAGAGCAAATCACAATAAAGCAAAGCAAGCAAGCATCGAAGCTCTTCATATGCGGCATCTCGTTTAATCCTAGCTAAGCAATTAAAATGAAAGCGTTCGACGTTGATTTCGGATGCAAATTTATGAGAGAAATGAATTCCAACCGAGTTTTTGCAAAAAAACACCGCAACCTTACTCGGTTTCTTCATCAAGTTGTGGCAGCGGTCGAGTTGCAGCTAGCTTGGCTTTTAAACACACATATAGTTAGCAACTACTTCACTGAACCTAAACTGCAAATCTAGGAAGGGCAAACGTTTCCGAGGCAGCGATTAATATTTTCAGGCATCTGCTGAACGCGCCACGAGTGAAGCGTATTTGTGCGCGTATTTGGCTTGGTTTCCAGCGCACCATGATTGCGTCACTATCTTGTGGTCGCATGCCTCGCAGTGCTTGGCCACTGCGCTTCGCTAATTTTGACACCAACTTTGTGCTCCTTCATCGTTCACTTGAAATACTTTCTTGCCCCAACCTGCAACGCCGGGTACTGAGAACAGGATTTACACAGTGCTTTGGGCCTTTTCTTTAGGATGACGCTCTTCCGGGCGAGCCAGGAGGCGTCCGGTGGTGGTAATTGACTTGAGTATTGTTCGCACCCCTTCCTTTCCGAGAGAGAGAGAGAGATAACTTTTATTTTTCAGCTCAAGTCCGAGCCTTCTTATCTGCCCGTTTGGTGGGCGTTATTTATCGGCGGTGGCGGAGTGGGGCCACGTGTCCCTTGGATGCGTCGGATGCGGGCGGCGAGGAGCGGCCAGAGGGTGGGCTGCGGAGAGGTTGGTGGAGCGGTCCATCGGGCCCACGTGAGGTGAAAGGGGGGAGGCAAGGTATGCGAGGAAGGTATGGTGGGAGAGTTAGTGGCGCGGGGGCATAACCAATATGTATGAATGTTTGAGGGGTGCTCTCCGCACACGAGACAGGCGGGTTTGCCCGGTTTATGAAGGATGCAGTGGGAATACAGTTCGCAGGGAAGGGAGTTAGTCTGTGCCTGTCGAATTAGAGTGGCGTCAGCAAGGCAAAGGAAATGGGAGGGTGACGGAAGGGTTCGTCGCATGTGGCGCAAATTGCGAAGGTGTTCGCGGCGGTCCTGTCGGTGTGTAGCGCGGTCTGCCTTGGGATTATAATGGGCTGGCCAGGCAGTCGGAGGGCCCGGTGGTATTTTTTCACGGGCCAGAGCATGAGCAAGCTCATTCTCCGGTATACCTTGATGACCAGGAATCCAGTCAAGGCGGACATGGAGCGTAGGGTGGGCTGTTAGGTATTGCAGCAAAGTGTCTAGGATATGGGGAGGGAGTTTTTGAGATTCGAATGAGCGTATGGCAGCCTGAGAGTCTGCACGTATGGTGATGGTGGAGGAAAGGTGGTCGTGAAGCGTAATCGCCTCTGCTATGGCCAGCGTTTCTGCGTCGGTTGAGGAGGGCACTCCTGTGTGGAGATGCGTGGAGGTGCTTCGAGGGCCGACTACTGCAGTAACTACTTGGTGCTCGAGGATATGGGCATCGGTATAGTAAGTGTCGTGGCCCAGTGCGGGTAAATGGTTCGCCAGTGCTTCACGCCGCCCGGGATTTATCGTTGGAGACATGTGGCGTGGAATGGGTTTTACAGTAAGACGCGGGAGGCTTTTCCACGGGGGAGCAGATGGTTGAAGCGAGGGTAGTTGGGAAATGGTGTGTTCGAAAAGGCTGAGGAGGTCTCTGCCTTGCTCGGAGGTAGAGAGACGGTGTATCTGGGCTCGGTGGTGTGCTGCTGCGCGTTCTTCGAGGGAGTTGAAAATGGCGGCGTCTGCGATCAGAGCATTTGCGGCGTAGATGGGAACTCCCATGGCTAATCGAGTGAAGCGACGCAGAGACGCTTCCAGTTTGCTTACTTGAGAGGATGTGAGGCGTTGATAGGGGTAGGCGTACATGACCCTCGAATAAACGAGTGCTTCTATAACTCGACGGAGTTCGTGTTCTCTGAGTCCATGCTTTTGACGAGATATACGGGACAGCATGTGGCGAATTTGGTTCAGTTGTTGCAGGAGTTGGCTAAGCCACACGTTGCACTTGCCATCTTGTTGAAAAGTGAAGCCAAGGATCTTGATGTGGCTCCGTCGGGGAATAGGGGTTTGCGCGAGAGAGAGTTGAATGAGTTCGCGGTAGGAAGAAGCGGTTTTTTGAGGAGCGTTAGAAACCACGATGTATTCCGACTTTTCGGCGGAACAACTCATACCTATGCGGCGTGCATGCTCCTGAACGACGTCGAGGCCTTGCTGCAAAGTAGATTCTAGTTCCCCGGCGTTTCCTGTGGTAGACTAGAGAGAGATATCATCCGCATATATAGCGTGGCGTAGGCAGGAATTTCAGCGAGTTTTCGGGGCAGTTCTTTCATTGCCAAGTTGAAAAGCATAGGTGAAAGAATGGATCCCTGTGGTGTACCTGCGGTGAGGGGAAAGGGGGCGGAAGGTGTGCCGTCGGGGCCAATGATTCGGAGGGTCCTGTCTGTAAGAAAGTCTTTGATGTAGTTGAACATGCGGACCCCAGGCCGAGTGTCTGCCAGGTTGGTGAGAATTGCGGAGTGGGCGACATTATCAAAAGCCTTTTTGATATCCACGCCGGTCAAAACTCGAAGCTGTGCGCTGCTTGGGAAGGCGTACAAATCTTATAGATTTGCCGTCCAATGTCTTGTGTGCATACGTGGGCGCGGAATCCCACCATAGTGGGAGCAAGACAGCGATTGGTATGCAGGTGCCATTCGAGGCGGGTAAGGGCCATCTTCTCCATCAGCTTCCCTAGGCAAGAAGTCATGGATATAGGTCGGAGGTTAGTGATCAGCGCAGAGGATTTTCCTGGTTTCGGAATCATAATTACGTGTGCCTCTTTCCACGCAGCGGGAATTTTCCCGGAGCGCCAAACAGTATTAATGATCTGAATAAGTTCGTCTAGTTTTGAATCGGGGAGGTTACGGAGTATACCATAGGTAATTTTATCTGGGCCGGGTGCTGTGTTTCGCTTAAGGGAGCGTAGAGCAGCCTGAAGTTCGGCGAATGTGAAGTCAGAATTCATTCCTTGCTCGTCTGCTTCTTCTTCGGTGTAAGGGTATGACGGGGAGCTGGCAGGAGAAGTAGAGGATGGGTAAAATTGATTTCGGATTTGCTCAGCCAGCTCTTCTTGTGAGACGGAGAGGGCCAACTGTAGCTTTTGAAGTGTGTTACGAGGTTTACCCTGTCCAAGTAGAGTGCGCATAATGTGCCAGACTTTTGGAGTGTGGAGTCTCTCGACCATGTCATCGCAGAGCTGAAGCCAGTTGTTCGTGGCTAGTTGGTCAGCGTATTCTTGGGCTGCTTGCGTTAGTTCAGCAACTTTTCTTTTCAGTGCGTGGCTAGATCTACAGTTGCGCCAAGCTTTTATGGCCCGGCGACGTTGTTTCCATAGCCCAAGTAGGTGTGTGTCAATGTATGGATAGTCGGGAGATCGGTGGATATGTTTGGTGTGTTGGGAGACGGTCTCCATAATGGCGCTACACCATTTTTCGGGGTCCTCGAGTGAGACTGATAAGGAGTCGAGGGCTGGCCGAGCCTTTGGCCAGTCTACGAGCATAGTGGGAGGTAGATGTGTTCCGGGTGGTCTGGAGGGTCGCTGGGACGTGAGCGTTATTGAAGAATACAGTGATCACTCCCCATCGTGTCACCCGTATTACTCCAAGAAGCGCGGAGATCGCTGCGAATCCATGCAAGGTCGGGGTTTTTGTCGGATTGTGCTCCACATCCTAGACGTGTAGGCATGAACGTGTCATTCAGGAGGGTGAGGTGATGAATACTGGCGAAGCGGTCGAGTTTTCGTCCGGAGGCTGAACTACGGTCGTATCCCCATGCAGGGTGTGGGCAGTTGAAGTCACCAAGAAGGACGAAAGTAGTAGGGACATTAGAGGCAGGGAGGGCCGTATGCAAAAGTGGGATGCTGGTTTTAGAGTCGGAGGGAGTCCAGTAGCAGTTTAAAATCGTGATACGGTGACCCTGATAGGTGGAGTGTGTCAGGACATGCTCTTTCGTCCCGGAGTTGAGGTGGGATTATTCTTCCTGAATGGTGGGTATCGTGCGCCGTATGTATGTAACCGTCAAAATCGGCGGAGGAGGGGGCGTTTGATGTCCTTTTCTCTTCATGACTATACTTGGCTGAGTAAAATGGTCGTAACCTGGAAGAGAAAAGGCACCGTGCGTTTCCTGCAGTGCGATGACGTCTGGGTTAACGCCAGTAATCCGCATGTGTTGCAAGAGGGCATTTTTCTTGCGACGAAAACCGCGGCAGTTCCACTGCCAAATAATTAGAGGGTTTTGGGGTGGAGATGTGTGTCGCATGATATCACTCATCATGCGGGTCTTCCTCCATGGTGTCGAGGTTAGGCACAGGAGGGGCGCTTGCGCGCTTTCGAGGGGGAGCATTGGAGTCTGTGTCGGGAGAGCATGGGGCAGAGGACGCGAGGGAGAGGAGATGGTGCTCTAGTTGCTCGACGCGAGCCGTCAGTTGTTGTAAGGCCAATAGGACGGGAGCAAGGGATTGCTGTATGAGAGCAATAGCGTTGTCGGTAGGGAGGGGTGAAAGTGGAGTAGGTGTGGAGGGACGTGAGTAAAACCGGTGTTGGAAGGACGGGGGAGGGGGTGCGATGGATGTGGGAGATGGACCGCTCACCTGGTGACTTGGTGGAGTCTGTGACTGCATCACGGAAGCTTGCGGTTTAGTAGAGGAGGTGGAGGTGCTGGTTGCCGCACCAGAAGTGGTGGACGGTGGCCGCTTGGCAGAGGGCTTGGTTCGAGATTGACTTCTTTGCGCGGTCTCGTGCCCCGGGCTGTTGCTGCTGCTGTTGCTGCTGCTGTTTCTGCTGCAGGAGAGCTGAAGGGCCTCGTAGCGGTTCGAGGTAGGCAGGGGCGGCCAGATGGTCGCGTCGGCTTTAGGGGGTGGAGGGGCGGCGCGGGCGCGATGGCGTCGTTGGGCGCGGTGCCACTTTAGGACTGCAGCGTCGGCGTCTTTCCTTGCGGGGCACTCAGGATGAGACGGTGTGTGGTCGCCCTTGCAGTTCCAGCAGTGTGGTTCACATTCATGTGGGGTAGTCGTTGGGTCTTGGTCAGGAGGAAACGGTTGGCTGCACATCGAGCACCGAACAAGGCTAGGCTTGTTAGGACAGACGTCGGCACGGTGCCCTATGGCGTGACAATGCGTGCATTGTTTGCTGTGGGGCTTTTGCGGGTAGACGCGGTACACTCCGCTGTAGAAGACGGCATAGCGTGGTAGACGGGGCCCTTCGACGGTGAGCAGAAGTGTGTTGGTACGACCGAGACGGCGGGCGCTTAGTAGTCGGGTGCCGTCAACACGAAGGTTAGCGGCAAAGTCGTCTTCGGTAAAGTCCATGGTGATGCCGTGTATAACACCACGGGCGTTAAGGGGGTCGTTAGCTACGTACGAGGTGACTTCGTACTGGGTGTTGTTCAGTGAAACTTGCTTGAGTTGGAGCAGCTTGTCAGCAGCGGCTGGGCGGTGGGTATCGATGGCCAGGATGTTTTGCGAGGTGCGGAGTTTGATGTAGGTATTGTCACGTTCAGTCTTGGTTAGGCGTGCGGAATCCATGACGGACCGACAGAGCACAGGGAATAAAGTGTTGCCGAGGTTGAGGTGGTTCGCAAATTTCATGACGATCGTGGCTGAGGTGGCTTGCCGGGGCGCCGCGGGAGCACAGTGCTTGTGATTCAGCGCCTGGGCTGCTGACTGGCTAGGCGAGCTCCCCGCCGTTCCGGCTGCGAGCATGCTGGCGAGCGCGGGGGGCGTTGCCCCGGCGGTGCAGATGTAGGCTTGGCTTAGCGCGCCCGGCGTGGGCGGCCAGCCAGATGCTGATGTGCCAGAAAACGGCGCAGAACGCTTGGAATTTTGATTACCAGGCGTACAGGCGATGAAGTAGCACTCCTATAGACCGGTTGGTGGCGATCCGAGGTCAGGAACCTGGACGTAGACGTGATTTTGCTGGAGCTCGGTGTGCGCACAGCCGATCACGGTGGCGCTGGTGGCGCCCTCCCTCCTTTCCGAGAATACGAGCCGATGTTGTGCTGTATCGCGTCTTTGACGCTGGCGTATGCTTGTGCTAGGCATAGAATTTTTTGCTTGTGTCTTTTTTGGTTTCAGGCGATACGTGGAATGAGCAAACTGTAGTATCCTTTTCTTCGGTGGTCAGTAAAAAAAAATAGTCGCCGTATTCGCTGTTACAACGACACGGAAAGCTGCGATCTGCCCCCAACGCAGCGCCAGATCCGCATCGGCAGCTTCTCCAGTCCTCAAAGTGACGTCACGACCTCTCTTGACCAATCACGGGCGGCGGCGCGCCGCACGGCGTGCCCCGCGGCACAGGCCGCATATTTCGGCTAAAAAAGGCAATTCGCGCTTGTTTTTGCCTTATTTGGATGCGATATTCCAGCATACAGTATGGAAAACTGTAGGATGCCGCTGCCAGCCCGATTTTCAGAAAAAGTGCTTCAGTCTCCCTTTAAGGCGGACTTTAAGCGTGTCCCTTCAAATTTTTTAAAACGTTCCGTTTTGTCCATTGCCTTTCCGCGGGTTTCCAACCCACAGAAACGCGGGTACGGCGGAACGGACGGCGGTGGCCCCAGCGCCGAAAATTCTCCGTGGAACTCCGTAGTCCAGAATTCGGGCACCTCGCTCGTGCAGCAGCGCCAGCAACAGCTGCAGCAGCAACAGCTACAGCAGCAGCAGCAGAAAGGCCCGTCGTCGTCAAGTGGTGTCCAATCGGGCGGCAGCTTTCCGTTGCCGGTGGAGGTGGAAGAGGAACGCCCACAGCAGGTGGTGGAGGGCGTGTCCAGCCGGCTGCTTCCTCTGCTCATGGCTGCTGGCCTGGTAGGAGGAGCAGCACTTGGGTTCGCCATCCGCGCCACAGACAACCCCTGGACCAGCCGACAGATCATGTACGTCGGCTTCCCCGGTGAGCGATAATTCGACGCTATCTAATGTTTACCACCAACTGCACTATCAAATGCTTATCACCAGCAGCACCATCAAGTGCTGCTGGCCAGCCGAATTATTTCATTTCATTTATTTGGACACGCTTGCAACCAAATCGAGGGGGCCCAGGTTATAGCTGCTATTTCGCATTGCAGTGAGGAAACCCTAGACCCTCTTACATATGAAATGCTGTGCTATGGAAAGTGGCATGATCAAGTACCATTGGCAGCGTCATTGTCGAATGCTGTTCACCGCGCAAATGACTGATCCTATTACCACTTTTAAATGTTACTGACAGCGACGCCAGAAATCTCTGGCGTTAAATTCCACGTAAGCAGCCCAAATGCTCCCTAGCTAAGGTGTGGTCAGGCTCCGCAATCACACAGGTCTACATCTATAGGTCATGTGACTGCTTACAACTGGACCTTGCTATGTGATGTGTCATTTCATGCATACTCAGGGCCGGGAGGGGACGGGGGGGGGGGGGGGGGGGGCTTAGTTGTTGGTTATAAAAACAGACATGCAAAAATGGATAACCCGCCTGGTCAAATGACTTGCATATTATAGTAATTTCACCGTGTGCTAAAATCTCATGCACCTTCTTCACTGTCCTCTCCTCTCTTCTTCTCCATCCCTTTGCATGCTGTGTGAACTGGTCGACGCCGCTAACCTCAGTGCCAGCCACGATCAGGCCTTCAGGCACGGTGGTGACAGTGCCCATGTTCGAGACGGCGCGCCTGGAATGCATGGCCACGGGTTACCCTCTCCCCGTCGTCCAGTGGTACGGCAAGCAGCTGCCTTCGCTAAGCGCCCGTTACGTCACGCTATCGGACTTCACGCTGGTCATCCGAAACGTCACCCTCGTAGACGCAGACGTTTACATGTGCCGCGCGTACGACCACCACGGTCAACCGGCGGTCTGGCAAGTGACCCTCACTGTGGCTCCACTGATTCCGGCGGTGCCGGCGGCGTCGAGCCGAAGGCGCAGGAGCCGGGGTCGGAGCTCGTCGTTCCGACGGACGGGACGGAAAGCGTACCTGAAGAGTTTGTTGACTTTTTAATGAATCTGATCACCCTTCTATTTTTGATGTGTCACCCGGGGTGAGACCTCGTCAGGAAGAATGCCAGCAGCTTCTTCCTTTTGTCTCATCGCGTGGGCATATACTGTACGTACAAGTTCATGTCTGATTTATTTATTTATTTATTTATTTATTTATTTATTTATTTATTTATTGATTTATTGATTGATTGATTTATTGATTGATTTATTGATTGATTTATTTATTGATTGATTTGTTGATTTATTGATTTATTGATTGATTTATTTATTGATTGATTTATTGATTGATTGGTTTATTTATTGATTTATTTATTTATTTATTTATTTATTTATTTATTGATTTATTTATTTATTTATTTATTTATTTATTTATTTATTTATTTATTTATTTATTTATTTATTTATTTATTTATTTATTTATGTATTTATTGATTGATTGATTGATTGATTGATTGATTGATTGATTGATTGATTGATTGATTGATTGATTGATTGATTGATTTATTTATTTATTTATTTATTTATTTATTTATTTATTTATTTATTTATTTATTGATTGATTGATTGGTCCGCAACGGTGCCTAGCGGGGGTAGAGGGCGACCAGAGCTCTTCGATTGTATCATTTGTGAGGCTCCCCATGCGCAGCGCGCGTTTCAAAATCGATTGTTCTGATTGGTCTAAATAATTGGAGGCAAGTCGAGCTCCCGAAAAAAAGAAGCTAAAGAAGCAAGATCTCGCCCACTCTCCTACGTCTTCCTCCACTGCTGCTTAGCGGATGCGTTTTTGTTCCCCATTTGCGGCTCGACATGCCGACGGTGGCGACGCCTACATTGCTGCAATGCTGGCACCAGTGGGAAGAGGAACTTTTTTATGTGATTTCCTGGGCCACTGATAGCGACACTTTTGCTCTCGCATTGCAAGCAGAGTCCTTGCGCCAAGAAGCGCAGTAAGCCCTAGGTGAAATGCTCGAAATGGGTGGATGCCCAATCTGACCTGCAGATAATAATACTCTGGCCAGACAGTGCGTTGCGTAAATTACGTCGCATGGGAGCTCGAAAGATTATCAATAAACGATGAAGAAAATGCAAATTTTTACGATACAGTACATACAGCGACTGCCCGAGTTGACCACGGCTACGAGAGATAACAGATTCATAAAGAAAGCCACAACTCTACAGTCCCCAAATTATCGAAAGTTATATGGCATAGAACGCCCAAGTCTACATCAGTGACACGAAAGCGGCCTTCTGCAAATGGCCTTTTTAAATCCTTTCCTTTCAAGAATGCCGTCGGGACAGTTTTGAAAGTATTTCGCGTGCGCCGACCTGAGTCGAATGTTTGGAGGCCGCCCACTCCGATTAAATAGTTTCGTGATTGCGCTTGTCTCGTCTTCTTAAACTGCATGTGGTCTTCTGCTATACTTCAGGAATTTTCTAAATATGTAAATCATGGAGGATTTTCATTCAGAAGAATTAATTATATATGTTCAATGACTTCAGCGTGCATGCTAGCAAATATGTGACAAATGTGGGATGTCCTCAATGCTGCTGGCTTCTATGATGCGCATAGCATCAGCCCGCTTGATTGTTAGTAGTACATATAATAAGGGAGGAATTATACGCATCACCCAAGCCCAGCCATATGGCTGACGTGGACGCCATTGAGTGATTACTCCCTTATTACAAATCTACTCCGCCTTCAGGGATTCCCCTGAACAGCTGACCAACACTGTTCCCATTTCGAGTTACAGATAAATTCGCTCTAGCCCTGCCATATTCTATCTGTCCAGGTTAACTCAGTTGGTAGAGCGACTGATCCGGTGAAGCGACGGTCCGGGGTTCAGCCCACTTTTTGACTCGTGCTAAGCGTCTGCAATAATCGCACCTTATGTATCCTGGTGGTCGATAACGTTTTGTTTTTGTTGTTCAGATCTTTTTTGCGGCTATGTATATCCCGCATCTGGTGGAATAAAAGTCAGTTGCCAGTCAGCGCGTTGTGACGTCATGTTCTTTCTCGTCCCGTGTTTGTGCGCTGTTTTTCCTGCTTAGGTAGAGCTATTGCTTTGGTGAGGCAGTGGCCCCGGGTTCGAACTAGTTAAGGAAAAATTTGTCTTGGTCCCGGGTTCGAGCTCCAGACCAGGACGAAGTCTTCCTTAACTACGAAGTTTCTGTGTAAGCTGTACAGCTTTCCTTTGTAGCCGAATAGCTGCGCTTGGATGGACAGCAATGAGGAAATACTCCCTCATTGCAAATCTACTTCATCTTGGGAGGTTCGTCTAAACATCTGGCCATCAGTAGCACCCGTCAGAAGCTGCCCATGGATCCGCCGAATGCCAGCGAAAGGATGAAGAGGAAAGGCACAGCGTTGTCAACACAGCTGCATTCCAGCTTAGGGCTTGGAGCAGAATCTAGCCAGGCGTTTACATACCAGCCGATTCACAACCATCTTTTATTACTCAATGTTTCTCAGAACTAACCCTGCACCTTGCACTAAACAATTCGAAACAAGAAATTTCTGGTCCCCGAACCTGCATATTGGGATCTTTTTACGACCTTTAAGAACGCGCTCGAACATGTGGATAATGAAGAGGATGGCTCAGGTTCAGGGAAACTTGAGCCCTTCCTTTTGGCCAGGTGCATAAGTACAAGCGGGTCTCAGTCATTATGGTCATTTGCATTGTAAGTGTGTGCTCCCGAGAGTGTGCCGTTTGTTCCAGGTGGGGACCCAAGTTTACTTGGGGTATGGCTGGGAGCACTCTCCATGGGATGTTATTCAATTCAATTCAATTCAATGTTTATTTTCCAACTCTAGGTTGGGGGGCACCTCAGCGAAAAAGCTGACTTATTAACGTCGACAACAGCGGTGGGACCTGCTTGACACCGCCGACGAAACTCAAAACCAGAGCTAGCGCAGACGTCCGTATTCATAAGCCTCTTCGCGCTTTCTGGCTCTCTCTATATGCCGTGCACACGTGCATGGAACACACACACACACACACACACACACACACAGGGTGTCGAACCGCCATTTTTTCGGGTTCGGTTCGGGTTCGGGTTCACGCCTTTCGGGTTAAGTTCCGGGTTCGGCTCCAGAGGGCCATTCCGTTCCGGTTCGAACCGGTTCGGACCGTCTCGAACCGGTTCAAACGGGTTCAACCGGGTTCAGGACAAAAAAAAATTATAACGCAGATGGGTTTCAGTCAACCTTGCTATGCGTTTTCTTTTTTCTTGCACATCACGGTACAAAATAAAAAATCCAAAGATTTGTTTACAAGAACATAAAACTGGGCTAGTTGGTAAAGGGTTCATGAAAAAGGACAAAAGGAAATCTGGAGACTACACAACCGCTGACTAACAACTGGTTATTACATTCTCGGAAACGTATATGAAGGCGCAGGACACCGTGAACAATCCAAAACACAGAAGAGCAAAGATTAAAACTAAAAAAACCGTACTGCGCATGCGCGTCATAGTCGAGTCATGACATCTTTTTCATCGAAACTCGAAGACTATATTCTATAGTAGACGGCGCTACCCTATCTCCTGGAGCTCACACAGTTGCCAAGAAAGCCTGGCTCCTTATCAACGAAATTGATGTATGGTGAAGCAACCCGCTCATCTGCTTCCTTCCTGTTCATAAAGGCCTCGACCATCTCCCTACAAATTCGATCAGGGTGATTAAACAGGAGACTTGTCTTCCTAATTGGGGAAGCAATGAGCAATTGTTCGAGCATCACAGATGGGTGAAAAAGATAGCGGTGTCGTACAAATTGGCTTTGTATTGCAGCGAGTGCAACGATTGCTTCCCCCAGTAGATAAGACAAGTGTCCTGTTTAATAACCCCGTTTGCATTTGTAGGGAGTTGGTCGAGGCCAATGGAATCTGGAAGGAAGCCGATGAGTGTGTTGCTTCACCATCTATCAATTTGGTAGTAGGAGTCAGGCTTTCTTGGCGTTGTGTGAGGTCCAGGATTTAGGGGAGTGCCGTCTGCTGTGGAAGATAGATACTCTTCGAATTTCGTTAAAAAGACGTCAGGATGCGATGTGCATGCGCAGTATGGTTTTTAAGTTTTAACCTTTGTTCTGTTTTTTGAGGTTGTTTCCTGTGTCCTGCGGCTTTATATTGTCACGACCAGAGGAGCCGTGAAGGTAGACGTCGGGAAGAACCCAAGACCGGGAGCCTTCTTTTAATTATGGAGCCAGCTTCCACGACACACAACAGAACAGCGCGCCACGAGAGCCCACCGCCGCTTCGTCGTCGTCTTCGACTCAGCGCGGAGGCCGCGCGGCGCGTTAGGCGCGTGGCATTATTCCCCCCGCGAAAGCAAACATCGTCTCGATGTGGAATGGGGTATGTACAGTGAGGGGAGGAGGAACAAAAAAAAAGACTGGGGGTGAGGTGAACTATACAGTGCGCGCTAGATGACATGCAGGGAGAGTCAAGTTCACACGTGGGGTAAGGGGAAAAGGTACGAAACAGCGTGAACACAGCGCTCAGTCACGCGAAAAGTAAGGCTTTAAGCGCACTACATGCACGATTTCAGGCCGTTGACGCTGAGGGCCGGAGACCACAGTTCCATGGGGGACAACTTCGTAGTTGACGCTGTTCAGGCGGCGCAGGACTCTGTACGGGCCAAAATACCTATTTAAAAGCTTTTCGCACAATCCCTTGCGGCGCACTGGTGTCCACACCCACACGTGGTCGCCCGGCTCGTAGTGCACGTCCCTGTGCCGAAGGTTATAGTGTCGGGCATCGGCGGATTGCTGGTCCTTGATGTGCAAGCGGGCCAGCTGACGGGCCTGCTCTGCTTGCTCCACGAAGTGGCCAGCTTCAGGGGGAAGCTCTGCGTCGCCGTACGGCAGCATGGCGCTGTTCTGTTGTGTGTCGTGGAAGCTGGCTCCATAATTAAAAGAAGGCTCCCGGTCTTGGGTTCTTCCCGACGTCTACCTTCACGGCTCCTCTGGTCGTGACACTGGTGGAGGTGCGGCCGATGCTCCCTACTCCTGAGGACGACTCGACGCGTCCGCCTCTTGTGACCACCCCTGTCCATCGTGCCAGCCGGAGGATCCGCGGCCTGTCCCCCGAGGCCCTTCCTATTGTGAGCGCGCCTTCAACTACCACTCCACTCATGGCGACGCCACTGCCAGCCCTGCCTACGACTGTCCCTGCAGCCAGCCCCACCTATCTCACCCTTCAGACTCCACGCACGCCTAAGCCCTTTCACGGCGACCTGTTTGAAGATTCCGAAGATTGGTTGGCTCACTACGAACGGGTCGCGACCTTTAACTGCTGGGACGACGCTACAAAGCTGCGTAACGTTTACTTCAGCCTTGAAGACTCTGCACGAACGTGGTTCGAAAACCATGAGACTACTTTCTCTACGTGGCGGGACTTTCGACGTCAGCTCCTGAGTACGTACGCCAACACCGACCGCCGGGAGAGCGCAGAGCGTGCACTGTCCTCTCGAATTCAGCTTCCCAGTGAGGGTGTTGCCATGTACGTCGAGGATGTGAAGCGTCTTTGCCATCGCGCCGATCCGGCCATGCCTGAAGAAAAAAAGCTTCGGCACCTGATGCGCGGCGTAAAAGACCAGCTCTTTTCCGGCCTCGTGCGGAACCCGCCCAACACCGTCGCGGAATTCCTGGCCGACGCCGTGCACATGGAGAAATTGCTGCAGCAAAGATCCCATCAGTACGACCGGCAACTGCGCCAAACGTCGACTCTATCAACGTTGGACCGGTTCGACCATGAACCCAGGACGAATGCGGACTCCCTTCGCGAACTCATTCGTTCCGTGGTCCGCGAGGAGCTGCAGCACCTTCAAGCCACCTTAGCCCCTCGCGTCGATTCCGTCACCAGCGTCATCCGCGAGGAAGTCCGACAGGCACTCAGGGCACAAGACGCTGCAGCTGTGCCGGCGCCGCAACCGACCCCATACGATCCCGCGCCGTACCCGACTCCTGTCCAGCCAGTCACGTACGCGGACGTCGTGCGCCGCGCGGCCCCATCTCCTGGGCCTTCGCCTTACCCCGCACCTCCACCAGTGTCCCGACCAGAGGAGCCGTGAAGGTAGACGTCGGGAAGAACCCAAGACCGGGAGCCTTCTTTTAATTATGGAGCCAACTTCCACGACACACAACAGAACAGCGCGCCACGAGAGCCCACCGCCGCTTCGTCGTCGTCTTCGACTCAGCGCGGAGGCCGCGCGGCGCGTTAGGCGCGTGGTAATATACTTTTCCCAGAATAAAAAAACCAGTTGTTAGTCTGCGCTCGTGTCGTCTCCCGTCTTCCTTTTGGCGCGTTTACTGCGTTACTTGAGCATGAAAAAATTGTTTAATGTGAGTTCTTATTTTATTTATTGTCGGCAGCAAAAAGACGAATTTACGGCAAGAGCCGCAAAATGAAATGAACTCGAAATTAATGGAAATCGGCTATGTATATATGCTATAATCCACCTTGTAATAAGGGAGTAATTACTCATTGACGTCCACCCGAGCGCAGCCAAACGGCTACAAAGGAAAGCTATACAGCTTTCTCAGAAACTTCGTAGTTAAATAAAAATTCGTCCTGGTCCCGGGTTCGAACCCAGGACCACCGCTACACCGGAACAGTCGCTCTACCAATTGAGCTAACCAGGACGGCAAGCTTATGGTAGGGCGAGAGCGAATTGAGCAATAACTCGAAGTGGGAACAGTGTTGACCAAATGTTTTTAGGGGTATCCCCCAAGGTATAATCCACCTTATGAGGTGTAGGACGAAAAGCCGATGGATTTTGCATGTACAAGACCCTCCTGCTTCAGCAGTATGGGAGACCCCGTAGCGCGAGTAATAGGTCTCCCTTAAAGCTTTAGTCAGTGTCACAAAATTCGGCGCATTTTAGAAACAAACACAGAAAAACCGCCGCGCGCACAGCGTCTCACCGGCGCGAGCCCAACAGGAGAGAGGGAAAGCCCCCGCCGAGCGCGTGCCTCTCTCTCCATCGCCACGGCGTGCGTCGAAGGAATGAGTCATCCACGCCGAACATTCTCGAACATGCGAGTCGGTTCTTCTGCTGACCGGAGGAAAAGGGCGTAGCCTTGCGTGCACTAAGCCACGTCCCCCTCCTCTGCACTCGGACGTCGGCGACGCCGCCACGACGGCGCCACGCTAGAACACGCTGGAACCTTCGCGAAACGACTCCTCACTCTGACCAATGGGGCCGCGCGGCCAGTGAGAAGAGAGAAGGGAGACAGCACTGCAAATGCTGAGTGTATGTGCGCGCCTACTTTGGCGCGTACAACAAACAGACGGGAAAGCGAGCCTATAAAAGAAGGCATTGACCGCTGTCAAGTCAGTCCGGACCGCCGTTTAAGCTTCATCGAAGCGCGCCCGTTCGACTCCCGGGGAAAACACCACTCGGCCAGCATCGGACCAACGAGGCAACGTTCGCCAGTCTGCGGGACGGCATCGTCGTGGAACTCTGGTCGTCGGACTGCCGAAGTGCCCGGTGAACAAATTGTGTTTTGTTTGTTTACCTCTCTCTCTTGTGTTAGTGCACTTTAGGTGCAATATTGCCTCTGTATTGTATTCTCTCTCGAGTTTAACTTTGCACGAGATGCATTGTGTTGCTAATCACTTTGTCTTTGTGCTAGTGTTTGTGAAACCCTCTGTATCGTCTCAATTGCTGTATAAACTTTGTTTTGTTTTGTGAACCTTTGGCTCCGACCCATTCTCTGGCTTGCGACCAGCGAAAGCTGGGCACCGAACGCCCAAAAACCTCTTGTCACTTGGTGGCTGGTCTCCGCTGAGCTTGCCACGCTGAGTCGAGGGCAGCTCCTTCGAGTCCGAGACCTCTACCCCCACACGCTCTAAGGGTGTCTGGGAGCTTCCCACTAAAAGTGCGCGAAGTCTGGGTGACAATATATTCTGGCGTCCGCGACAGGACGTTTGGTGTTGCAAGCACAGAGAACGGAGAAAGAGTCAGAAGGAGTTTACGAATCGTAAACGAGTGTTAGCAGCAGAGCGATATTGTGAGGTGCCGCGCCGAAGCGGTTAATGAGGTTCACCGTGGAGAGGTACTCGTTTCCTTGAGTACAGAGTTCGGCCTCCAACTATGAATTTAAAGGAGCTTGTAGAGGTGGGCACCCAGATGGGGTTGTCCGGAGCTGGACTGCGTAAATGGGTGGACCAGGAAAGAGAGAAGGCCGAGAAAGAAAGAGAGAGGGCTCGGGAAGAAGCCGAAAAAGAGAGAGAGAGAATTGAAAAGGAAAGGCAGAAGGCTCGGGAAGAAGCCGAAAAAGAAAGAGAGAGGGCTCGGGAAGAAGCCGAAAAAGAGAGAGAGATAATTGAAAAAGAAAGGCAGAAGGCTCGAGAAGAAGCGGAGAAAGAAAAAGAAAGAATTTGAACGCGAAATGAAGCTGCTTGCCGCGAAACTGGAACTGCAACGTGGTGCGAATCAGTCAGCTGTAGTTCAGAGCCCTAGAGAGGAAGGTAGCAGCTTGCGTATAGATGCCAGCAGGTTGCTTCCAAAATTTGATGAAAGAAGGGACGATCTCGACGCATTCCTTAAGCGATTCGAAGGGATCGCAGTGAGCCAGAATTGGTCAGACAGTGAGCGCGCCACCGTTCTAAGCACGTGTCTGAGTGGCGAAGCACTAGGTGTATTCGGGCGACTGTCTCCTGAAGACGCAGCAAGTTATGGCAAGGTGAAAGCCGCTTTGCTTAAAAGGTTCCGACTCACCACCGAGGGATTTCGGGACAAATTCCGGACAGGAAAGCCCACAGACGGAGAAACGGCAACCCAATATGTGGCGCGATTAAGCCACTATTTTGATCGGTGGACGGAACTGTCGGAAATTGCACAGGAATATAGTGCACTCCGCGAGCTGCTGATCAAGGAACAATTCCTGAGCAGTTGTCACCCGAACTTGGCGCTATACCTCAAGGAGAGAAGGGCCAAGACCCTCTCTGAAATGCTAGAACTTGCCGACCAATTTCTTGAAGCCCAAGGAGGAACCAATCTCAGTAAAGTCAAGAATACAAATTCGGAAAGCGCAGAGAAATCCGACAGCCGCGATATTCGATCCAGCCCAAAGCCTCCACCGAAGTGCTACCTGTGCAACAAGACAGGCCACTACGCATCTAACTGCCGCAACAGCGCCACGAACAGTAACCTTGCAGCTTGTTTTAAGTGCGGCCAGAAGGGGCACAAAGCCGCGGCTTGTTCCAACCCGGGCAAGTCCGTTCCCCAGGTATCGTGCGTGCGAGCCTCCTCAGGTGATCACCTGGAGGAAGAAGACGAAAACGGCTTTGTCGAGCTGAAAAACGGCAAGAAGGTACCCGTTGTGAACGCGGTAGTGAACGCGCGACCCGAAGCCGGTATGCACAGGATGCCTGTCTCGGAAGGGAAAGTAGGGCCGCGAAGAATTTCAGTGCTGCGAGACACAGGAAGCAGCGCGGTCATCATAAAGCGAGGCTTGGTGCGAGATAAGGATCTCACTGGAACGAAGAGCCTTGTGCGGCTAGTAGACGGATCCTTTAAGCGCTTACCAGAAGCTAGAGTACAGGTGCAGACTCCCTACTACAGCGGTAAACTGACTGCACTTTGCATGGAACGCCCCATATACGACCTCATATTGGGTAACATCAAGGGGGCAAAATTTCCCAAGGACCCAGACGGTCGCCGCGAGGGAGGAAAATGCGAATCCTGCACGTCAGAGCATCGCAGTGATCGACAGGAAAAAAAGCGGCGAAGGAAGCGCGAGCGAGCTAGCGCGAGAAAGGAAGAAATAAAAGAATCCCCCAAGAAGGAAGAACGGCAAAATGTAGCGCAGGAACGTTCCGCGCAAGAGAAGCCTACTTCGCAAGAAACGTGCGGAAACAAAGGAAACAGCTGTGAGAAGCTAGAGGATAAGCCAGTGAGTGGCCGCAGCGGAGCACGAACGCCGAAGGAAGGAACGAAAAACCAGAGAAGGACACGCGAAAACAATGTGTCAGGAGTTTCTGCCAAACTCAGCGCAATACACACTCTGGAAATGATTCTCGTGCTGATCGGCACATTGCTTCGGCTGTTTGCTTGCCGCGCCGTCAAATTCGGGAAGGATACCAGGAGAGTGTTCACACCGGTCCTTATTGTGAGTCTCTGCGTTCTGATGCAAGTGCCTTGGAACATGTCGATTGTCTTGTTCGCATGTGCATGCCGCCCCGAAAACTTTTTGTATGCTTGGGATATGAAAGAATTTCCCAGGGCAGAAAGCCAAGAGGCAGACATTGACAGAGCGAAAGAATCACTTAGGAAAGAGAGCCAGGCGTGTTCCCGAATTTTAGAACAGGGCCAGTCTGTTCGCCGTGAACTGTGTAGGCCAAACTTGGAAGTATAGGAGAAAGTATGCCTCATACTTGTGTGCTTCCTGTTTGCAATGTTGTGTTACTGTACTGCCCAATCGCGGTGTGTTTTTATGTGCATTGTGAACATTGCATAGAGTTACGTACGTGAAAACATTATGGTATCGATGTGTGTACTTTGGCATTCGCCATTGACATTGTGAGCGCATGCACTTGCGCGCGAATTGTACCATCGAAATGCGGCGTGTTTTGAAGTGCAACCTGTCTATTGCACTGGGTTATGTATGTGAAAGTACCAAGGTATTGATGTATGTATTTTGGCATTCGCCACTGACTTTGTGAGCGCATGCATGTGCGCGCGAATTTTGTGATTTGTGAATATTGTTACACAATATTCTTAAAGGAAGGGGCAGTGTCACAAAATTCGGCGCATTTTAGAAACAAACACAGAAAAACTGCCGCGCGCACAGCGTCTCACCGGCGCGAGCCCAACAGGAGAGAGGGAAAGCCCCCGCCGAGCGCGTGCCTCTCTCTCCATCGCCACGGCGTGCGCCGAAGGAATGAGTCATCCACGCCGAAGATTCTCGAACATGCGAGTCGGTTCTTCTGCTGACCGGAGGAAAAGGGCGTAGCCTTGCGTGCACTAAGTCACGTCCCCCTCCTCTGCACTCGGACGTCGGCGACGCCGCCACGACGGCGCCACGCTAGAACACGCTGGAACCTTCGCGAAACGACTCCTCACTCTGACCAATGGGGACGCGCGGCCAGTGAGAATAGAGAAGGGAGACAGCACTGTAAATGCTGAGTGTATGTGCGCGCCTACTTTGGCGCGTACAACAAACAGACGGGAAAGCGAGCCTATAAAAGAAGGCATTGACCGCTGTCAAGTCAGTCCGGACCGCCGTTTAAGCTTCATCGAAGCGCGCACGTTCGACTCCCGGGGAAAACACCACTCGGCCAGCATCGGACCAACGAGGCAACGTTCGCCAGTCTGCGGGACGGCATCGTCGTGGAACTCTGGTCGTCGGACTGCCGAAGTGCCCGGTGAACAAATTGTGTTTTGTTTGTTTACCTCTCTCTCTTGTGTTAGTGCACTTTAGGTGCAATATTGCCTCTGTATTGTATTCTCTCTCGAGTTTAACTTTGCACGCGATGCATTGTGTTGCTAATCACTTTGTCTTTGTGCTAGTGTTTGTGAAACCCTCTGTATCGTCTCAATTGCTGTATAAACTTTGTTTTGTTTTGTGAACCTTTGGCTCCGACCCATTCTCTGGCTTGCGACCAGCGAAAGCTGGGCACCGAACGCCCAAAAACCTCTTGTCACTTGGTGGCTGGTCTCCGCTGAGCTTGCCACGCTGAGTCGAGGGCAGCTCCTTCGAGTCCGAGACCTCTACCCCCACACGCTCTAAGGGTGTCTGGGAGCTTCCCAGTAAAAGTGCGCGAAGTCTGGGTGAGAGTCAGTTGGTACTTTCTCGTACGCAGTGTACTTACGGGGCACCAAAATTTCCGCCGCACGTGCCCTCTACGTTCCCGCGCACTACTGAGAAACGAAACTGTCATGTGTCGGCACGTATACATACAGGCAGATACCTTTCCGTCACCCCGAAACCGACTTGCCAGTCCCCATAAAAAAACATAAAAAAAGCCTACAAGATAGCCGAATAGCTTAAAGCATCTGTAAACAAAGTTTTCTGTTGCGCCGCCATTAGTACGAATCCCGCTCGGAGTCAGAGGTTAGATTATGCATACTCTTCTATTTATTCATTTTACTGCGGTAGCAGTATAGCCTGCTTTCCCAAAAATAACTTCGCTGTGTGCGTGCAGCCTCCATCCTTGATTCACACTCCGGTGGGTGCACATCAGAGCATTCACTGGTAAAAATGCACCTTCAAAAACTTTCACCAATCTCTCCACCCCTCATCACCCACCTGTACCCGATATAGCCGAGGCAGATTGTTGTGAAGGCTCAACGCATTCAGTCGCCCAAGCGTTCTACGAAAAAACGCCAAAAAGCATAAGCCTGTCGTGTCAGACACTAAGAACGGCAAATATGACTGCGAGAAGTAGACATAAGTCGCCAGACAGAGTATTCAAGATCGAGAATTCAAGATCGAGCGCTCGGTTACTTATTCGGTGTACCCGGGCTCGAACTCGGCTCCGGCGACCACGTTTTGTTGGAGGCGAAACGCAAAAGGCACCGTGGGCTGCGCGATGTCAGTGCACGTTAAAGGGCAACTGCGCCACTTTTTGAGAATTTCGCGATACTCAAGGATTGAAATCTATATAGGCTGTAGGTAAAGTATGCTAAGTTTTTTGCACTACCCATACTGATCAATTCGCGCTACAAGGAACATACACACGGAAACACAAACGGACGAAGCGCTTCGTCCGTTTGTGTTTCCGTGTGTATGTTCCTTGTAGCGCGAATTGATCAATATGAAGCACCAACTAGCCCCCGCTCTTGCATTGCACTACCATTTAAAATAGTGACGTAATCGACGATTAAATTTTGCACTTCTCCTCAAAGCAACAGTGGAGTGCGGCGAAGTTCAGTGAGATGTCACGGAAGGTATGATTTCAAATTACTGCTGCCGTCAGCCACGCCCTGCCGTGCCTCGTTGGAGGCTGCCAAACAACGTTCGCCGGGCTTTGACTTCGGTGGCGTTGGTTTTTTTCTTTCAAAGGCGTTTATGCGTTGGACATATACGGATACTTTCGATGACGTCATCATGCGTCCCCCCTTAGCGTTGTGCGCTGCGGAGAAGCTTGAAGGCCGTCGCCATTTTAATTGGTGATTACGTCACCGTTTCAAATGCTAGGCCAAAAGGACTTCGCATACTTTACCTGGAAGTTTCACAAATTGACCCTTTTAAGCTCGTCGATTTCTAAAACCTATGCAGTTGCCCTTTAAGGATTCGCAGCTGGTAGACATTATTCCGGAGCCCACCCCTACTGCGCCTGTTTCTCTTTTTTTCTTTCATCCCCACCTTCCTCCCTCTCTTACGGCGCGGTTCAGGTGTCCATCAAGAAGTGAGACAGACTGCGCCATTTCTTTTTCTCACAACATTGTTGGGTCCTCGCACTAATATTTCGTCTATTTGTCGGAAATGACGCAAAGAAAAGGAAGGCATTCTCAATCGGTAGTAAAATGCCTATAGACACCCAGTTTTATTGCGTGTTTTCTCCTTTCAAATGACGCCATAGATATTAGAATGCATGGATCACCGTGTGGTATTCGGCTACTGCCGCTAAATAATTTAGAAAATAATTTATTCTTCCATGCTGTTTCGGTTTCATCAACCGAATGATGGCTGTTACGTGAGTTCGACATTAGGTCACGTGAGGCACGGGAAAGCTAATACAAACGCTGATGCGCTGTTTTGACTCACTGTAGCACTTAAATCAGCCGGCTTCAAGACCTATCATTACAACGAACGACGTATCAGCAGTTATATTGCCGTTTTTGTAGCCCCTCACGCGACCTAATTTCCACTACACGTCACACCCATCGTTATGTTGGTGAAACCGAAACAGGGTCAAGAAGAAATTCAAATGTAAATTATTTATTATGTTTTGGTGAATACCACGCGGTGCTCCATGTACAGCAACGTCTAACGCATTGTTCGAAAGTAGAAAGCACGGAAGCAAAAGTTTGGTGTCTATAGTACTTCATTGAATTAGAGCAGTCCTAACAGTTTGATTAAAGATTTACGCAAATATGTAAAAGGGGAGGAGTACTAACTCAATATTTCTCATAAACCTGACGTACAGTACGGTCCATTGTTAAAGGGAACATGCGATCGCGTGTGCTCTGCGCTTCAGGTAGCCCTGCCGCCTGGATGCGGCGAGAATAGGCGGCATCAGGCGCATGCACGGAGTGACCAGTCGTCATGCTTACTGCGCATGCGTCTTGTGCCGACAATTCCCACAAGTTCTCGGCGGCAGCGCTCCGCGAAGCGCGGAGGCCACGCGATCGCATGTTCCCTTTAACAGTGGACCGTACTCTACAAGTGTTTAGAATTGGCGGTAGTACATTACAGAAGGGTCAATTAGGCTTCTTCCCAGGCACCACATCTCCTGTAAGTTTGCTGTCGTATATACTGGGTACAATTTTCTCACTTCCCAGCGCAGACAGCTACGGGTGGGTAGATCTATGCGATAGATCATCTCATTTTGTCGGAAAACAAGACGTATGCCGGGATGCAAAAAAACTGGGGCTGAACCGGGTCCCGAACCGGTTCGGAACGGCTCCTTTGAATCTTTTTCACCGCAACAGCGCGCACTAAGACACGGACAAGAAGGGAGACACGACACACACGCGCGCTCGTGTGTGTCGTGTCTCCCTTCTTGTCCATGTCTTAGTGCGCGCTGTTCCGGTGAAAATGAGTTACCAACTTGCCCAAGCATCTGTTTTAACAAATCCTTTGAATCGTTCCGGTTCGGGTTCAGTTCCAAGATGGCGAAAAAAATATGGGTTCGGTTAGGTTCCGGTTCCGGGCGAAAATTCGGGTTCGGTTCCGGTTTCGGGTTCGGGTTCAGTTCCGGTTCGACACCCTGAGTCACACACACACTCAAATGCAAATATGCACACTCGGGAATATGCAGAGAGGAGTAAAGATACACTGCCGTTCGAGGAAGACGCGCTCCCGCCAAGAAAATGCACCCGCTCTTGTCGCCGAGAGTAGAGATAAGCATGAAATGTTTCGCAGCACCGGCGTAGAGCATTATAGAGACTGAACATCATTGCAAGGCAAGGTCACGGATTATAACCATCCATCTGCAGTGTCGCTCAAGCGGGAGAGTGAAACTAGTGCGGAACCATGGCGCCATCTTTCGGCGCGGAGTAGAACCAGTCGTAAACAGTGAGGACAACGGAAGGCGTGGCGGACGTCTTGCGGTGCTCTTGCTTCGCTCACTAGCTGAGACGTCTAGAGGACTCCGCGTGCGCCGCTCTGACTGCAGGAAATAGCTCAACCCGGTAGCCCCCTTCGCACGCGCGCTATCTAGGTGCACCATGGGACTAAGAAAACGTTGTTGTTGGCGCATGTGCAGCACGTGCAGCAGCACAGAGCTATACCCTTTGAAAGTGTAGAGGGTATCAAGTGGTAAAGCTGAATGAACTTCCCGACATTTTCGTCCTTTTTACTCTTTGGCCTAAGTCCCCACACAGGTGCCCATGCTTTCCTTTATTTTCTCACTTTTCTGCCTCTACAGCCTGCAGAAAACTTACGCCATGCATTCTCCCCCGTGACATGGACTAGCCTCGCTGGTCGAAATTTCTGAAGCCTTTCACTACGGCGTCCCTCAGCCTGTGCGTCTTCGGGACGTTAAACCCCCATTAACAATTAACCATCATTTACAGATGGAGATGCTTCCCATAAAACATTTTACACTTCTCTAGGTTGGTGAACAGAACTTACTTTGCTTCCTTGTGCTGCCTTCTGCACCTGATTCCCGTTAAGGAATTTTTGAAATGATCTTTTAGACCTCCTGACCACCTTGCAGAAACTTGTTAATAAATCCTAATGCCAATCAGAATTCATTTTGCTGACTCATTGTTTCTGTTTTCTTGCGCAATGAATAAAATAAAATGTTCACTGGTGAAGCGCGGTCTTTTTTACGTAGCGCAGCAGAGCTTTTTCCATTGGTTCGCAAAAAGAATACCGATTTTAAAAATGAATACTAAAGGCACATAGCTTTTGAGATTTATAAACTTCACAAAGCGACATTAAAACGGCGAAATAGGCTGCAAATGAAGCGTATTGGAAGGAAATAAAGGATGCTTCAGGCTGTTGTTTTAAGACATTTCTTAGCTAAATTTTAACGCGACGTTAGCACAGCGGCAGGAAGTCTTGAGGTAGTCTACAGATTAATAACGTCTAGACTTGGACTCGCACACGACATGGACGTGTTCTTGGTTGGATAATTTTTAGAAGTCGTTTATTACTTTGTGTTTTGTGGAACTCGAGCTGAATGCGCGATAAGGTGTCCCCTTGTCCGCATCATTTCTACCCTTGTGCTATCCTTGTCATCATGAATGGAACAGCCTAGTACCTATTCCCTCCTGAAAAGTATTTTTTCTGCTGTGATCTGTTATAACTGTACCGAAACGTGTATATGTTTCCGGTGCTCTCTTTTACATCATGAGGGGGAAAAAAATCACCTTTTTGTTTAGTTTGTGAGCAGCCTTTCTCAGTTCAGACCCCGGAAAAACGGCGCCAATATATTTCGTATCGATGTCCGCGAACGTGAGAACACATTTTGTGCCGTTCCAGCCTGCTGAAACAGCCCTAATAACACTCAGTATGAAAGCCAGCAGGTGAAGCTAACGACAGCAATACGGCAGAACGCTTGCATCCTGTTCAGGGCACCGCCACGACCTTAATCCACTGGAGTTCAATAAAGAAACGATGAGCACACATTTTTCTCGACACTTTTTCAAACAGAAAGCATAGGCAACCCGATTAAGGACTCTCGTCTACTGCCTGGCCGGCCTGGCTTCTCGCCGGCCCAGGCGGGACGAATGAACTCCCGCCTTCTTTGAAGACTCAAGTGGGTGACCGAGGAGGAAACTTCGAGCGCAGGATCCTGCCAGGTCGTTCGCAGAACCCGTGTAGGGTTCGTAGAACCCTACACGGGTTCAATGCAATGTCCATTGACCGTGTAGGGTTGGTAGAACCCTACACGGTCAATGGACATTGCATATTGGCGTAGGGATTCCCGAGCTACACAACTCTCCAATAGTTATGAGCACACTAACTTCCCACAGAGCGGTCGCTAGGCAGGAGTTACGGTCATCGTGCCAGCGAATTGTGCAATAACTTGTTTGATGCAGTTGCTATGGCGTTCCAGGCGTTAACAAAGCAGATAATAAAGAACAGCATATCGATACATACTACGATAACACTAGGTATGCGTTTGAGTAGGCAGTGTGATAGGGAACCGACTTATCGGTAACACTGACACGTGAATGAGCACTGGAATGAATTTATACTTCAGCCGTAAGTCAACGATACTTTACGCACTGTCGAAACATAGTCGTAATTCCTCAGCCTGCCAGTTATGTCCATCAATCACTGAAAGAAAAGGTGGCATGGCTGCCGTGTTTGGTAGAACTGTAGTAACGAGAACGCGAGTCTGCGGGCGAAAAAAAAAAACGAAAGGAAATAAGGATGATGATGATGATTATGATAATGGCGCTGCAGACTCTTGTGCAAAGACCGTGGCTAGTGTTTGATCTCCATGACGCTCCAAGTCAAGGACGCTTTTCCAAAGTATTTCTCCTGTATAATCCGAGAAACAGGCCAGCGGAGAGCCAGCTACCATTTAATAACCGCTGGGTACCCAGTGGAGCTGGGATCGAAACCCGCAACTCCCACAAACGAGGTGGATCCTCACACTACTGGTTCATCGCCGTAAGTACAGTACACGGAGTGAAAACGAACGACTAATGAAAAAGAGCCACATTATAGAAGACCGTTAGATCTTTAATCCTGTCACTGGGTCGTCAGTGATGTACCAATGCAATATCTTCCATAGCATACCTCATATAGTGTAAGCAATTTAAACTGGCCTTTATTAGGAATAACCTAAACAGCTCGAAAACTCTCCATTATAGCTTATCTCCATGGCGTGATTAATAAACAGGAAGCACCGATATCAGCGCAACCTTTATTTCTTCATAGTGAACGGTCGCTTTATTTTTTGGTGCTTAGAAAAACTCCCAGCGGTACACTTCGAAATCCACAGGTGGCGCGAAAGTCATATAGGTACACAACTCTGGAACCGTCAGCTTTCCCCTTTTTGACGCTTCGTGCGCGCCATTCTGGCGGATTTGAAGTTTCTACCTTGAAAGGGATTAGCCTTTTCTGGAAGGGAACTCACCGTAGCACCTCATAAATCTTATTAGAGTCGTTTGATACGGAATCAATATCTTCAGAGTGATTTCAGGCTGTTCCAAAGTTGCCAATTTTCAATGACACCTTAAAAAGAACCCTTCTCTGACCCGTATCGTTCATTCATTCATTCATTCATTCATTCATTCATTCATTCATTCATTCATTCATTCATTCATTCATTCATTCATTCATTCATTCATTCATGTTTTAATAGTCAGTAAATAAACAATACAATACAATAGGCACGCAAGAGAAGTCTAATTATAAAGAGAATAATTATTCTTTGCGGCCGCGGTGGCTCAGTGGTTATGGTGCTCGGCTGCTGACCCGAAGGACGCGGGTTCGATCTCGGCCGCGGCGGTTGAATTTCTTTGGAGGAGAAATTCTACAGGCCCGTGTACTGTGCGATGTCAGTGCACGTTAAAGAACCCCAGGTGGTCGAAATTTCCGGAGCCCTTCACTACGGCGTCTCTCATAGCCTTAGTCGCTTTGGGACGTTAAACCCCATAAAACAAACAAACCAATAATTATTCTTTAATTCAGCGCTCAGAACGTCGTATGTACCCGTATTGGCGCTAGCTAACAAGGAAGTGGGGAAGTTTGCTGCAGGCTCCTACTTTCTCCTTGTAGCTGACACGAACATAGACCAAAGTTGTTGCGCCACTAATAAGCGCGTGCGCGTGTATTTGTTCGAACGCGTCTGTCAGGATGTTCTGCAATTCAGGGTGACTGTGCTGTGACTAAGCGAACCTCTGCAGCGCTGTGGGCGTGAGACGGAACTCTGTTTGCTGAGCTTTGAGGATATTGCAGCATCGCCGCTCTGAACGAGGTTCCGCTCGTTACAATCCGGAACATGAATATGCGGAGCTCATTTGCGCACCCGTCGAGTTTCGCATCCTGGTGATAACGGCAGTGAAATGGTTTCGCACGAACGAACGGCCCGACAGAAAAGCACATTGGAAGAACTCAACAGTCGCGCGCGTAGTTGTCTTTTTCTACGTCTTGTCTTTTTTTATTTTCGGGCAATTCACTCCTGTGAAACTGTACCAACAACCTCAAGTGGCCACTGTCTTCAAGACCAGCAGGAATTTGACAACCATTTGAAGAAAATTAGTCTCTGATGTGGCGAGCGGCAAATGGAACTGAATACAAAGGAAAAAATTTTCACGCACCTGACGCGCCAAAAAAAAAAAAATAATTACTTTTCTCTCACAGCATCAACGGTGGAGAATTAACTCAAGTAACCGATTCAACATGTCTAGGAATTCATCTTAAACAAGGAAAACAGGACAACGCATGCTGACAACGTGTGCAATAAGGTCATGCATAAGATCTGGTTATTGCCACGAACACTTCACGATGCTGCTACAGAGGTAAAACTAATCGCTTAAGGATTGTATCTACGTCTTGTGCCAACTTTCGCCGGTTAAATTTGGAAGCTGTGCACTGAACAGAACATTTCAAAATGTAAACGGGTACAAAACAAAGCTCTAAATTTCATCTTTGACTCGTACTCTAGAACTCAATCAGTGTCTGAATATAGAAGCAGGGCCGGGCTGACAACTGTAAAGCAGAAAATGCAGTATAACAGGCTCATATCCTTTTTTTTCACGTCTTGAAAGCTAAATATAAGGTAAACTTGACCGACACACTAAGCCATAGAATCCTACCGGCAGTAGAAGAACGCATTTCAGACAGATCACATCGCATGATTTTCGGACAGATGCTTTCAAATATTGTTTTTCTAGTTCGAACCATTGATGGATGGAATAAATTTCCGAAAAAGATTTTCAGTCTTTTGATTTAAAATTTTTGAAAACGTCCTCGTGATATATTTGTGATTAGTCTCAATTTTTATGTATAACATGTCATTTAATTTTAATCATTGTTACGGCTTGTTTGCTGTTGGCACCTGTATAAGGTACTATATGGTTCTAAATAGACTGAGGTAATCATTCTATCCCTCTTGATGCGCTGATGCGTTGACGAGTTTCATCTTACTTCTGAATTTTCAGTTCAGGTAATTATGTTTTTGAGTCGCTTGAAATAAATTGGTTATCTTCATGTTCTGCTATGTTATGCTTGTTAGCCTAAATACTACGTACTGAATTGTTGAATGTTCGCGAAGTTCAACTCTATTTCGTTTTATTGTACTGTACTTTCTTTTACCCTATAACCACAACTCCTTTCTTGGCATAACGCTGACAGTGTGAATAAATAAATAAAGTATCCCAATAGTCTTCGAGCAAGTGGCAATGAAAATTAAGCCCAGAAAGGTCACAGTTGGGTCCGGTATTCCTAACAGGCAAAGGGGATGGGGTGGCTTGGAAACTTCTATCTTGCCTGCTTCTCTACTATGGACCAAACGAAAGAGCAGCAAGGCTGCAAAAGTGGAGGATGAAAATGGGAAAGGGAGAAGTATTGACGTCGGAATGAGCTTCGGACACCATGTTCGAGGCCCAATGTAATAGCAGGTACCTCAGCCTGCTCAACAAAAGGTTTAAACGGTTAGCCCGAAGTAATCAAAATGGAGATAGCTGAATAGAGCGAAAAATAAATTAGCGCTCTGTCGCGTGGAGGCAGCTACAAACGGGCTCGCACTCGTACCTACACGTACTCAACAAAATGTATCCCACACAATACACTGACAAATGCCCTTGGTGCCAAGAACCACCCACGCTGTACCACATAACGTGGGCATGCCAGAGGATAAGCGTGGTACCAGTTATAACAAACCCGAGTGCGGAGCAATGGGAGGGAGTGCTCTCCAGCGATCGCCGAGTCGACCAAGAAGGTCTGATTCGGTGAGCACAACTGGCAGCAGCTTCCAGCGGAGCCCTGGACTAAGGGCAGCCGACCTTTGTACAGCAGATGGACGAAGCCATCTGACCGCCGCAGAAGAAAAGCAAATCTAGAGCTTAATAAAGTTGTTCTCTCACTAGCGCACCCGTTAGTGTAACCCTGCGTGTATGAGCTGCGGACCTCTTATCCACGCAAGCTTCCTAATCTCATCCATCCACCTGATTCTTTCACGCCTCCTGCTAGGATTACCCGCTCTTGGAACCCAATAGATTACCCTAAAGGACCATTGGTCCCTGCCCCCCGCCCATGCCCATTCTTTGGACTGCAGTAAGGACATCATGCACTCGAGTATCTTCCCTGGCCCATCCCAAGCAAGAGTTTCTTGTCCCAAGAGTTTCGTGCACCGGACGAAGAGATTACAGGAGTCGTTACGCGATAAAAGAATGAACTCGCCGATGTGACAGAACGGGTCGCGTGCGACAGGATGTGTAGAAAGACACATAGTTTCTTGTTGTAATGCCGAGGAGAGGGAGGAGGACTTTGAGAAGGATAGCAGTACAAGGAAGGGTTGTTTCTTAATGGAGGCGGTGGAGGGGCAGAAAGATGTAGCAACCCCCAATTGCTTTCACTACGGCTGTCTTTGCGGAAGTCTTTCTGGGCTGATTGGGCGCAGAGGCCAAGAGTTCCTTGTCCCTCGCTTGCTCGTTCCTCATTGTTATCTCTTTCGTATTTGATTTTTCTTTTCGTCCTGGTTACAAGACCTAGCATAGTTTCGGCGCCGATGTTACTCTTTCCCTGGACGTTAAGCAGCGAATGCGTCGTCGTCTTTCGCCTTCAAGCCGATTCAACGTAGCCGCATACTGTCTTGACCACGGCCCAAGCAAGCAGTGCATGGCAGCTTCCAGATCCCAAGCGTAAGTTGAGCTCGGTTTCTATGCCCTTATTTGCGTGCAATTTATTTGTGTCATTCTTGATTCCTCTTCTCCTGTTAGTGGTGTCGTGTCCTTTCTGTCCAGACACTGATTTAAAGGAGTATAGACACCTAATTTTGGTAGCATGTCTTCTTCTCTACTATGCATGAATCACAGTGTGGTATTCGTATATGGCCGCTAAATAACTTATAATCAAACTTTTCTGTCATGCTGTTTCGGTTTGCGGTTTCAACAGCTGAACGATGGCTGGGATGTGGAAGAGAGGTTATGGGTCACGAGAGGCATGAAAAAACTGCCATGCAATCACTCCTTCACCATTTTAATTTACTGCACCACTGAAGCCAGCCTTTCTCAAGCGCCGGAATGACAACGAATGCAGAAGCACCGATTATATCGCAGTTTTTCCTCCCTCACGTGACCTATAACTTCTCTCTGACGCCACAGTCATCCTCCGGCTGTTGGAACCGAAACCGAAACAGTGCTAGAAAGAAATTTGATTATAAATTGTTTAGCGGTCATAGGAGGATACGGCGTGGTAATCTACTCATTATAATTACTTACCCACCTGTACAAGCAAGCAAAACACGGACCCGAAAGTTAGGTGTCTATACACCTTTAAGGAAAGGTAGTCAACGTATACGTGAACCTGACGCCTCTCCATCGTGCGTGGTTACTTTGTAGCTGTGTGAACGGCGGCATTGCCACGCAGAAGTGACTTGCCAAATTCAACAGTGCATGCAGTTATAAGTGAACAGGCCCCATGAGCACGAAAGGTGCTCTCGAACGTAAGATGCGAAATATATGACGTGCGCGAAACATAATGGGACGCTTAATTGGTTGGGCTCCTGAAGATTCGCCTTTCTGCCCCCCCCTCCCCCCCCCCCCCCCCAACCATTGCGTGATGAAATCTTTTCGCTTCTGAGAAGAATGGATTCTCTTTAGAGCTCAGCCTTACTGTGGTCAGTCATATGCGATGAATTGACGAAGCATGAAACAATGTAACATTCTGTCTCTGGGCTCCAGGAAAAAGAATGCATGGCCAGGCTTGCGGGATGTTAGGAAATGCGCATATGTCACTCTAGTGCATCGAGAAGGAGACAAGACACTATGCGTTGTCGTAAAGGCAGTTTCTCTATTCGTCCACAAATCTTATTTAGAAGATAACAAGCGATTTTTTTGTTATTCTGTTTCATTCACGCATGATCACTGTTAGACCAGACTTAATCATAGTCCACGGCCATTAGTTCGAGCAGTTTTGTTAGCAATACATATTTTTATCTTGTTTTACTTATTACATGCTTATAGAAACGCTGAAAACTCCACTACATTCTTAAGACATCAGTTTTTTTTGTTTTTTTTACTGTATGTCATGAACAGCCAGAACCAGAAATGCGGGTAATATTTTTGTGTCAACATCCTTCAGGGTGCAAGTTATATTTCTTTTCTTCAGTCTTCAAGACCCTTACATACTGTGTAGTTGATCCGGAGCCCACTCAGCCTCGGCATGGGCAATCACTTTCCTGCCTTTCTTTTTGCCGCACACAAACCGCTTTTGCCAGTGAGTAGGCACAAGTGGTTTGGTTTCCGCAATAGAAAAGCTTCACTTCATGTTTTCATTCTTGATATGAAGTGCACAGAAATACAGCATCGAAAAAGGAAATATTACTATTAAAAGCAGGTGCTTTTACGGAATCAGAGCAAAACAATTCTAAACTGAAAGTTGAGGTTGGTTCTCGACACACTTTTTTATCAGCCGGCAACATTCGCGACGGTTAACGACTGTTGAGATAACTGCTATATGAAGCTTAAATAAGCTGGTCAATCCTTAATCTTTATAGAATCTCTGAGGAAGAACTGGTACTGGCCTGAGCAGATAGCTTCGAGAATTCTAACCACAAAGACGCTATCGTCACTGAAAACTGGGCTACTGCTAGTCAGTAAAGGCCAAAAAATCAAGCACTGCTGTCGCCATCACCGGACGATTCCGCAAGTAATCTGCTTGTCTCTACAGAGTTTCCTTTCAATTTCTTCGGGGGGAGGAGTTCATTATATGTCGATCACGGATTCCTATTCGGTGTAGACGTACTGTGATCAAATCCAGTCACGAGAAAATTTTAAAGGGTAATTTTCAAACCAATCAAAGAGCGTTTTTCTGCCACAAACAATCCAACTTACCCAAAAAGTGCCGCAGAACTAAATTTTACTGATAACAATAATAAAAACTCGCTGTGGCTTAGATTGGTTAAGCCCGGTAATTGCGAAAGCAATATCCGTACCTACGCCATGGTTCAGCTGGCAGTGTAGCTGATGGTGGTGCTTGTGGTTAGACTTGTGGTGATGCATCGGTTATACAATCCAATCCAATCCAATGTAATGTAATCTAATCTAATCTAATCTAATGTAATCTAATCTCATCTAATCTAATTTAATCTAATCTAATCTAATGTAACCTAATGTAATCTAATCTAATCCAATTCAATCCAAACAAATCCAATCCAATCCAATCTAATCTAAGGCCGCCGGTGGTGGCACCGCCACTACTCGCAGACGGCGCGAGATGGTCGCCCAGCTCTTCGGCGTGACGTCACACAGAGGTCATGCGAAAGGTCATTTCATGTGCACCGCCGTCGCACGGCAAAGGCTTGAAAGTGCAAGTAGTAAAGCTTTCGCTTTAATAGAATTTATCGCGAGTGTCCTTTAAATAGTCCACTACTCTGCGCCTTCTTGGCAAATGCCTTACGGTCAGTCGGCATAGAAAACGCGGCAATATTCCGTGGCCTGAATGTTGGTCTCAGCAGGACTATCAGTTGTTTTTCCTTTCTCTACAAAGGTGCGGCACGTTCTATAATGGGAAAGTTATGACTGCAACTATGCTCTAAGTTCGCACCGCAGCCGAACCTAAGCACACAGTCCAGTGTGCTTAGGCGGTAAAATACTTTGAGGCTGCTGAGTAGCCTGAGTTCGTGAGCAGGTAGATGTTAGAGAAGTCACCGCTCACTGCCGTGACAACCACTGATTACGCAAGCGACTTTTTGCTCTGCTGGAGTCGGTGACAGCTATGTATGCGTTGTACTGAAATACAAGGAATCCAAAGCTGAAAATAAAACTCTTCTGCGTGTGATGGTTCATGCAAAGTGATGCCTGTGCAAAACGCATTTAGGGACGCCTCTCCTAGCAGGTACGTTTAAAAATGGAGTGCAGTGTCAGAGTAGTTGTTCCTAGCACTGCGCTTATCCCACTGGCGAATTTCATAGTAAAGTCCCTAAACAGGTGTTGTGGGTAAACAATTAGAAGGTGGCCTCATTTTCGAGGCTCAACTTGAGACGCCACAATTACAAGATCACCTCTTCTGCCTTGTTCTCACTGGTGAACACGATTAAGCTCAATGCGCACATACCGAGTGTTTCATCTGTTGGCCCAGGCCCATTCGATTTGAACACATCGGTAGAGAGGCCGCATCAAAAGCTAAACCGCACTTTTTTTTTGCGACTAGTCCCACCTTTGTCGGCACTCGTCGTGTCGGGGTCACTTCTGTATTCACTTTTTGAAATCTTAAGCCGAGTGTTTAACTTCAGCGCAGAATTCCAGGATTGACAGTGCTTCGGCTTCACGAAGTCGGCTCCACGACCAACAGGCCATGGTCCGGTGTACCCGAGCTGCGGTAGACTCAAATGGGGTCCCGGAATAGGAACCCCATCTAGTAGTGGGGTGGCACACTAGAGGTCACCTCCCAGACAAACAACGTCTCTGTACATATAATAAATGCTTTTCACCCCAACCACCTGCTTGAACTACCGACTGAATAAGGACGCTCGTCTCGTTGACGGTGCAATTGAAGCCGAGAGGATAACGACGCAGTGGCGAGCCGATTGTAAGACGGTCGCTTCACGGTACGCTTCTTAAACGCTGACCTCCGTGCCTGTCGATTCGTGCGTCCAAGGAACCAGGCAGGGGAAATTAGTGGAAGCTTGTACTGGATCCGACACTCTTTGTAGAACGAGCGAGTATAAAGCAATTATCCCTCCTGGCCGTTTTCTGCCCGCAACATGTCGCATTCATTTCAAGACGCTGCCTACCATTTTGCTCTTCGCTCTTTGTGCAGTATTTGTGGAGCTGTGCTTCTAGCAGCATATCTCCTGCTGCTCGTCTCGCCGGCGGATGGCAGGAAACACGTAAGTTAACAATTTATTTCTCTCCCTCTCTCTCTCTCTTGTCGCTATCGTATTTTTTCGGCATTCTTCACGTCTCGATCGAAGCGAAACGCAAGAGGCGCCCGTACGCTTTGCTATTGCAATGCATCTTAAAGATCCCCCGCTGCCTGGAATTAATCTACAGCCCTCCACTCCGGCGAATTTTACCCTGCAATGCGATAGCATTGGAGTCGTCGCACCAAAACCTCGCTGATGTACGGCGTCATGAAAGTCATGGACTAGTCGAGAGAGAGCACGTGATCTAGTGACGTCATCACAAACCTGCCCACCGTGGTCGGTGGCGACTCGGCCACACTGTTGTGAGCTACCTGCCCATCGTTGCAGGTGGCAATTAAATTAATGATTGTTGAGAGATGTCACGTGTGTTTGTGAAGTCATCGAAGCCTACCCACCGGGTTGCGAGCCGCCTAGACAGAGAATCGAAATCAAAAAAATTCGCTGTGGCTTAGCTTGGTTAAGCCCGGTAATTGCGAAACCAATATCCGTACCTACGCCATGGTACAGCTGGTAGTGTAGCTGGTGGTGGTGCTTGCGGTTAGACTTGCGGTGATGCATCGGTTATGCAATCCAATCCAAACCAATCCAATCCATTCAATTCAAATCCAATTCAGTCCACTACAATCCAATGTAATCTAATCTAATGTAATCTAATCCAATCCAATCCAATCCAATCCAGTCCAGTCCAGTCCAATCCAATCTAATCTAATCCAATCTAATGCAATCAAGGTCAAATGAAGGTCAATGGTGGTCACCGCCGTGGCATGGCAAAGGCGTGAAAGTGCAAGTAGTATTGCTTTCGCAATAAAAATTATGGGGGCACTTTGCAATTCTTATGACATGTAAATACGAGTGCATTACTTGTCCCTGAGTGTGACGCTTACTTTAGTGTTGCCGCGAAATGTTGCGACGTGCTGCTGCGTTCTGTTTCCGAGTGAAATCTTGCTGCTTATGAGGTTGCGACAACGCAAGACGACAAACCGGGAGCCGTTCACTGGTCAAACGAGAGGCCGTAGCAACATCGGGCATTACCCCTTTACCTTAACAGAAGTGGGCGCTGGATGCGCCGGACCTCCACGCACGACGACCTCGGGGAGGAATTATAGCAAGAAACGCCCACAACAACCCGAACACCGCCATTTCAGACAGTCATGTGCATGCTAGTTGTTACGACTGAATGAAGGATGAAATGGAAAGTGCACGGGCCTTCACACTGGCTCAGCTGAACCACAACTGCTGCCTCGTGCGGACAGAGGAGAATTGAAAGATGTGAGAGGAAAGATTGAAAGAAAAGACGCGCGCGTCGCAACCACCGCGTCCGCTGAAACGACGATGCCGGCAGCCTTACATAACCCTGTGCCCTACTCGATAATGCTCACTATATGCTAATTCGCCTATATACACCCCACACTGGCTCTCCTCAACATGGCGCCAGATTTCCCGACTAAATTCGTACCAAAATTATGAAGAATCGTTTCCCGCACAGAGTTCAGGGCGGTGCCTTATGATTTCTCGTTGCATACAGCTCAGTACATGTGCTAGCATTGTTGGAGTCTAGCTTGCGACAGGGATTCGCGCTGACTACCTATACTTCAACTGTACGCCTTCCCTGACTACCTCATTCCTTAAGGCGTCGTTCTGTCGTCCAGCGAAATGCGAGACAGCTACTGCGCATTTCCTTTCCTCAAAACCTAATTTTCATATCAAAATTGTGACGGAACCGTTCGTCGTGCACAGTTGCGCATGGGGTCATAAGATTTCTGGCGCCCCGCCGCGGTGGCACAGTGGTTAAGGCGGTCGGCTGCTGGCCCGTAAGACGTGGGTTCGGTCCCGGCCGCGGCGGCTGAATTTCGATGGAGGCGAAATTCTTGAGGCCCGTGTACTGTGCGATGTCAGTTCACGTTAAAGAACCCCAGGTGGTCGAAATTTCCGGAGCCCATCATTACGGCGTCCCTCATAGCCTGAGTTGCTTTGAGACGTTAAACCCCAATAAACCAAACCAAACCAGGCTGCATATAGCATACGTCTCTTACTTTTGAGGCTAGTTCGCGACAGGTGTTCAAATAGTGTGTCCCAGTGTTTCATCGGACCTATGTGGACTCAGCGTTCGTAGAATCAGCGTTCGGATGCGCGTCTTCGTTTCATTTCTCAGATTTCTCAGTGTGCAAAACGCGTCGATGTCAAACTACCGATGACACACGTGTTTTCGCCTTCACAGTACGTAACCTGTCTTAACTGCCCTCTGATTTTTTTTTTTTTTACACTGATAGTCGTACGAAGAATTCTGCGAGATAAGCGGTGGCGTCCTTGAGACGCTCGTGTGTCGCAACTTGCCTCCAAATCAAGGAGAATGTTGCCCCGGGGGATCTGAGTAATGAGGTGTCTGTCGAGATTAGGCGTTCTGGAGGGTTTGAGGGGTCTTTCAGATTTTGCTGTCACTTAAAGGCACTGATAATGGCGATAAGTTTTGGAGCGAAAGCTTCACTACGCCATATAAAGCCAAGGTCGCGGACCGCAGTACTATGACCTTCAAGTGAACATCTTAGTCACGCTTTAAACTACGAAACAGATGAAGAGCGGCGCCTTCGAAAGCAACGCAAAGGCGCATAACTTGGCCCCCTGGAACAGTGGATACCTTAGTCGCACTTTAATCTACGAAATCGATGAAGCGGGAGCTTCAAAAGCAAAGGCGCATACCTTCCCCTTTGGAACAGTGGACGCTTCAGTCGTGCTTTAAGCTACGTGGCGGTAGTGAAGTGAGAGCTCACAGGTGTGCGCTGCATGCGCTGCCATTGACAACATTATGGCATAAACGCGGTACTGAATTCATAGGCCGTCGGCGTTCATAGCGTTCACTGGCGCTGGCGCTGACGTTTTCTACTCTGAAGATATTAACCAAAGGAAGTGCGCATAACTGGCTCCCTGGGCCAGTGGACGCCTGAATCGTGCTTTGAGGTACGTTCAGTTTAGTTTATGGGGGTTTAACGCCCCGAAGCGACTCAGGTTATGAGGGACGCCGTAGAGAAGGGTTTCGGAAATTTCGACCGCCTGGGGTTCTTTATCGCGCACAGACATTGCACAGTACACGGGCCTCTAGAATTTTGCCTGCATCGAAATTCGACCGTCGCGGCCGGGATCGAACCCGTCTCTTTCGGGCCAGCAGCCTAGCGCCATAACCACTGAGCCACCGCGGCGGCTTTGAGGTATACATACGTGGGGTGGTGAGAGAATGTGGGCTTCATGCGTTATCGCTGACAACGTTGTGGCAGACACGCTGCACTGCAGCAATAGGACGCAACGTTCATTGAGTGCGCAGACTTGCGATCAACCATTAACTGCCACCTACCAGGGTGGCAGAGCGGGCGCGCTGCCTATCCTGGGTCCAGAACGCACTTAACGTCACAGACGTCAAGCCGCGTATAGTCAGTAGCCCGATATGCCATATCTTTCACTCTCTAACCAGGTTCAGCAGTAGTTGAACCGCAGCTAATTTTTGAAGCGACAGCTTCCCTACGGGACCTCAGGTTTTAATCCAGGACCGCGCAAATTTGATATTCAAATGACCTTGACCTTCGAAAGCAAAGTAAAGGCGCATAACTGGCTTCCTAGTACAGTGGACACCTTAATCGCGCTTTAAGCTACGAAACCAATGGAGCGTATGCTTGGAAAGCAAAGGCGCATAACCGCCATAGAGTTTCTTACTACTACCTAGAGGGAAAGCTGGCGGCGCTGCACTTCTGCCGACATGGACGCTCAAAGCATCATGGGGCGGTGAGCTACTTGTTGCGGCACAGTCGTAGTTTTTCGGGAACACAGAGTGGCAGTACTAAGGCGTTTCATTCCGAAAACGTAGTTCGTGTGTGCGCAGACGACTTTCGCGCGAACGCAGTGTGCAAAAGCCATAGTAGTGAAGACGCGACGACACACGACGCCAATAAAAGGTTTTACTCTTCCGAAATGCCATTAAAAAACCTCTTAAAGTATCTAAACAACAACATTTTTTTTTTGAAAACATATTTACTTTTAAAAGTGCGCCTGTTAATTACGAAATATTAGTTTTTTTAGTGTTCATCACTTGGCCAATAGGAAAGCTAGTCATGTCTTATTTTAGGCAAACTTTGCACTTAAATGCTTTTCTGCTCGTTTGTTGCAATCATTAGACAAGATATTGAATGTTAGGACGTTTGTAGCTATCAAACAGCTTTATTTTTTTATTATTTTTTGGCCAAAAGTTACAGTTCCGCAACAAGTAGCTCACCGCCCCATGATGCTTTGAGCGCCCATGGTGGCTGAGGTGGTCACGTGGGGTCTCCATGCAAACTCCCATAGACGGCTTGCCAGCTTTCCCTCTAGGTAATAGTAAGAAACTCTATGATAACCGCCCTCTTCGAACAGTGGACACCTCAGTCGTGCTTTAAGCTACGTGGTGGTACTGACAGATGTGCGCTGCGTGCGTTTGCTTTGACAACGCTCTGGCAGAAACGCGGCACTGAACCCATAGGCCGTCAGCGTTCATTGTGTTATTGGCGTTGGCGTTGAAGCCGCTTTACACTGCGATGATTTTAAGGAAAGGAAATGCGCATAACTGGCTCCCTGGGTCAGTGGACGCCTGAATCGTGCTTATAGGTACGAGGGGTGATGAGAGAGAGATGTGGTGGGCTGCAGGCATTGACAAGGTTGTGCCAGAAACGCGGCGCTGAAGCCATAGGCCGTCGGCGTTCATTTGGTGAGCAAACTCTCGCATCAACCCTTGCAGCCTATCCAGAGTCCGGAACGCACTCGTTACAGACGCCAAGTCGCGTATATACTTCGTCTCACAAGATGTTTGCAGCACTACGGAAGGTAGAGCTCTCTCGTCCAATCAGGGCTGCAGAAACGCAGAAAATAGTCCCTCGAATATTTGAGGAGTGTATGACTATTAATCAAAACAATAAGCATTGCAACTAAAAACATGATTTGGACAGCTATATTTAAATGGTAGGGAGTGTCTCGCTTCGGCGAGCGCGGCTTCGGCCGCTTCTTTTTGAGCAGCGTCCGCTCCGGCGGACGCAGTTGTTGCTGCGACGCGCGTCTTTTCTTTCCTTTTTCTCTTTCCTGTGATCTTTAACTCTCCTCTATCTGCACGTGGCAGCGGTGGTGGCTTGACTAGAGCCAGTCGCAGGCCCGTGCAATTTCCTCTTCATCCTTCTCTCAGTCACAACAACAACAACTTTCAATCACTGGTGAAATTACCAGACAAAGCCCGTACGGACACAGCTCTGCGGAGGCCTGCTGCGAGGTAGTGATGCGTCGCCACTTTCCAACATGGCGTCGGTCGAGTCTGTTGTGTCTCCTGTCTGCTCTACACCGACAGTGCGCTGTTTCCCCAAGCAGGCGAAGCAGGTGGCTTTAAATGTTCTTGAAGCGCTTCGCGTTGAGTGCGGGGGCAGTTGGAGTACAAATGCGCTCATCAAGAGGACGGCAAAACTCACGCAGGTGAGCGAGCGAACGCTTTACAAGTGGACAACAACGTTGACAACGTTTATAGAAACGTTGGTGCACAACGGAGACGTTGAACGCGGGCCGAGTGTTGTCACCGAAGAAGCGTTCTGGCGGAAGAGGCCGCGAGCGGACGAAGAAGCTTGACGATTTTGACCTGAGCGTGTTGCGAAGGGTGGTACACACCTTTTTCCAGAGAGGGGAAATTCCAACTATCGCGAAGGTTGTTGCGCATTTCGAAGAGGACGAAACGCTACCGACCGTGTCCGCAGCGACAATGCAGAGGATGTTGAAGAAACTCGGCTTCCGATACAAGAAGCGCTCTCGGAATGAGATGTTAATCGAAGCGACGCACATTGTGCAGTGTCGCCGCCGGTACCTGCGCCAGATAGCGGAGCTGCGACGCCAGGGTAGGCATATTTTATTTGAGTTATGAGGACGATGAGATGATCGAGCCCGTTTAACGTGCGTTGCCTCTCGCGCAGCACATGGGCTTGTTTTGCATTTCGCCACCATCGACACTCGGCTGCCTCGGCACGCTGGAGTAAATAAATTTATATGCACATGACACGATTACTGAAATTTACTGCGACGCGACAACAGAGGAACTGATGAGAACAGGTTGCGACAAAAAAAAAAGTGGGGCTAGTCCCTTTGGAACGGGCGTCCGCCTGTCCAAAAACAAACCAAAAAAAGAATAAAAAGACATCACGCGCCACCTGCTAGAGGTAGAAAGAAGCCACCTGGACATCAGGTGGATCGAACCACAGGCGCGTAGGAACACACTAATGTAGTGCGCGCCATCCTGATTGGACGAGAGAGCTGTACCTTTCGTAGTGCTGCAAACAGCTTGTGAGACGGAGTATAGTTGGCCGATACGCCATAGCTTTCGCTCTGTAACCAGGGTCAGTAAAAAATTCATGGTGCACTTTGGTCTCTAAAGTGCTGCAAGGCGAAAGCGTTTCCTGGCCACTGTTTGTTTTATTTACTTTTTTTTATTTTTCATATTTCTTATTTTGTTTTTGCTCCTTTTCTTAATTTTATTATTTTTTATTTTTATTTTCACATCTTTTTATTTTGCTTTTATTTTTGTTTGTTTCCTTATTTTTATTTCCCTTTTCTTGACTTTACTCCTTTTATTTTATTTATGAAGCCCATGCATTCACTTGACGCGCCTTTATTCAAGCTGGAACCTTGAGCCTTTTGAGCAGTGACGCCGAAAGGCGGACGAATCTGCCGACGCGTCTATCGACACGGCTGCCGACGCGTCTGTCGTCACTCCTGCAGACGCGTCTGTCGACACGGCTGCCGACGCGTCTGTCGACGCGTCTGCCGACACGGCTGCCGACGCGTCTGTCGACATTCCTGCCGACGCGTCTGTCGACACGGCTGCCGACGCGTCTGCTAACGACAGTATGAGGCATTAAAGGATTTCGCCTTAATAGTCGAACCGCACCATTCTTTAGTCTTTTCTCTCCTCCGAGCTCTCAGTAAACTGCGTTAATATTTGACATGAGCACGCTGCTCTGAGAATTGCTAGCTTGCGTCTTTGGCAGCTTTCTTGAAGATCCTTGTTTAGCTTTTCTGCTAGTAAGCTTTGCTGTCGTCGACCAATGCGGAGATAAACCTGAGCCCAGCTCTGAGCTGCTTATACCACCCATAACACGCCGCGGTGGCTCAGTGGTTAAGGCGCTCGTCTACCGAGCCGGAGAACCCGGGTTCGAACCCGACCACGGCGGCCGCGTTTCGATAGAGGCGAAACGCAAAAGGCGCCCCTGTGCTATGCGATGTCAGTGCACGTTAAAGATCCCCAGGGTGACGAAATTATTCAGGAGACCTCCACTACGGCACCTCTTGCCAACACCTCCCTCCCTTCCCTTAAGGCGCGGTTCAGGCGTCCACCGAGATATGCGAGACAAATACTGCGCCATTTCCTTTTCTCAAAAACCAATTTAATTTACACCACCCAACCTAGCCAATCCATTTTCATTAATTCATTCATTTTCTCCTGCCACATTACGCTAGGTCTCTAGAATTTCGCCTCCATCGAAATTCTAGAGGCCCGTGTTACGTGTGTGGTCAGTGCACGTTAAAGAACCCCAGTTGGTCGAAATTTCCGGAGCCCTTCACTACGGCGTTCCTCATAGCCTGAGTCGCTTTGGGACGTTAAACACCCATGAAAAAAATTATCGCCGATTACGTTACTTCCAAAAGCGATTTTGACATTTTTCGAAGCGCTAAAACAACAAGGACTCAGAGGGAACAGACAGGGACGAGCGCTCGTCCCTGTCTGTTCCCTCTGCGTCCTTGTTGTTTTAGCGCTTCGAAAAATGTCAAAACTGCACCAACTAGCCCGATCCGCTACCCTTCCTAATGCGAAAGTTCGGCACAGCTCGTCAGCTGCTCGTTTTTCTATAGACTGAGGCAATGAATTGGAGCAAGACATGTATGTACAATTACAGACAACTTATTTTTCACGCATATTCCTTCTTCAAGAAACACTCCACTAACAGTTATTGACTGTCATCAAGCAAGCTTTGTGGTCAGAGAAATAGACAGATATACATATATGCTCGACTTGCTGCACCAGTGCCTGGTTCTCAAATACAAGGTCTGTGCAAGTATTTCGCGAGGTTGTCAGCCATGGGAGGCGTTACGAGCGAGAGGAACTGGATGTTGTCCCGCATAAACGGTAAGAAATTCCTGTTTGTGTTCATATCTACATTAAATTCCCCACCCACCCTGCCACCATGGCAGATGGCAGTTAATGGTTGATCGCGAGAGTTCGCTCACCGTTGTCAGCGGTAACGCATGCAGCCCACATCTCTCTCTCATCACCCCACGTACTTCCTATAAGCGCGATTCAGGCGTCCACTGACCCAGGGAGCCAGTTATGCGCACTGCGCTTCAGCGCCTATGGCTTCTGGTTTGGTTTGGTTTGGTTTATGGGATTTAACGTCCCAAAGCGACTAAGGCTATGAGAGACGCCGTAGTGGAGGGCTCCGGATATTTCGACCACCTGTGGTTCTTCAACGTGCACTGACATCGCACAGTACACGGGCCTCTAGAATTTCTCCTCCAAAGAAATTGCAGCCTCCGCGGCCGGGATCGAACCCGCGTCTTTTGGGTCAGCAGCCGAGCACCATAGCCACTAAGCCACCGCGGCGGCTTCTACCAATAAGCGCGATTCAGGCGTCCACTGACCCAGGGAGCCCGCACAATGGCTTCAGCGACGCGTTTCTGGCACAACGTTGTCAATGCCAACACATGCAGCGCACATATATCACTACAGCAACCCGCCGCGGTGGCTCAGTGGTTAAGGCGCTCGTCTACTGAGCCGGAGTACACGGGTTCGTACCCGACAAGCGGCCGCGTTTCGATGGAGGCGGAACGCAAAAGGCGCCCGTGTGCTAAGCGATGTCAGAGCACGTTAAGATCCCCGGTGGTCAAAATTATTCCTGAGACCTCCACTACGGCGCCACTTTCTCTCTTCCACTCTCACCTTCCTCCCTTCCCTACGGCGTGGTCCAGGTGTCCACCGAGATATGTGAGACAGATACTGCTTCATTTGCTTTCCTCAAAAACCAATTTGCCAATTTTACCTCCACATAGCTTGAACCACGATTGAGCTGTCCACTGTTCTCGAAGTAAGGCGTCCACTGCTAGTTACAGCGGACAACGGCGACGGCGATGTCGCGAAACGCAGAAACGGGCGCCAGAGCTGCGCTCTAAAAAAATCATCGACGAAAATCACCACACTCGACTTCAAGAGACTTCGAATTATTTACTAACTTAAATCTACGGGTTTCGTTCAAATAGACGCCCAACAGAGCCACAGTCAGTACGCCGGCGCTAGCACACATGCCGGTCAAACGCAGAGCAGACTTGGCAGGCAGAGGTTCCGGAGGCGGTAACACGGCGGCTGAATAGACGTCTGGCTGGAGGATGAAATTTCACAAAGAGTCGTTCTGCACGCGGAACAGTTTGCGGCAGCGGCGCAACAGCTTTACGGTTATCGTGGTCGACGAACGGCCTCGCTCACGTGCAGACGCCTCAGCGAAACGTGGCGCGTAAATTACCTCCGGGTACTGCGCCAACGCTGCAATTATAGCTTGTAGCAGGCTTGCCTCATTCTCTGCCGCCAATCGGACCCACGCCAGGCAGTCTTCCAGAGATGTGAAGCCGTACTGCTCAACGCCCAGCGACGTACCGTAGCGCGGATAGTATGCGTCCTGTATCACGCGTTCGTGCACATCATCTTCGCCCATTAGCTACAGTATGCACTCCAGGATGGCGTCCGGAACCTGCGGAGCGCTGGCCTGTTCCAGTGGTGGACGCACTCCAGGACGCCGGGCGGGCTCGCGAGGCTTCAGAGCTTGGCCCAATGTCTGTAGTACATGGCGAACGCTCTGGTCCAGCTTTGCGCTGATCAGCATGTCTTCCCCAGTGCGCCGCACGAGAGAGGCTTCCAAGAAAGCTCAGGTAGTCTGGATAGTCAAAACTGAAGTACGGCATCGGACGGCCCTCCTTAGTACGGTGGTCTTTCACTAAGGTAGCATAACTGGTAGGGCCGTCACATCGCCTTCGTTCATGAGCTTCAGTATGTTCTCCAGCATGGCTTCCGTAAGCTGCGGAACGCTGGGCCGTTCCCGTGCTGGACGCGTTACAGGACGCAGGACGGTCTCGCGAGCATTCTGAGCTTGGACCATCGTCTGTACATGGCGAACGCTTTCGTTGAGCTTTGCGCTGATGAGCACGTCGTCCCCAGTGCGCTACACGAGAGAAGGTTCTAAGAAAGCTCAGGCAGTCTGGATAATCAAACCCAATGTAGAGCATCGGTCCGCCCTCCTGTGTAGCACGATAGTCTTTCACTAAGGTAGCATACCTGGTAGGGCCGCTGTTGACAATCAAGACGCGGATCACCCACTTGACGTCGCCAAGTTCTTTTGCACGGTCGTCCATGGCTTTAGTAGTCGCAGTGATTCACACACAAGCAACACGCAACACCAGGCAGTCTCTTGCGGGGCGCCCGACCGATCAGAAGGTTCACCAATGCAGTGTTTCAGCATGCCATTTAACTGACTGACTGAACCAACTTCACTGCTTTCCAGCGATATCAGTACGTTCGATGCACGCGGAACGCGGACGTCTACTCTACCGTGTCTGTTAATAGTCCTGGTATAATGCAAATGATGCCAAGCCAATGTCTCCCGAAGAATATAAAGATGCACACAGCGTCCCCTGGACATTCTATCCTACACGTCTTTTACTGGCCGGCCGCCGCACAACACTGGGTTTCGGTTTCGAAACTAGAGAAGTGGGGTGCGCGGCGTCCGATCATGCCATTGGGCTCTTTTGTCCGCGCTCTAAACAGCAAGCTTTGGCAGTTAGCAACAAAATAAGTATCTGCCTGCACAGTAAACAGATCTATTGTGTCTACTGCCACCCCTGCTGAAAGTTCTCTTGAGGCGAGTCTCATAATTCTACATATTTCTATATGAATTATATGGTGTCAGTATGGAGCAGATGGAGACAGTATAGAGGTTATGGAATACGGACTCTATATGAAGTCGTGCACACTATATAGAAGCTATATGAAAATCATATGAAAAGTTCATAGACCTAATAGAGACAACATATGGATGTCCATGTATTTTTCCATATCATATCAAATCCTTATTTCCATAGTTCCATACAAGCGACTCGTACGGGACGTTTCAGTAGAGATTGGCTACAAATCAGCGCCTAGGGACCATCAAAGAGGGAAATAATCCATGCGATTGATAAAGGCAAGCTTGGTGCATATGTGCAGGAAAAAAACTGAAAGAATGGATGGCAAGTAAACATTCGAGCGAAAGGCAGGAGCAAGAAAAGTCTCTCAAAAAGGGAAAAGACGCGCTAAACTGAGTCAAATGAGTCATAAATAGTCAGTGAGGCCAATGAGCCGTCATTCGAGATAAAAGAGTCCAGTTGAGTCGTGAGTCGTAAAAAATGATTTACCCGATGAATCTTGAGTGTGAATGAGCTCAAGTGAGTTCTGAGCTATATGAGTTTGAGACCATGAGTTTGAGTGAGCCGGGATCTCGTTAAGTGTGAGTTTAGAGTGAGCGGTCCGGTTGTGCACCAAGATGACAGAGAATTACGGCGCCATTTCCTTTCCTCAAAAAGCGTTGTGTTCAAAGGGCAAGGCATCGTGCTGAACGGGTGGTGGCCTTCCTTCCTTCCTTTACGGAGCGGTCCGGTTGTGCACCAAGATGACAGAGAATTACTGCGCCATTTCCTTTCCTCAAAAAGCGCCGCGTTCGAAGGGAGAGAGAGAGAGAGAGAGAAACAACTTTATTGCCATAGATTGGAGGGATTTAGGGCAGGTGGGCATGGTGTGGCCCCCAGGTGGGGGCGACTTCCTGGGCCCACGAAATGAGTGCCAGTTGGATGCTCTTGTCTGGCCTTTTGAGGAGTTGGTTCCATCCTTCTTCGGAGGGAGCAAGGCATCGCGCCGAACGGGTGGTGGCGTTCCGTGGACTGCCTGGCAGCGCTACAACACGCTGCCGCGTTCGACTCCTAAAGACGAAGCTTAAGCGTCATTAATTAGCAGTTAATTAGTATTTGGTCATTAATGAGTAATTGGTTACTAATTAATAGTTTGTCATTACTTCGTCATCAATTATGTGTGACGTAATCCAGTGGTGACGTCACCAGTGTCACATAGGCAAAGTGATGCGGAAAACGTTTTCGCCTCTACGCACTTTAGACAGTTTCGAACGCGCTGCATATACATTCTTGTCAGGCCTGCATCTCGTCGTGTCGGCGCACGCTTCTGCATCGTCCTGCATTTCATGCTTTCACCAACTCACTCAATTTTACTATTTTTTACTTTTTATGGCTAGGGTTCACGGCTGTCGCAGTACGCTCCCTCCGCAGTTTTTTTTTGTTGTTGTTGTTGTTGTTGTTGTTGTTCCTTCATGCGGGTTTGTAGGCATGTGGCAAAACAGAAGGCGCTGCAGAAAGCGTTGTGCAGACCAGACGACGCGACGCCAAGGCTACCCCCAACGTTCTCCCGTCAGTCAGAACGATGCACGAATGGAGTGCCTTTAGCGAAAGTAACCCCCATGACGTCAAGGGGGTTCAGAGTAGTGGGGCGGGGACGTTTTTGTTGAAGGAAAGAACGAGCGGGCTTTGATTTGAATTTTCGCAGCTTTTCGGGGCGCGCATGGCTCTAGTATTTTGCAGAGGTTATCTTCGATGCCTCATCTATGCAGAGGGCTTGTTTTTCAAAAATGTCCGGACCCTGGTCAGTGCGCCTTTAAGGAAAATGAAATGAAAAATGCTTTTAAGGAAAGCAAATGCCTGTCTCTCATATCTTGGTGTACACTCGAGAGGAACGCACGCCACAGTACATGTCTCTAAAGCAAGCTTCTAAGACAGCACCGTATTCACTACACGGGCGGCTCCTCCTCCGCCTTGCCGCACCTTTTCGCTTCGAGATATTCAGGCTTAACCTTAGCTAAGCCACAGCCAATTTTTTTTTCAGCTTTCGCTGTCACTTAAAACACAATGAGTAGGGCGATAAGTTTTGAAGCGAAAGCTTCTCTTCGCGATGTGAAGCCAAGGTCGCGGACCACAGCACTATGACCTTGAAGCCAACACCTTACGCTTAACGCTACGAAACCGATGAAGAGCGGCTCCTTCGAAAGCAAAGAAAGGCGTATTACATGGCCCCCTGGAACAGTGGATACCTTAGTGGCACTTTAAGCTACGAAATTGATTAAGCGGGAGCTTCAAAAGCAGAGGCGCATATTTTACCCTTTGGAACAGTGGACGCCTCAGTCGTGCTTTCAGCTACGTGGCGTTAGTGAAGTGAGAGTTCACAGGTGAGCGCTGCATGCGCTGCCATTGACAACATTATGGCATAAACGCGGCACTGAAGCCATAGGTAGTCAGCGTTCATAGTGTTCACTGGCGCTGGCGTTGACGTTTTCTACTCTGATGATATTAACCAAAGTGCACGTAACTGGCTCCCTGGGCCAGTGGACGCCTGAATCGTGCTTTGAGGTACGTTTGGTTTAGTTTATGGGGGTTTAACGCCCCGAAGCGACTCAGGTTATGGGGGACGCCGTAGAGAAGGGTTCCGGAAATTTCGCCCGCCTGGGGTTCATTAACGTGCACTGATAATGCACAGTACACGGGCCTCTAGAATTTCGCCTCCATCGAAATTCGACCGCCGCGGCCGGAATCGAAACCGTAACCACTGAGCCACCGCGGCGGCTTTGAGGTACATACGTGGGGTGGTGAGAGAGTGTGGGCTGCATGCGTTATCGCTGACAACGTTGTGGCAGACACGCTGCACTGCAGCAATAGGCCGCAACGTTCATTGAGTGCGCAAACTCTCGTGATCAACCATTAACTGCCACCTACCAGGGTGGCAGGGCGGGCGCGCTGCCTATCCAGGGTCCAGAACGCACTTAACGTCACAGACGTCAAGCCGCGTATAGTTAGTTGCCCGATATGCCATATCTTTCACTCTCTAACCAGGTTCAGCAGTAGTTGAACCGCAGCTAATTTTTGAAGCGACAGCTTTCCTACGGGACCTCAGGCTTCAATCGCGGACCGTGCAAATTTGATATCCAAATGACCTTGACCTTAGAAAGCAGAGCAAAGGCGAATAACTGCCCTCTTGGAACGGTGGACACCTCAGTCGTGCTTTAAGCTACGTGGCGGTAGTGACAGATGTGCGCTGCATGCGTTTGCTTTGACAACGCTGTGGCAGAAACGCGATACTGAACCCATAGGCCGTCAGCGTTCATTGTGTTCATTGGCGTTGGCACTGAAGCCGTTTTACACTGCGATGATTTTAAGGAAAGGAAGTGCGCATAACTGGCTCCCTGGGTCAGTGGACGCCTGAATCGTGCTTATAGGTAGTACATGGGGTGATGAGAGATAGATGTGGGCTGCAGGCATTGACAAGGTTGTGCCAAGAACGCGGCGCTGAAGACA